>NC_071625.1:4740394-5050526 GCF_014839835.1 Dryobates pubescens
TGTCAGACTGTGTGCACTCAGCTTTGTCCAGGAGCAGCTTTTCTTGGAAGGAGCTGGGGACTGGCTGGAGTATTTCTAGGAATCACACAGGGAGGAGCCAGGCTGCAGAACTCAGCTGCTGGGACTGTTCAAGTCACCTTGTAACTGTGTAATCTGGTTCAGCTCCATCTCAGCAGCTGCTGTGTCCTCATTGTTCATGTAGGAAAACTTTTCCAGAATGCAGGAATAGAGACCTTATAGTTTTCAGCTTCATCTCTTTCATGGCAAGTTTTGTCCCCTTGGCAGTGTCCTTCTGGCTGAGCTCTTCTTGGTGTCACAACCTTTCTGGTCCTTTGAGTTTCTAGGCAAGCTGTTTGAAACTTGGGTGTGTAGGCAGGGCTCTGCATGCTGCCTGTGGGAGCAGCTTTTCTGTGCACATCTTAAACTGCATTGGCTAAGTTTTGTGTGTGTGAAGGATGAGGACACAGCTTTTTAGATGGGTTCTCTTCAGTGCTTTGCAGGAATGACATCACTGCTTCCCTGCATGTGCTGGAAGAGCCTCCTTGAAGCGTTTTGTCTTTCACTGAGGTTATAAAATGACTGTAGCAGGATTCTTGAAATGACTCTGCAGGGCATGTTGGATAATGTTTCCTTGTCCAAAAGAGTTCTGGTTTTCCTTTTTTGTCAGCCAGTTGGTCACTGTGGACCACCAGAGTCCCTTTCTCAATCTTTTTCTAGCTGGGGTACACTTTTTATGGCTTAAAACTTTCCCCAGATTGCTATGACTTTGGCCAGCACAGGTAGACAGCAGCCTCGTGGGCAGTGACAGGTCTTGTCACACATCAGACCGTGCTCCTCAGTGCCTGTGCCTGGGCTTTGAGAGCCCTTGATAAGAGCCAAGGCAGCCGATGCTGTGGCACATCAGTGACCTGTGGCATCATCTCTGGGAACTGCTGTTCTGTCTTCTTTTCACAACGAGGTCTTTGGAGCCTTCTTCTTGGGCTACTTTTGTCACGTCCCAGTGGAAAGCTGCAATGCAAAGCCAAGGACGAGTGCCAGGGACCCTCCTGGTAAAGAGCGAGCCACAGTTCAGCCCAGGCAGCAGCCAGGTTTGTAGTGCTCCAGGAGCATCAGGCTTAGTCTTTGTGGGCTCCTGCAGCATCCCTGACGCTGTCAGGGCTTGGAGGTGTGCAGGGAAGGTGGGGAAGGGCTGCTGAGCTGTCCAGAAGAAGGATCCCGGTCAGGTGGGAATGGGCAGGGCCCGCATCCCCGCGCAGGTAGGAAGGAGTGGGGCGAGTCCCAAAGCGCCGCAGGGAAGGAGCTTTTGAGAAGGGACAGAGCAGGCCGGGGCCCCAGGGGTGCTGGGCTTGATGCTGGAGCAGGGTCTGACACTCAGTTGGTCGTTCTAGATCAATGGGGTAGACATGACAGAAGCCAGGCATGATCAGGCCGTAGCGCTGCTTACCGCGGCCTCCCCCACCATCGTGCTGCTGGTAGAGCGAGAGGGTGCGGAGCCGCCCGGCGAGGGAGACGCGGCGGGCACCCCGCGGGCACGCATGCACTCCCCACCGCCCCCCGGCCACGGGGACAGCCCGCCCGAGGAGACGCCCTCCCTGCAGAGGAACCATCTCCCCAAGGGCCTGGAGGACCAGTACCCCATTGAGGTGAGTCTGCGGGGCTCTGGGGTGGGGCCGGCTCGGGCGTACTTCATCGAGTGTCGGCAGTGCCCTGGGGGCTGGGCTCCTGTTACTGAGGCCTTGAGAAGGAATGGGGAACCCCCTTGTTCCCTTGGTGCTTGCCTCGTGGTCTCTCACCCAGAACGCCCCCGACTCCGTGTTTTCCAGTGTTTGTGGTCCTCATGTGAACCCCGTCTTCCCTCTGACTCTGCTTCTTGTTCCCTCCAGGAAATTCACCTTGTCAAAGCAGGAGGGCCCCTGGGACTCAGCATTGTAGGAGGCAGTGACCACTCGAGCCATCCGTTTGGGATTCACGAACCAGGTGTCTTCATTTCCAAGGTAGAGTCCTGCAGGCTTACATTTGAATTCCTTGGGAGCTCTTGTGAGAAGGCTCTCTTCTGATCACAGTCATGGGCAGAGTGATGGAAAAGCTGACCCAGGTTCAGTTTCAGATAACGTGAGAATTTGAGAGTGCTTCAGATGAAACCTTCCTTCATTCTCTGCCAGTGTTCACTGATACCTGACCTCTTGGGGAGCTTTGAGGCAGAGGGAGAAGTCAAGACAGGCCTCAGAGGTTGTGCGAGAGTAGGCTGTGGACGCAAGCAGCGTCTCTCCCAGGAGAGGTGACATTTCCTTCTCCAGCTGTAACATCAGCGGTTCTTTGCAGGTCATTCCCCGGGGGCTGGCATCGCGTAGTGGGCTCCGTGTAGGGGACAGGATCCTGGAGGTGAACAGCATTGACCTGCGCCATGCTACCCACCAGGAAGCAGTGAATGCCCTGCTCTCCAACACCCAGGAGCTGACCATGTTAGTGAGGAGAGATCCTCCACCACCAGGCATGCAGGTAGGCTCTGAGCAAGAGAATGCTGGGGTCATGCTGTCCTTTGTGGAGGGGTCACTTTTGAAGGCAGTTTGTGTCTGGGGCTAGGACACAACCAAAGTCCTGGTTGGAATTCCCTTTTTGTTGGTAGAATCTAGCCTATTGGAAGTGTATATCCACTTGAGGGCTGTGGAGGGTCTCTGGCCATGCTCATGGTGATGCTGTGATCATGAAGACCAGACCCAAACAGCAGAGAGAGAAGGGCACAGTCTCATTAAAAGGAATAAACTGTGCTGGATGAGTGAAGAAAAGTCTAATTTGGGTTCTTTTCAGGGTGTTTAGAGTATGGCCAGCTAGCAGGAATGTTTCCTTAACAGTCCCAGTCTGACCTTGACCCAGAAACAAGGAGACCTTTTCTGTGTTTCCAGGAAATCTGCATTGAGAAAGCTCCAGGAGAAAAGCTGGGCATCAGCATCCGGGGTGGAGCAAAAGGTCATGCTGGAAACCCCTTCGATCCCACTGATGAAGGCATCTTCATTTCTAAGGTACCAGAGGTGGAACTGCAGCTTGGTCCCGTGTGAGGCCTACCAGGGGGTTCTGTGGTCGCTGTGTTCACTGCACTCTCTCCACTGTTCACTGAGTGCATCGCATCTGGAGTGTTCTCCATCCCCTGCAGGAGGCCCATTTATATCCTTTCGTATTTCCTCCTCTGCAGCAGCTACAAAATTCCTTCTTTGTGACTCCAGTCTCTACCAGGCAGACAGTGAAGAGCCTTTGTGCCTCCTTCACCTCTATCCACAAAAAAGCCATCCCTGTGCTTGCATTTCCTGAACCCTAGAAGGGAGAGCTCGCTTCCTCACCTGCCTCACTGACAAAGCAAAAGCAGTTTCTTTTCCTTGGGACAACACCTCTCAAGTACAGAGTCTTTACCTCCCCTAAGATGTTTCGTGTTTGCTCTACCAAACCCTCCCCGCTCTTCCTTTTCCACCCTCTCCATAAGTACCTGCAAGTACTTCCAGATGCTCTCCCTGATGCCTCAGCATTTTCCCCTGTTCCCTTGGTATGCTGCCCTTTTGCTCCTCCCTGATGGTCCCCATGCTCTCTGATCTTCTCCTGCCTCCCGAGGTGACATCTCACTTGCCCTGCTTTGTTCCAGGTGAGCTCCTCGGGGGCTGCAGCTCGGGATGGCCGCCTGAAGGTGGGCATGAGGATCCTGGAGGTGAACCACCAGAGCCTGCTGGGAATGACCCACACGGAAGCTGTGCAGATCCTGCGCAGCGTGGGCGACGCGCTGCTGGTGCTGGTCTGCGACGGCTTCGACCCCAAGGCTGCAGCTGCCATCGAGGTGAGCGCTCCTGTGCCAGGTGCCCCTGTAGTGAGCAGCACCACGAGGAGCTCACCTCTCTCTTCACAGGAGGTTGCTGGATCTTTACAGCCTTTGTTTTTGAGGAGCTGATTGGAATTTTATTTGACATCCCAGATTCCAAAGTCTGGTTTCTTGCTGTATGGACTGGAGGTGGTTGCCAGTTGATAGAAGCAATCCTATGTCTTCTCAGCTTTCTCTTTTCAAGGCTAGGCAGTTCAGCTTTTCTTTTCTCCACTAGCATGTGTGCCCTGTCCCTGCTCACCTTATCCCCTTTCTGTACCTGTTTCCATTTAAATTCATCTTTCTCAGACTTCATGTTCCTTAGGTAATTGACAGCTGAAATCAGGTTTCAGGTTGTGAAAGGGTTGACTTGCCCAGGGTTGTCCTGGTACTCCACGTCTGGGTGGCCAGGCTGTGGAGTTCTTTCTATGGCACACTGTGGGCTTCCTCCACATTTTGTGACCTTTTTGTTTTGTAGATGTCCCCAGGAATTATTGCAAACCCTTTTGCTGCTGGTATTGGGCGCAAGAACAGCCTGGAAAGCATCTCATCTATCGATCGGGATTTGAGCCCTGAAGAGCTGGAGATCCTGCAGAAGGTGGGTCTTGTGGCTGGGAGAACATTACAGAGTGGAGACACCAAGTGTCTCCCTTGGTGCATGGAATCTGCAGCATAATGGGCAGTGGACTTCCTTTCGATGGGATCAGCAGGTCCCAGCACTTTCATCAGGATGGGACTCAAATCCTCAGGAGGTTAGAGGTGTTCCCAGCAGAGAGAGAGCACTGGGTGAAGTGGCTCTAACTTTGGTCTCTCCTAGGAGATGGAAATGGTGAGAGAAGCAACTCAATGGGAGAGAGAAGAAATGGAGAAAGTGGTGAGAGCTTTTTTGTGTAGCAGCATCTGTCCTTGGCAGAGCCCTGAGGAAAATGCCACAGATTATCTCTGCCCAGTCAGTGCTGGGGGCCTTGGACCTTCCCTCTCCCTAGCGCTGCTTGGTTGCTCCAGCTGCTCTTTGGCTTTGCCCTGCCTTCCCGTGCCCTTCTCTGGTGGTGCTCCTCTGCTGGTCATAGCTTGGTTACCTGCTGGTTTTTTCTGGCCAAGCTGCAGCTCTGAGGGTTAGCTGGAAGTCCCATGCTGAATCTGTTCTGCCTGTGAGCTGACAACTTTCATGAGCCATGATGAGAACACAGAGCTTCCCTGAGCTGAAGAAGTGGCTCTGTTGTCATCCTTCAAGGTGCACATCAGAATTTTTCTGATGTGTTGGAAGAGTTCTTTTTGCCAACTGTTTCAGCCTTTCACAGAATCAAGCCCTTTGAGGACTTGGGTTTTTTGCTTCTCCCTCAGGTCAGGTTCTTTCAGAAGCTGAGGGCGATGGAAGTCTCCAGTGCTGTCAGCTGGGAGCCTGCCCTGGCATACAGGGCTGAGTCCCTTTTGCAGTGTTCCTTCAGGCTTCCAGCTGAGGTGCACCAAATGTTTCTCTGGGCTCTTTCTCTGGTGGCAATCACTCAGCTGCTGTTCCTTTCACCACTCCACCCAAGTGTAGTTTCCCTGACTGAGGTGATGTCTAGAATTCAGTTACCACTTCATATTTGGCCTGGTTTGGAATAAAAAGGTGTGAGGTTTTGACCAGAGAGCGGCACAGGCTGTGAGAGGACAGAGCAGTGGGCAGGAGCCTGGCCGTGTGACTTGCCAGGCACGTGAGCTGTGTGATCATTAAATGACATCTGCTGTTTCACATTTACACTGCCCTGTCAGGGCCTGCAGTGGGCTCTGCAGGGCACAGCTTCACAGATGACTGGGGCAGAAAGACAAAAGGGTTCAGGGTGCTGCAGCCTCCCTTTGGAAGCTTTGCTATCCTGCAGCTTCCACTGATGTCAGCACGTGCAGGAGGAAGGCAAGGGGCTTCTGTCCCAAGTGTCTGCAAGCTGTTCGGATGGTGTTTTGGGTCTGTGGTTTGGAGTTCTTCCAGTGGAATGGCTTCACAGAGTCATCTCCAGCCTGATCTAGCTGAAGATGTCTTCACTCGTTGCAGGGAGGTTGGACTAAATTACTGTAGAGGTCCCTTCCAACCTACAGAAGCTATGGAAGTATAAATGCACAGAAACCATCCTTTAGGACAAGTGACACTTTAGTACCTGGCAGCTGGGAAGCAAGCCCACAGCTGCGGCTGGTCACCTCAGTCACTGGTCACTCTTGCAACACTCCTGTGATGTCTGAGAGCTGACCAGCTGGTGGAAGCCCTTAGTCTTTTCGCAGCAGTGCTCCTAACAAGCACAAGATATTTTTAGGTCTTTTTTCTTAGTGACAACCAGGCCCATGCTCTGTAGATCTCTTCTTCCATTCCCTTCCAGCTTCTTCAGTCTCTGCTCTCAAGATGTCTTTTCCAGCAGTAAGCCATCTTCTCCTTTCCTGTGGTGACGGTGTAGCTTATGCTTGGGGGAAGCTTGAACTCCCTTGGCTTTTCCCCAGGATGGACTCTGCTGATGAGGATCTTAGAGACTTGTGCTCTCTTCCCCTCATCTGGTGACACCCTGGCTTGTGTTGGGCAGGGTGTCTGTTCCTGTCCTGCTGATAACCAACCTCATGCAGAGTTTCAGCTCCTCCTTCCCCAGGCCCAAGCTAGGTGCTGGGTTTCTGCTCACCTTCTCCTGGTACCAGTGCTGTTCATGCTCCTCTGTCCCCTCTGGGGTTACTCCCAGCATGGTGCTGACCTCTTTCCCTCTCTCTTTGCCTGTGCTTCTTGGATGCTGCTCTGATTCTGTCCTGTCTCGTGGAAGGAGTGGATGCGTAGGGAGCGGGAGGCAGCCACACAGCAGCTTGAGGAGGAGGCAGAGGTGAGGAGCACGGTGGGAGGGTTGGAGAGTCACAGAAAAGGGACACAGCTGGGTCTGAAAGCCATAGAAATTTCAAAAAGTGCTTGTTCCCCATCACTTCTGTTCTCCATTCCCCCTGCCCCCTAGAAGACTTGACTTTGGGGTATAAAAGCAGATACCAGAGGTGGAGAAATCTGTGATGTGATTGAGGAAGGGCTGGTGGAGAACCATGTCTAGAGTTAGAAATGCAGACAAGTGCAGGTGGGAAGCAAAATCAGATGGAATTAGACCCTGTGAGTTAAGGCTCAGAACAGACACTGTCAACAGACACAGTCAAGGCAAGAACAGACACTGGAGAGGATCCACAAACTGGCACTCTCAAATGTCTGCAGGTCCAGGCTGGAAACCTCTCTAGGTGCTGTTTGGAGAACACAGGCATGCAGCTCACGTTCTCTTCTGCCCCTCTATGGAGTGTGTGCACATGGGGCAGGAGGAATGGTGGGGGTCTGTGCACTGGTGGGTGACCAAGGGCCCACTGACATGTCCTCTGCTGTACTGCTCAAGCCTGGCCTCCTCATGGGTCTTCATGGTTGTGCTTGGAACAATTCCAGGCTCGTTGCCAGGCCGTGGGCGTTTTCTGCAGAGTTTGGAGATGAGGACTTGATTACTGCTAGGGGTACTTTCCTTTTAATTGCTCTTTCTGATGTCATTGACTTCTGGCCTGATCTTTCCTGCTGTTTGTGTCTTTTTGCTCTCCACCTTGCCCCTCTCCAGAGCATGACCAGTGAACCCCTGAGGCTGGACTATCGGACCCTGGCTGCTTTGCCCAGCAGCGGCTTGCAGAGAGTCAATCGCAGCGTAAGTGAGGGGCTGTGCAGATGGGGTCCCTGCCTGGGGGGAAAGTGGGTGTGCTGGGACCTGCCCTCTCTTGTGCTCTGCTGTCAGACCTGGCAGCACTCTGCAGAAGAGAGCCAGCAAACAGAGCTGTGGTGGACTTGGACACTGAAACGGGAGATGGCCACAAAAGGAAGATGGGAATAACAAAAATGAGGAGAGTGGAGAGCCAGGTTCCTTCTGTTTTGGAGAGGGAAGTGGCCTGTGGCTCCAGGGAGGCCTTTCAGTGCCTAGAAAGGTCTGTAAGAATCACAGAATCGTTTTGGTTGGAAAGGCCTCTTAAGATCATCAAGTCTAGCTCTCAACCCAACATCACCATGGCCTTTAAACCATGTCCTAAAGTGCCATGTGGAGGCAGAAAGGTAGGAGATGCTCCATCCCTGGAAGCATTCCAGGTCAGCCTGGATAGGGCTCTAAGCAGTCTGCTCTAGTTGGAGGTGTCCCTGTTCAGTGCAGGGCATTGGACTGGTTGAGCTTTAAAGGTCCCTTCCCACCCAAAACATTCTGTGATTCATCCCAGAGCATTAACAGGAGTGGGCAGGGGGTTTACCATGGAAGGAAGATTCCTTCTGGCACAGGAGATGACAGCTCTGTGTGCACAGCTTAGCTGTGAACTCATTGTGGGGTGGTGTTTAGGAAGGGGGAGGGATACAGAATGCTGACACAAGTATTAAAAGTCAAGATCCACCCAGGAGTGCAGAAGAAGTGTCAGTGACTGCAGGCCGTGGCTTAGCCCTGGCCACTCCTGCCCCAGTGACCCTGATGTGCAGTGACAGCTCAGCCTGGAGGAAATCCAGATTTCACAGACCTGGCAGATGACAAAGTCCTCTGCCTCCCCTCTGGTGTTTAAAATCTCACCTCACTTCTCCATTGGTGCTTCCTTTGGTCACCTTTTATCTCGCTGCCTTGTACCTATTCCAGTGGGTTTCTGCCTGTTCCCCTGCACTTCTGAGTCTTGCTGTCTATTCCTTTCCCACTCTTGCAACAAGGCCACCCTTTGCTGCCATCATCAGCTCCTGTGTTCCCATCCTGTTGTGCCAGGGTCATCTTTTTACCTTTACTATCTCCATCTTCTTCCACCCAGCCAGGTCTCCCTTCCTGCTCATCTCTCCTCTCGTTGGCTTCAGGCCCTCCTTTTCAGCTGCCACACTGATTGGAGCCCTGCTCTGTCTCAGGGATTTCTCTGCTGGCTCTTCACCCCGAGGAGTCTTCCCAGGGAAAGGTTGAACCTATTTTTAGGACCTCTTGGTATGGCAGGGAGGCCAGCCCCACGCCAGCAGCTGCCCCTCTGCTGCTCAGCAGCGGTGCGGTGGGAGCAGAGCGGCAGCGGGGGCCCCGAGCAGCCCCTGTCAGCCCGGGAACGCCTGGCGCGGGAACGCCTGGCGCAGGAACGCGGCCGGCCGGGCCGGAATGCCGGGAGCCGCGGCTATAAGTGTCCCCTTCCGGGGAAGGGCCACTCGCTGCCCACGCTCAGCCTGCTCCAGCTGTCGTTTGCCCAGCCCCGTCTCCGCTCCCTTTGACGAGACCTCTCTGCCTAGCCGGGCCGTGCAGGGGGTGTGGGCTTTGGGGACGGCCAGGTTCCGCTTGCCTTCAGGAGCTGGGGACAGCCCGGCAGCCTCGGGACAGCCCTGCCAGCAGGACAGCACAGGGCTCAGGTAGCAGGTTGTCTCCAGCCTGACTGCAGGAAAGTCCCCAGTGCTATTGCCAGGTCCTACAGTGCTCTTCTTTTTCTTCCTGACTCTAGGCCTCACCACGTGAGAGCTTTCTCAC
Source organism: Dryobates pubescens (assembly GCF_014839835.1). Lineage (NCBI taxonomy): Eukaryota > Metazoa > Chordata > Aves > Piciformes > Picidae > Dryobates > Dryobates pubescens. Next base: position 4,749,713 of record NC_071625.1, read on the forward strand.
CAGGTACATCCTCCTCTCAGCAGTGTCCAGGTATCTTTTGCTGTGGTGTAGGTCGCTGCAGGACCTGCTGCTCTCCACACCATTGACTGGGGGGAGGTGCCAGCCCCTGTCCTATACTGCTGTAGAATTTGTTGTGAGGACACTGAGAACTGCCCCTAAAGGAGGGGTCTGGCATTGGTCTGTGCTGCTGTGTCCCTTTTGGCACAAGATCTTAAAGAGGCTGCGGTGTCAGCCTCTTCTGTGTGTTTGCTTTTAAAACCCCAACTGAAAGTTCAGTTGAAAGCCGCATGAGAGCCCTCCAGCTGTGCCAGCCTCTCGGCACCTTGATGTCTGCAGAGCCCCAGCAGGCTGCAGGCTTTGGACACTGCCATTGCAGTGCTCAGGGCTCTGCCCTCTGCAGAGCACAGGCTTGAAGCCCCCACCCGTGAATGGCTGCATCCTGCCTCAGCAAAACATTGAGGAGCCAGCTTTGCTTTCCGGGCTGGAAGACATGGAGAACACCTGACAGCTGTCAATAGCTGTCACCAGGGCTGGTCTGCACGTTCTGGTCTGGGTCTGTTTCTCTCCAGATTCTGGCCTTGGATTCTTCCTCTGTATTTGTTCATTAGATTTAGACTTAGATTTGTTCTGGTGTTGGGGGCAAAGCGATGGATTGTTTCTTCTGCACTTGTGTTGGAGGATGGAGGGTGAGACATGATTGTCCTGTCTGCTGGAGCAGGGAGTGACATGGCAGGGCTGGGAAAAGCCAAGATCTCTGCCTGCCCAAAATAGAAGTTGCTGCTTGTCTGCTAAAAATAGCCCTGCCTGGGGCAGGGGGTGAGGCGTCCCGCACCGGGACGTGCCGCTGCGGTGGGGGTGATGGAGCTCAGTGCCAGTCATGTCCAGGGAGTTGAGGCTCCCCAGGGACTATTGGGCTTCATGCAGCATTGGTGAGAGGCCATCTCTACAGTGCCCTGAGAGTGTTGGTTATTTTTGCCCTTTGTGCCAAGCAAAGAAGGTCTCAGTGGTGGGATCTACCTGGAGCCAGGGTTGGTTGGTGTTGGTGCTCCTCTGTGTGGCATGGGAAGGTGGAAGTGGTGTCAGAGGGGCTGGCTGCAGGTATCCCAGAGCTGGTTTGTGGAGGTGGGTTGCTGGCAGGGTTTTCATTATAGCATCCTCAGTGAACAAGTGCTGCTCCTGGGGGAACTTTCTGCCTGTAGCTGTAGCTCTTGCTGTCGTAGTTGGTGACACTGGGAAGAGAGGGTTGGAATGTGGGGGTGTCTGGGGGGGTTGTTGGGGTTGTTTTATGTTGGGATGTCACATTCCTACAATAGCAAAATTCCTAAGGGTAGCACAGGCTCCACTTTCTGGAGAAATATGATCCAAGGCAGGGCTCTGCCAACCATTGCTTTAGGTTGGGTTGGGGTTGAGGGGTTAGGGGAGGGCCTCAGGAATTCCTGAGCCTCTCAGCTGCCCACCCAGCCCTGAGAGCTATTTTGGTGAGTGCTGCCATGACACAGAAGCTGGAGAATGTGCTCTGAGCAAAGAGGTCTTTCTGTTCCCCAGCAGGCTCTTGGATAGGAGGAGGTTTGACCATTGCTCTCTGATTATTTCTGCTTCCCTGAAGAAGGCTTTGGCTGGGGTAACAAACTCTTTTGCAGCGTTAGAAGAGGAAGGTCAGTGGATGGGTGCAGCTGAGCCGAGGCAGAACTGGGGCTCTGCTTCAGCCCAGCCTTGGCTGGAGCACTCCAGGGGTCTGTGCTCTGTTGGCTGATGCTTGGCTTTTACTGGTGGGGTGTTTTGATAAGAGGCATGGGAATGCCTGGGGTGGGTGCTATGGTCACAGCTGTGCATGCAAGGCACTGCCTGGGAGCAAGGTGAGAGGTGTTCCTCTGCTGGAGCTACTTGAGAGGGTGCTGGGGTGAGAGAGGGTGTGCTGCCACGTGCTGGTGGAGCCGAATTGAGAAGGTGCTTCAGTGAGGTTGGGGAAGATGTGTGCTGGGCAGGCAGTTTGCTAGAGAGCAGCAGTGTCACTGGTGAGCTGCTGGAGTGCAGCCTAGAACATGTGTGAGAGCTGGAGAAGTGCAGGGAGTGTGCTTGTGCCTGCCAGCTGCCCGTGGATGGACTGCTTGTGGCCAGCAAGGTCCTCCCTTGGAAGCAGCATTTGGGACCAGGAGATTGGTGGTAGAGCAGAGAGGAGGGATGGTGGTTTGGGCATTAGCTGGGGAGTTCTTCTCTGTCCTTCAGCATCTACTCTGTGTTTTCTCCCTCCTCCTCTGCTCTCTTCTCCTGATTTTTCTCTGACCCTTTTCTCTTCCTCTCAGCTTGCTCAGTGTGATAAGGCCAGCTCCAGCATGGAGGGGGACTGCACTCTGCTGGCTCTGCCCGTGGCACAGGACAGCCGGGAGCCGTGCCCAGACCCAGCCGCGGGCCCGGCCGTCAGGAATGTGCCTGGGCTGCCTCAGGAGCCTGCCTCACCTGGCACCAGCAGGGCAGAAAAGCCCCAGCTGGACAAGCAGGATCCCACAGGTTGCCCCTTGCCCCAGGAGCAGCTGCCAGAGACGCCTGAGCAGGAGTGTTTGGTGGACTCCCAGCCCATCCTCTTCAGTGAGAACCCCTTTGTGGTGGCCAACCGCAGGGGCAAGGCAGCAGGCAAGGCGTGCCTGGGGGGCCCGCCCCTGGGCTATGGCAGGGGGGGAGTGCTGAAGACCAACCTTTACTCCAAGGCAAGCTCCCAGCATGTGTGTGTGGCATGCAGGCACCAGCTATGGCCTCCCACCCGCTACTAACCCCCCGTGCTCGGGGCTGGTGCCACCTAAGGCATCGGCTGCTGCCCCATGTGCCCTCCGGGGCCTGCCACCTGCCGTTGGGCCGTGCCAAGACCTAACTGCCCTGGTGTGGAGGTGCCCAGTGTGCTGCTGAGCCCCGCCTCGAGGGCAGGCAGCGATGCCAGGCAATTGCCACAGGGCTCTCTGGGTGGGCAGGAGTCAGGCGTGAAGCCATGGTGTGCCCTGTCATCTCTGGTCGTGAGGGGGACTTGTACAGGGATGGTGGTCCTGGGCTGCACCAGAAATGTGACCAGCAGCATGAGGGAGGTGATTTCCCCTCTCTGCTCTGCTCTGCTCTGTGAGACCTTACCTGGCATACTGTGTCCAGTTTGGGTGCCCCCAGCATAAGAGGGACATGATGCTGCTGGAGCAGGTCCAGAGTGGGGCCGTGAAGGCTGGAGAGCCTCCCCTGTGGGAACAGGCTGAGAGAGTTAGGGCTCTTCAGTCTGGAGAAGAGAAGGGTCTGGGGAGACCTTAGAGGAGACTTCCAGTACCTGAAGGGGGCCTACAAGAAAGCCAGGAAGGGACTTTTTACAAGGGCTTGAGTTATAGGATGAGAGGGAATGGATTGAAGCTTGAGGAGGGCAGATTTAGACTGGAGATTAGAAACAAATTCTTCACTGTGAGGGTGGTGAGACACTGGAACAGGTTGCACAAGGAGGTTGGATGCCACCTCTCTGGAGGTGTTCAAGGCCAGGTTGGATGAGGCCCTGGGCAACCTAGTCTAGTGGGAGAGGCCCATGGCAGCGGGGTTGGAACTAGATGGTGCTTAAGGTCTCATCCAACCTAAACCACTCTATGAATCTATGGTGGTGTCACCCTTGTGCATCTGGGCCTGGACAAACACAGCCATGCTTAGACTTCTGAAAGCTGAGGCAGCACAGCTGGCATAGTCAGTCTGCAGCCCAGGGCCACACTGTTCCTGAAGGAACAGGCTTCAGGATGTCAGCACTTCCAGATTTCAAGGGGGATGCTTTGCTTTTTGCTCTACAACTTACTCACTGTTGCACTCTGGCAGAGCAAAGACTACTCCTGAAGATACTGAGTTCCAGATTAGCACCATGCTACTCTCCTTTCTTTCTCAGCCTTTTGGGAGGTTTGAGTATCAAGGGAAGCAAAACAACTGCAGACAAACCCCACCCCCCCCCCTCCCCTGAAAGAAACAAACCATCCAACCCCTGGCTGTAATCCTCTTAGATGTTTGCAGCCTGGTGACTTGGTGAGACTTTGCTTCTCACAGGTATGTAGGCTGGAGCTGAACCTGTGACCTCTCAGTATGTTGAAAGTCAAAGGTGTGGTTTGGACATTATAGATATCCAGGTTTAGAGTTCAGAAGATCAGACCAGCAGTGCCCCTTTGTGAGGGTAGGCTTCATGCCAGATCCACTTCTAGGTCATTCTGGAGGTGGGTGTCGCAGGTAGCTGGAGCTGATCTCATTCCACGTCACTGGCAGAATGGATCAGTTCTCCAGAACTGGAGCAGCTGTGTGTCAGCTGGGCCATGAAGCTGAAGTCCATTAAAAGCAGTGCTGTAAAGCAGCTCCTTCCTTGGTGGCTGGTAAAGCTGCTGGCACAGGGGAGGACTTGGGTAGCTGTAGCCAGAAGCAGAGTGGGCAGGAAGGGTGGAAGTAGGTCAGTTACTAGTGCCACATTCTCTGTCCTTGAGTGCTGAGAGGGATCAGATGTTTTCTGTGCTCCAGGTTAAGCTTCAGATCACATCTGCTGGCTTGGTCAGTAGAGGTGCAGTTGCCCATGGCTGACTTGAATCAGATTAACCAGGTTCACAAGTGCATGGGCATGGTGTTGACTGTGGAACCCTGCAGCTGCTTAAACAGTTCTCTAAATGCCAGATGACCTCTCTTCATCTTTAGGCATCTAAAGTATGTTTTACATTGTGCTCCTTAAGCCTCTGAGGAGGCTGCAGGTGGTGATTGAGACTCTGCTGCTGGGGCTGGCTGTGGGCTGGTCAGTGATCATGGGTTCCTCTGGAAGCAATGAGAACCAGGTCTTTCCTATGCTCTGGGCTACTTCTGGAGGTCTTGCCAGACCACCAGCTGCTGTGGGTGTGGCTGGGGCTGCATCTTGTCTCCTTTGAGGAGGGGCTGCTTTTCTCAGGAGGTTTGCCCACACTGGGCCAGTCCACTGAAGACCAAAGAGAAGCTGGGGAGAGGGTTCCTGGGGATGTCGCTGGAGGCTCTAAGCCGGTTCTGTTGGCCTGGCAGGGGGCGTGGATGTGGCCTCAGCTCCAGGGTTTAATGTCATCCCCTTGCTGTTTCCAGCACTTCCTGCAAGTTTCTGCTGTGGCACAGCTGCTCTTGGGCCCAATGCTGACTGCTCCCCTGCAGCAAGGTGGCCCTTGGCTGGCTCCAGGCTTGATGTCCTTGCCTGCTGGTGTCGCTGTGAAGGGAGAGGCAGGGAAGCTGCTGCTGTGCAGTAACTGTGTAGCTTTGTCTGCTCTCTTTCAGGCTCCTGCGGGCGAGGCTGGGGCAGGAAGTTGCCGGCGTGAAACCCCCTTTCCTCCGGGCACCCAGCAGGTGAGACTGGCCCCAGCACAGGCAGTGTGGGGAGAGGCAGGGTGGCATGGTGCCAGGGCAGGCTGTGCCAGGACAGGAGGAAGAAGCTGAGAGTGATTCCACTTGAGAGTGGACAGGCTGTCCATCACAGGGGGCAATGTGAGAACCAGGGGGAAGAGCTCTGCTCTTCAGAATGTTTCAGACACAAGCTGGTCACAGACCGGAGGTCACTGCTCTGAGGGGTGGCTTCATCTGGAGAGTGATGGGCAGCAGGCTGCCTGGAGTCACTGTGCACTGACAGGTGTCTGGCCTCCCTAAGCATGGCCTAACCAGTGCCTCATACAGAGACTCCTTCATTCTGGCACCTCAGAAGAAATGGAAAAGGCAGGATTTGGGAACCATTTTGGGAGGCATTGCTGCTTGGTTCCCCAGAGACCCCTTGTCCTGTCCGAGCTGCTCATCAGCTCTTCTGAAGAGAGCTGAAGGATCCTGCAGCAGACAGCTGTGGGTTCACCTTCCCTTAGGGAGTGGTCTTATCAAAATGGGTTGGTTTAGAGGCCAGCCTTCACTCTGTGGTGGGAAGTTTATTTCTTGTAGCTTTTGATTGGCTTTTTTCTGGCATTATCTCTTGTCACCAGCTGTTCTTACTTCTCATACCAGCTCTGAGCTTTTCCCTCTTGCCAAGCCTTTGATTTCACGCTCATCCTATGGCAGCCACAAGTTAGTTGAGCCTTTTGAGGATAAATCCTCTCAAATCTTTTATATTTAGAGAACAGTAGATTTCGTTTGGATGTCAGGAACAAGTTCTTTGCAGGTTGCCCAGGGAGGGAGTGGAGGCCCCATCCCTGGGGATATTCATAGTCAGACTCAAGAAGGCTCTGAGCAACCTGATCTAGGAGGATGTTCCTGCTGACTGCAGGGGTTTGGTCTAGATGGCCTTTGGAGGTCCCTTCCAATCCAACCCACTCTATGATTCTGAGTAACTTGGTTTTATATTAGGGGGCTGGAATGAGCTGCCAGTGGCACTTGTCCTCTCTCCTTAGTCATTTGAGTCTGTTGTGTTCCTTTGAAGTGCAGCATCTCCATAGCATTTCTCTGGTGTTTTATCTCTGTTCAGAGTTGGTCCCAGGGGGATTCTGTCGAATCCTTACAGCGTTCACAGCCCATTTCCTTGCTTTGTTCTTTCTTTAGCCTTTTAAGGTCTTGAGCAGGTTTGTTCACTGCATTCCTTTCCGAGGCTAGGGTCTGTAGAATCATAGAATGGTTTGGGCTGGAAGGGATCTCCAAAGGCCATCTAATCCAACCCCCCTGCAGTCAGCAGGCACATTCTCCACTAGATCAGGTTGCTCAGAGCCTTATTGAGCCTGACCTTGAATATCTCCAGGCACGGGGCCTCAACTCCTTCACTGGAGTGTTCCACCACCCTCATGTGTTATTTTGATGGCCTCTCCTCTTCACTTGTTCTGTGGCTGTTATCAGTTAGTGACACTGGCAGAGTTGCTCTGGAAGATGCCTTGGTGTCACAGTCTTGCTGGTGAACTTCTCAGCCCTGCTTTCTGTACCTGAGCTTTCTGTCACACTTCGATAATTTAACTCTTTTTGGAGCAGAGCCTTCCACAGCTGTCTGTGTCTAGCAGACTTCATTCTGTCTGGACAGCGTGATGCAAAATGGAGCAGGTCCAGCAGGTAGTGCTGAAGGACACAGGGCAGTCACTGCCCTCCATTTGGGGGACTCCAGAGTAGAGGTTCCCAGGAGCTGCATCTGTCATTCTCTGCCATCTGTTTTTAGTGTAAACTCTTAGGTTTTACAGCCCAGCTAGAATTTGTGGGTTTGTTCCAGAGAGTTCCTGAGGGAAGCTGGATTATTTGTCCCAAGGCTGGTGTCAGGATGGTCTTGCCTGGCCTTGAGTTCTGCAAGCTTCTGGGGGGGCAGGAGGCGAGAGTGGGGAGGAAGGAGGTACTCATGGTGGGGCTGTATGTGTGCCAGTGAGGGCAGAGGAGCTTCCTCCATGGGCACGGTGGCAGCTCTGGCTGACTGCAGCCTCTGTGCTGGGAGAGGTGCTTGTCTCAGCCTCTCCACAGAAAACCCAGTCTCTTCCTTTTCTCTCCCACTCTGTATGGTCCTCCCTGGCACTGCCCCTCTCCAGATGCCGGCAGCCCCTCGGCCAGCCCCCCTTCCAGGCAGGGAGACCCGCTTTGTAAGTGCCCACTGGTGTGCAGTGTGCCAGCCCCTGCCAGGCAGGGACACTTGCTTTGGAAGTGCCTGCTGGTGTGCAGTGTGCCAGCCCCTGCCAGGCAGGGACACTTGCTTTGGAAGTGCTCACTGGTGTGCAGTGTGCCAGCCCCTGCCAGGCAGGGACACTTGCTTTGTAAGTGCCCACTGCTGTGCAGTGTGCCAGCCCCTGCCAGGCAGGGACACTTGCTTTGGAAGTGCTCACTGGTGTGCAGTGTGCCAGCCCCTGCCAGGCAGGGACACTTGCTTTGGAAGTGCCCACTGGTGTGCAGTGTGCCAACCCCTGCCAGGCAGGGACACTTGCTTTGGAAGTGCCTGCTGGTGTGCAGTGTGCCAGCCCCTGCCAGGCAGGGACACTTGCTTTGGAAGTGCCCGCTGGTGTGCAGTGTGCCAACCCCTGCCAGGCAGGGACACTTGCTTTGGAAGTGCCCACTGGTGTGCAGTGTGCCAGCCCCTGCCAGGCAGGGACACTTGCTTTGGAAGTGCCTGCTGGTGTGTGCTGCTGCTCTGCCTGCTCCTGCCTGGCACCACTGCCTCTTGCCTCCAGCTCCGTGTTCCCAGCTCTGGGGCTTGCTGGGCACCCAGGGCTTGCGCCCAGGGTTGCAAGCCAGGCTCCAGAGGCTGTTCCCTGATAGCCACTGCTGAGCTGGCATCTCTGGGTGCTTCCTGGCAGAGGAGCTGTGCTGCTGAGGGCTTTGCTCAAGCTCAGCGGCAAGTGCAGAGGGCAGGGGAGGTGAGGAAGGGCCAGGGCCAGCTGAAGGGGGTGCAGAGATGGGGGGCACAGGGTCAGTGCCTGGAGATGTGCAGAGCTGGGAGTGCCTCACGTGGCTGAGGAGCTGGGAGAAGCTTTCATGGGTGGGCTCTGGACTGCTCCCCACAGCAGGTTTGGTGGGGATCAGTACGGAGTGGGAGCTTCTGCCTGCGCAGGACAGAGGAGGGGTTGGAAGGTTTGGGTGGAGCAGGGCAAGCTGAAGGCCTCCCCTCCAGGCTCCAGAAGTCCCCTGTGTTTCTGTTCTCAGGCTTCCATTAACTTCATCACGTCGCAGGATGACAGCAAATCAGTGAGTACATCCACCATGGAACTCCCCCTTCTGTCCCTGTCCCTTCTCCAGCCTGCCTGTGCCTTCTGTGTGTGCTCACTCCCACAATCCCTGAAGTCTCCCTGGTGGCTCTTGCTCTCTCAGTCCTCCACTCCAGCTGATGTTTGCACAAATGCAGAGCCCTGAGTGTTGTCTGTTTGAGGACCTGGTGCAAGTGTTTTGGCACCTTCTGTTCCTCTTTGCCCTTGCAGCTTTCTCTCCCATGGCTTTTGCTGGCCTGCTCAATTCCTGCTTCTGCTCTCTTTTGTGTCAGATGTTTCATCCACTTCCACACAGCATCCAGCAGTGAGACAGAGCTAGATCAGATCTCGGGCTCGTTTGTCTGCTTTTCTAATGGGACCCTGCCTGGCTTTCAGTTCATTTCCATCCCTGGCTTTTGCTTGTACTCTCTCTTGGCTGATGTTCCCCCTCTGCACCTTCCATTCCTGACTCCTTGACATGCTCATGCCATACCTCTCTGACCCTTGCATGTGTCCTGTCCTCTGTGACCCTCTGGTCCTGTCCTGAGCCAGACTTGTCTGAATCTCTTTGCCTGTCCCCAGTACTCACACCAGAGGCACTGGTTGGTGTCTGCTTCAGTAGCTCTCCCTGCCTGGCTTGTAGCTGGAGTCAGCTGCTCAGGTGCATGGCTTGGTCTCGTTGCATGGCAGAGCCTGCTCCTGCCCTAACTGCTGGTTTCTCTCTCCTCCCTTCTCTGCCTGTGCCCTCTCGTGGTGCTGGCACGAGCAGACCAAGCCTGGCGTCATTCAGCCGCTCTCCCGAGTGCGACCAAACGCTGCCTCGCATAGCCCGGAGGACGGGGACAGCCCCAACCCCTTCCAGCAGCCTGAGCTGTGCCTCAGTACCCACAACACTGTAAGTGGCCTGCAGTTGCTCCCAGCTAAGCTCTCTCTGTCTGCCCTGGGTCACCTTGGTGCCACTTTCTCTGGTGGGTAAAGATCACGTGCCTTAGCTGGGGCTGGGCTCCTTCAGGCGCCAGTTTGGATACCCTGGGTGTGGACACAAGTCATAGGTTCATAGAATGGTTTAGACTGGAAGGGACCTTGAAGACCATCCAGTTCCAACCCTGCCTGCCAGGGACATCTTCCACTAGACCTGGTTGCTCAAGGCCTCATCCAACCTGGCCATCACCTTCTGCTTTTGTCCATGCAGCAAAAGCCACCTTCACCACCCTCCCCTGATGAGATCCCCATCAACGTCAAGCAAGCCTACAAGACCTTTGCAGCAGTGCCCTTGTCACAGCCTCTGCTTGGGACACAGGTAACTGGTGCTGGGGAGCTGTTGCACAGACAGTGGCACCACCACTGCAGCTGAGAAGGGAGGGTGGGTGCAGGGAGGCTGCACAGTTCCTGTCCTCCAGAGGAGGCTGTCCTCAGGAAACTGCGCTTCTGTGACGTGGATTCTGCTCCTTGCCACTCACAAATCACCTTCTGCTGTCCAAGTCACATGTGGCAGTGAAAATGTTAGGCAGGTTTGCTCACAAAAGTGAGCTTTGAGGTCTCAGACACAGTTCACAGATTACATTGGGTTGGAAGGGATCTCCCAAAGGCATCTTGTCCAGCCCCCTGCAGTCAGCAGGGACAATTCCAACTACATCAGGCTATGCAGAGCCACATTGAGTCTTATCTTGAATGTCTCCAGGGATGGGGCCTCAACCACATCCCTGGGCAGCCTGGTCCAGTGTTACACCACTCTCATTGTGAACAACTTCTTCCTAATGTACAACCTAAACCTACCCTGCTCCAGTTTCAAACCATCTAGTTGCAACCTCCCTGACATGGACAGGGACACCCTTAATGGGAAGATTGTGAGTTCAAGCCTGCAGTGGGCACTAGTGTCCTCCCTACTCTAGTCATGAGGTCTGTGGTGACAGGTTGGACTCGATGATCTTTGAGGTCTCTTCCAACCTTATTGATACTGAATATTAGACCTTCCACGAGACCTGGCCTCATCCAACCACACTTGAACACCTCCAGGGAGAGGATATTCAATATTCTGTTGTGGGTTTTTTTGTCCTTCTGGGTAATACAGTTTTTTCTTTGCTGATGGTGTTTCCACTTCTTAGAAGTAAATGCTGATGGTTGCATCTTTGGTTTAAGGAAGGGCTCAGCCTCCTGGATCTCACACTGAGCCTCTACTCGTGCTCTGCACCTACTTCCCCATGCTCTTCAGTTTTTGCCCTTGTAAAAGATGTCCCCATCAGGCTGTTCAGCCCTCAATTCAGTGTCAGTCCCTGTCATTCAGGGTTAGCAAGCCCAGTGCATCCTGGGGCTGCTTTGGGAACCAGTCTGCCAGCTGCTGCCCTTCACGTGGCCTTGGTGTCACTTGGCTGGAGGGCAGGAGTGCTGGGAGAAAACTTGCTTTTGAGGTGTCCCTTTCCCTGTGTTCCTAGGAGCTGCATGGCCAGACCAGCACGGAGAGTCCCAGAGCTGCCCAGGAGGTGAGTTCTGGTGGCTGCAGCTGGCAGGAGGACAGGGACTTGCAGGCTCTCATGGAGATGGGATCACAGTATGGTGGGGCTGGGGAGCAGGAGGAGGGTGTGGAGCAGGTGTGGGACAGGCATGTTGGGGGGCAGGTGGGGCTGGTGGGGCAGGGCTGGCTCAGTCACTTGGACTGTGGCTCTCGCAGGTGGCCGCGCACAGCCCCAGCGGGCACAGCCCCGAGCAGAGGTCCTTCCGGGAGAGGCAGAAGTACTTCGAGATCGAGGTGAAGCAGCAGCAGGTGGATAAGCCTCCCAAGCGTGTCTCCTTGGTAGGAGAGGATGATCTGAAGAAGATGAAAGAGGAGGAAGGTATGTTGGGATCTGTGCCAGGAAACTGGTCCTGTGGAGTGAACCCCTTCAGCATGGGAGGCACGAGAGTGCACTGAGCAGAAATCCAGCACTTCCCAGAGCCCTGGGTGCTACCTTCCAAGGTCTGGAAATGGCTGAAAGCAAGTGGCTGTTAAGGAGTTTTGTGGATGCTATCATGGTGTGGACTGGGGGAAGTGCTGTGGTGTCAGGGTTTCCTGTAGCTGGTGAACTTCAGTAACTCAGCAGTGGGTGTGCAGATTCCTCTGGGGCAGTGGCAGAGGAGTCTGCACACAACTTCCAGTTTGGGGATGAGTAGAATCACTGCATTATCATAGCGTGGTTTGGGTTGGAAGGGACCTCCAAAGGTCATCTAGTCCAATCCCCTTTCAGTCAGCAGGGGCATCCTCCACTAGATCAGGTTGCTCAGAGCCTTGTTGAGCCTGACCTTGACTATCTCCAGGCATGGGGCCTCAGCTCCCTGGGCAACCTGTTCTCATGTTCCACCACCCCCATGGTAAAGAACTTGTCCTTAACATCCAGTCTAAATCTCCTCTTATTTCAAACCCTTGTCCCTCATCCTGTCACTTCAGGCCTTTGGAAACAGTCCCCCTGCAGCCTACTAGTAGCCCCCTTCAGGTACTGGCAGGCTGCTGTTAGGTCTTCCTGGAGCCTTCTCTTCTCCAGGCTGAACAACCCCAGTTCCCTCAGGCTGTCCTTCTAGCAGAGGTGATCCAGCCCCTTGATCATCTTCATGGCTCTCCTCTGGACCCTCTCCATCAGGTCCATGTCCTTCCTGTGTTGAGGGCCACAGAGCTGGACACAGTACTGCAGGTGAGGTCTCACCAGAGCAGAGCAAAGTGTCAGAATCATCTCTCTCAACCTGTTGGCCATGCTGCTTTTGATGCAGCCCAGGGGTGTGATTGACCTTCTGGGCTGCAAGTGCACACTCTTGCTCATCTCCAGCTTCTCATCCACCAGTACCCCCAAGTCCTTTTCTGCAGGGCTGCTCTTGAATTGTTTCAGTTGGAAGAGACCTTTAAAATCGTTAGATCCACCCTTCAGCCTAAGACCACCATGGCCATTAAATCATGTTCTGAATGCCATGTCCACACTCAGCAGGGAGAACTGTTGGAGATCTGCTCTCTAGAGCACCCAGGAACTGAGGTTTAGTGAATAGAGGAGGGACTGAGGGAAGGGTGCAGATTTTGTTGTGTCTGAAGCATTAGCAGAGCAGAGTTGAAACAAAAGGTCTGTGGAGAGGGTATGGACTTGAACAGCACAGACTTGCAGGGGGATGGTGAGCCTGAGGAGCCTGCCTGGAGGCTGCATCCTTGCAGGGTTTTAGTGAGTGGTTTGTGGTGTAAGATGAGTCTCTCTTACTTTGGCAGCTCGAAAACTGCAGCAGAAACGTACCCTGCTGTTGGAGGAAGAGGCAGAAGAGGATGAGATGGTAAAGCAGGTGCCTGAGATGGGCATGCAGTCCAGTGTCATCATTGAAGGGGTGGAGTACAAGATTGAGAGGCTAAATGGAAGGAGCATCCAGGCTCCAGCAACTCGGTAAGACAAGGCTGGTGGCTCAGTACCACCCAGATGTGCCAGAGCTGGTTTCCAGGAAGGAGGGCTGGGCACTATTTCTTCTTAGCACAGAAATGGGTGGGGGTTTCCAGCTTTCTGTTCAGAAGAGTAGCTCCTTCAGCTCTGCCTTGGGTGCCTAGAGATACTGATTTTTAGAGACAGGTAACTCAGCATAAGTCCTGGAGCTGAACCTAGGTTTGGGCTTTTTAGGCTTTTGTTTCCTGCTTCTCAGTTTTTGTTTCTTTTTGTCACACCAGAACAAAAACTGAGATGTAATCCAAATAAACTTGGGCAGTAAAAAGAGTTGCTCAGAGTCACAATGAACTTTCTGCCTGTGGCAAACAGGCTGGTGTGACCTCCCTCCATTGCTGACTAAACCGAGTGGTGTCTGCAGGGGCACAGCTTCAGAGTGAGCTGTGACTGCAGCTGGGCTGATCTGCAGGCTGCAGGGGGTTGGTTAAAGGCATAAAGCCCCAGTAGGTCAGGCATTGTGCACAGAGTGGCCACACTGAGAATCTCTGCTCTGAGAGCACTCAGGATTTGTCCCTGGCCCAGGCATGCCTTCACCTGCAGCACAGGAGGGGCCTTCTGTGCCAACATCTGACATCAGCAAAGGAAGAGTCTGGAAGCAGCTAGGCAGCCCCTCAGGTGGTGGCAGCTGGAAGGAGCCAGGCTTGAATTGTGCAGGACTTGTCAGCACACGTGGTGCTGTGTGTTTGGAGAGTGTGTGTGAGTGTATGGTTGACCTCCAGATGAAGAAGGTGAGCTCTGCTGCTGGAGAGTGTGAACAGTTATGAATCAGCAAGGAATTGCTGGCAGCAGTGAAGGAGCTGTCAGGGTTATGTCTTCAGAAGGAAGTAGTTGATGCTTTCTGGGGCTTGGATCTGCTCTCAACCTTTTGTTGGTGTGTCAGCCTGTGATCCTGTGGGCTAACCTGCTTGTTTTGCTCTAGGCCCTCTGAGGTCAATGAGAACAACAGCTCACAGAGGAATTCACTGGAAGAAGGCCTCAAGCCTGAACAAAGAACCAACTCTGTGTCTGGGTAAGTGGATCAGCAGTGCTCTTGGCCTAGGAGCTGCCTGATGATGGAGGAGATGGCTCCTCCTCTTCAGCAGACTTAGGGTGTAAAAGGAAGGAGTTTGTGGGGCAGGGGAAAATGATCTGCACCGACCTGTTTTCATCTCCCATGTCCTTGGATGTGGACTGTTTGGATGCCCAAACAGGTCATCACCTTTTCTCTTGGAAAAGAAGCCTGGAGAAGAGGAGGCTCTGGGGAGACCTTAGAGCAGCCTTCCAGTTCCTGAAGGGGCCTGCAAGAAGGAAGGAGAGAGACTGTTTGCAAAGGCCTGCAGGGACAGGACGAGGGGCAGTGGCTTCAAACTAGAGAAGGGCAGTTTTAGATTGGATATCAGGAAGAAGTTCTTTACTGTGAGGGTGTAAACATGGGAACAGGTTGCCCAGGGAGGTGGTTGAAGCCCTTTCCCTGGAAATATTCCAGGTGAGGCTGGATGAGGCCCTGGACATCCTGGTCTAGTTGGGGATGTCCCTGCTGACTGTGGGGGGGTCGGACTGGATGGCCTTTGGAGGTCCCTTCCAACCCAAACCATTCTGTGATTCTGTCAGTGTTGTGGTGGCCCAGGCCAGGCAACCTCTTGCTGCTTCTCTGTGTGCCCAGGCTGAGCCCGCTGTACGGAGCGGGGGAGGCGGCGGCGCCGGTGCGGACAGCCAAGGCGGAGCGGCGGCAGCAGGAGCGGCTGCGGATGCAGAGCCCTGAGCTGCTGAGCGGGCAGGAGAAGGAGCTGTCGCCAGCAGAGCGCCGGGCCCTGGAGGCTGAGAAGCGAGCCATGTGGAGGGCAGCACGGTGAGCCCGACAACCTTCGCTGCTCTCTGGGCTGGCTCCTGGGAAGGGACCTGCTGCGTGGCTGTGGGGTGGTTCCATGCTATGAAAGGCAGGGAATAAGGAAGCCCTCCTGAGCTGGGTGTCAGGGGAGGTGACAGCCTGTCTGTTCAAACAGGGCAAGGCATCTGGCACCTGCCTGAGCTCATCTGCTTCTGACAGCCACAGGGGTGAGGTGTCTCTTGGTCTGCACAACCGTGAGGGCAGTGGAGCTCTGTGAGAACCATAAATTAAACACCTTTAGGTGATGGTGAATGCATTGCCTTCCCCTTAGCACACAGCCTTCCACCTCCTCTCTCACACACACAGAGCAGGTCTCTTGGAGCTGCCAGGTGATGTACTCAGAATGGAAAATGGAAAGAGCATCTCAGCATCTCGCCTATCCAGTGCTGCCAGGCTGGAAAGCTTGCTGAAGCCAAGGAATGAGCAAGGCGAGGGCACTCTTACCCACGCAGCCATGGAACAGGGATTCAGCATTGCTTTGGGAGGGGGAGAATCTCCTAGCTCAGAACTCAAGACTTAAAGCTGGCCCAGACATTTGCTGTGCCATGGAAGTCCTGCAGAATTCAGTCAGGCTGCTCCCACCACTGATGGTGGTTTCCTTCCCACAACGTTCCTGTAGGAGGCATTCAAAGGACATCCTGAGACAGTCTCTTTTGGGGGCTGAATGAGAGCTTTTAGAGGAGCAGAGCTGCTAGTGCCCCATCTTTGCCAGCCTGCTAGGTAAGACACTGTAGGGGTGACCACGAGCTGGCAGTCCCAGTGGGTTTGTTTAGGCTTGGGGAGGCTCTGGGGATGAAGAACCACAGACTGGAATCCTCAGGGAGAGCTGACTAATTCTGTAGGGCTTTGAGGGTACAAAGCTTCCTGTTGTTACCTGCTCACACAACATCTCCTTGTGGTTTATTCAGAGCTGGACTGATGTTCCTAGCGCCAGGGCTTCTGCCCTTTGGGCATAACTCTCTTGGCATTCTGCTCTTTGCCTTGGATAAGTTCTTTGCCTGCTCTGTCTCAGCTGCAGATGAGCACTGCCCTGTCATGTTAGGAAGCTGAGCAGGCCCCTGGAAGGCCTGTTTGTGTAATGGAACCTTGATTTGGAAGAGAATGAATTCTGTCATCCTCTAGCAGGTTTGTTAGGCCCTTGAAGCTGGCCCTGCTTTGAGCAGCTTTGGATCAGCTGACCTCCAGGGGTCCCTTCCAACCTGAGTTACTCTGAGTCTATACTTGGTAATGTCTCCTTCCCTGCTCATGCCTGTCTGCTGGGACAGAGGCAAGCCAGGATGCCACAGGGTGCTGTGACAGGATTGTTTCCACCCTGTGCTGTTGTTCCATGCCCCCACTGTGGTGGGATTCCATCTGCTGCTGATTTGCCACACATTCTGCTGTCTGGCATCTCACACCTGTTCTGCTCGGTGCTGTTCCCATGGTTTCTGTGCACAGCTTTTCAGTGGCATCACGTGCAGATGGAAGCTCTGTGGTTTTGTACTCAGCCAGGAGCAAACCTTTGCAGAAATAGCAGCAGAGGAGGGTTTGTAGACAGCTGCCAGGAGAGACACAGTGTCACAGGGCTGAGCTGCAGGGGTGTGTGCTAAGATGGCCAGGTCCAAACTCTTGCTCTGGTAGGTGCTGCCTCATGATGTTTGGCATACCAGGAGGTCCCTGTGTGCTGCAGCAGCACAGAGAGAGGCCTGCCAGCACTGCTCTGCCTCCTAGAGAGGCTCATAGCCTTGAATGCCTCACAAACACTGCCAGGGTTATGCCACAGGAGCACCACAGTGTCATCAGGGGCAGTCTTGCACAGAGCTGCTGCTCAGCCTTTGCCCCTAAAAAACCCCAGAAGCTCCACTGTTGTATCTGATCCAACAAAACAGCAGCTGTCTGTCAGGCTTCTGCAAATCAGCCTGGCTGTGCTGGAGGGGCAGCAGAGCCTGGGCTCTCCTCCCTTCCCTCCTGCCTCCATGAAGATTTCCTCACACTGCACGGCAGGCATTGTGAGAGGGGTGCCAGCTCTGGCTCCTCCAAAGCCTAAGAGTTAACACATCCAGGAAATGCTGTGACAAAAGCTTTAGGATGGGTGTAGGAAGGAGAAGCACAACCAAAGCCATTGGAAGGACCTTGCTGGTGTCACAGAGCACCAGGTGCCTCAGGATCTGTTCTTCCATCAACTTGCTGCTGTTGCCAGCAGGTGAATCTGAAACACAGGGGGCAGATTGTTTGTTCTTTGTTTTAGGGGATGCCATGATTTGCTCTGTACATCTGACCATGCCTTTGGGTTAGCCAGGGTTTTGTTGCACTCTACATTACACTGTGGAAGGGTCAGGGAGTGTTGAGTGGTAGGTGTTTTGTCCACCATGGGTAGGAGTTTGATCCCTGCATTCCAAATCTTCAGTCTCCTCTCAGCATGTTTTGTTCTTGGAAGATGAAGTAGTGAAGGGAGCCTTCTAGAGGTGAGAGTGCCTGACAAGAAGCTGCTTGCAGCTGCCTTGCTTTCCAGTTATCAGATCCAGTGTTACTGGGTTTGAGTTCTGCAGACCAGGTCCTCAGCTCTGCTGCTGCTAACTAGATGTAGTTCTTGGGGAAGCTCCTGGCTGTCCCCTTGGATAGGGTTAAAGCCTTGCTTATTTCAGTACTGGCAGGAATCAGTCACCACAATGGGATCCTTTTGGTAACACACAGGCACTGTTCCCTGCTACCACAGATCTCTTCTTAGGTTGCCTCTTCTCTAGCAGCCAGAGCAGGCACAGTGAGGTGATGGCAGCCAGAGCTCAGACCTTCTTTCAGAGGCTCCCAGTCAGCACTGTGTGCTGGGGGGAGGGCTGTGTGGCCCTGCAGAAGGTGCTGCAGCCACACTAAGCTGTATGTTCTGTAAGTGCATGCCACTGGGTCTGTTGCTTTCTTTCTAATCTTCTGCCTTCTGCTTCTTTCCAGTTCTCTGGTCTGTGTGCTGTCACTCGTGACTCCATCAGTTTGCACCTTCTTGGGCTTTCCTTTTTCTCCCTGTGTCATCAGTGCTCTGCCAGGATGTGTGGTGTGTCCCCTTTGCTCCC
This sequence comes from Dryobates pubescens, assembly GCF_014839835.1. Classification (NCBI taxonomy): domain Eukaryota; kingdom Metazoa; phylum Chordata; class Aves; order Piciformes; family Picidae; genus Dryobates; species Dryobates pubescens. The sequence continues at coordinate 4,767,675 of NC_071625.1, forward strand.
CCTCCCAGCACACACCCCTGTGCTCTCTTGGGACAAACACACTGGGACCTGTACTCCAAAGGTGTTCTGGGCACAGCCAGCCCTGGCATTGGTGCTGTTGAGAGGGTGTGATTCAGAAAGTACAGGCACATATCGAGGGGCAGGCACCCAGACAGTGCTGGATGCCCCTCAACAGCTCTCCCACCATGCACCCACCTCAGCTGCAGGTGTGCCAGGGCCTGGAGCACACAGACCTTCTGTAGTGTCCTTGGCCATTTGGCTTGCCCCTTTGGTGGCCAGACAGATGAGAAGAGAGGAGCCCATTCTAATCAAAGCTGCCCCTAGATCAGACCCATGTTTCTTCTTGCCAGAGTATGTTCCTGTATCTGTTTCTTTCTTTCCCTGTGCTTGTCTGCTGCGATGTTCATCACCATCATCTCCTCTTCCTCCTTCTCCTTTTCCTTCTCCTCTTCCTCCTCTTCCTTTTCCTTCTCCTCTTCCTCCTCTTCCTTTTCCTTCTCCTCTTCCTTCTCCTCCTTTTCCTTCTCCTCTTCCTTCTCCTCCTTTTCCTTCTCCTCTTCCTTCTCCTCCTTTTCCTTCTCCTCTTCCTCCTCCTTTTCCTTCTCCTCTTCCTCCTCTTCCTTTTCCTTCTCCTCTTCCTCCTCTTCCTTTTCCTTCTCCTCTTCCTCCTCTTCCTTTTCCTTCTCCTCTTCCTCCTTCTCCTTTTCCTTCTCCTCTTCCTCCTCTTCCTTTTCCTTCTCCTCTTCCTTCTCCTCCTTTTCCTTCTCCTCTTCCTTCTCCTCCTTTTCCTTCTCCTCTTCCTCCTCTTCCTTTTCCTTCTCCTCTTCCTCCTCTTCCTTTTCCTTCTCCTCTTCCTCCTCTTCCTTTTCCTTCTCCTCTTCCTCCTCTTCCTTTTCCTTCTCCTCTTCCTCCTCTTCCTTTTCCTTCTCCTCTTCCTTCTCCTCCTTTTCCTTCTCCTCTTTCTCCTCCTCCTCCTTTTCCTTCTCCTCTTCCTCCTCCTTTTCCTCCTCCTCCTCAGATCCTCAGCTCTTGAAGACAGTATTAAACAGTACGAGCAGGATCTGGCCAGGAAGCTGTACCAGTCCCGGCAGTGGGCACCTGCTCCCGGGGCCAGGCCAGCTCAGATGTCTAGTCCAAGGCAGAGTCACGGCTCAGGAAGCCAATCCAGGTGTGCACACTCCCCCCCAATCCCACCAGCTGCATGTTCCACAGCCCCAGCTGTGTCCCTCCCTCCTCCTGCAGAGCTCCAGCTGTGGCTGGCCTGCCAGGGGCAGGGAAGGGGTGGCAGTGGTGGCTGGCATTCAGTTACCTGAGGTCCCACTGGCCATGGTGGTTGTCTCAGTGAGAATGGTGGGGATGCTGGGTCTGTTTGACTGGGAGAAGGGAGCAGACATTTCTGAGTGCCTGGCCCACATTTTCTTGGCTATGTCATGATCTCTTGATGCCCAAAAAGGGCTTAAGATGCAACACACTGAGAGCACAGAGGAGAGTCAAGCCCCGAGAACTGACCTGACTCATCTGAGCCCCTGTGGTTCCCCTCCCAGCCTGGGCTGCTCCCAGCATGTGTGGCACCTCTGGAACTCGCTGCAGCTCCTCAGTGTGTTGGTGCTCAGCCCCAGGCTCTGTCTGTCCAGCACGTGTGCTGTCCTGTGTGTGGGGGACAGCAAGCCCAGCTGCTCTCCCCTGCTTTCAGTCTGTCTGTCCCTGAGCACCAAGGGTGCTCAACCCCGGCGCTGTGCCCAGCCTGCTGGGGCTGCTCTGGCTGCTGGGCACAGAAGGTGGCTTTGTCCCTCACTGAGAGGCAAGGTCTGATGTCTTTCTCCTTCATTTCTGAGGCAGGATGAAATCACTTGAACAGGATGCTCTTAAAGCCCAAATGGTTATTGCCAAGTCCAAGGAGGGGAAGAAGCGCAGCACCCTGGAGCAGCTGGCAGAGTCACCCTCACCTGTTCCTACCCCATCACCAACACCACTGGAAGGTAGTGTGCAGCTCTCTGAGGAAGAGAGTTCATCTGCTCCAGCTAAACCTGCTGCAAAGCAGAGCTGCTGAAAGCACCTTCCTCCTTCAGCCTCGTCTAGCAGGTCCTTTGGGACCTCTGACATCTGTCAGCATGGGGATGGGCCTGGTCTGCAGAAGGCTGTTGAGCCCAGAGCAGAGCAGCCTGAGAGGGGATCTGACCAATGCTCAGCAAGAGCTAAGTGGTGGGGGGCAAGAGGCTGGGGCCAGACTCTTCCCAGTGGTGCCCAGTGACAGGACAAGGGGCAAAGGGCACAAACTGGAACCCAGGAGATTCCATCTGAACATGAATAGAAACTTCTTTGCTGTGAGGATGCTGGAACCCTGAGCAGGCTGCCCAGGGAGAGTGTGGGATCTCTTTCTTAGGAGAGCTTCCAAACCCCCATGGACATTGGGATCCTGGGCAGCCTGGTGTGGGTGATCCTGCTTTAGTAAAAGGGCTGAATTAGATGATCTCCAGAGGAGATCCTCTGGGAGGGAGAATGTGAGAGAACATCTGAGGGATGGTTCCAGGGATCCAGAGCAGAAGCAGAACCAGCATCACGGCTCTAGAAGAACAGGGGAGGCACTGTCCTGAGAGGGCAGTATCCTTCTGAGCACAGTCTTCTGTCACTGGAAGGAGGGTCCAGGGGGTGTTGCATGGTCACTAATGGTGCTCTTTTGTCATCTGTTGCAGACTGCAGTCCCAGAAGCATCACTTCTCCAGGAAGGCTGGTAGGGCATGACCTCTGCTTGCTTTTGTCATCTCCTGTAACCCTGGGCTCTCTGGGGTGTGGGCTGTGCATCGAAGCAGTGGGATCCCCAGGTCTGGCTGTGTGGCACAGTGGATGGAGCTCTGCCATCCCCACTACTAGAGGCACCCCCATCTTCTGCCACTGCAACATAGCCTCTGCTTTCTGTTTTCCTGTTTTGTTGTTTCATCCTTTCCTTGGTTCTTCACCTCCATGTTCAGGAAGCCTTGTGTGCCACAGGCTTTAGCCCTTTGTCTCCTCAACAGCATCAAGCTGGGATTTTAGCTGAAACCAGCTTTCTCCTTTTCCTGAGCACTGCCTAAAAGCAGGAGGACGTTGTTAGCAGTGAGACAAAGGCAAGAGTGGGAGCAGCTGCACAAGTGGGGTCCTGGTTTGGCCCAGAGTCACACACTACAGCCAGCTCTGCACTGAACTCCTGACCGTGCTGCAGCCATCAGGGGTCTTGCCACCAATTCTCCCAAGCAAAGCAGGTTTCCTGCCTGACTTGATGTGCATGTGCCTGTTAGTGCAGCCCATCATGTGTTCTCTGCAGCTTGAAACCCATGGCCTGGCAGCAGAAGAGCTAATAGTCCAGAGTCCCAGAGGCGCCTTGTTTTCAGGCTGTCTTGGCTCTGAGGATGATGCTTTCCTTCTGCTTTGTCTCTGCACAGACTGCTCAGCTTGCTGCTGGTTCTCCATCCATTTCTCTCCCCTTACTCTCTCTTCTCTCTTTCTTCTCTTTTGCTGTCCCTTCTAGTCCCTGTCTGAAAAGAAGTTTGACTACCGGGAATTCGCTGCTATTCCTTCCTCCAAACCTGTTTACGAAATCCAGGTACAACCTGCATGCTGCACCTCTGCTGGGGCTTGGTGTGCACCAGGAAGTCATGGCCTTCAGAGCAGGGGCTGAATGATTTAAGGAAGTCATAGATTCATAGGATGATGGTTTAGGTTGGAAAGGACCTTGAAGATAAATCTAGTTTCAACCCCCCTGCCATGGGCAGGGACACCTTCCCCTCGACCAGGTTGCTCGAGGCCTCATCCAGTGCTGAGCTCAGTGTAAGTGCTGTGGATGGGCCTAGAAGGAGCAGTGGAAGTAACTAGTGCAGCCACTTGTGAAGGAGCAGAATTCCTCAGCAGAACACTTTGAGCTCTCTCTTCTTGAGGCACTTAGAGCTGAAAGGTGAGGAGGGCTTGGGACATTTATGCCTGTCCCCAGAGTAGTGCTGGTTTTCAAGCCACCTCAAGTTCAACACCATGAGCAAAGTTTTTCCCATGGTGTTGTCAAGTCTGGTTTGAGGAGCTTCAGACAGCTCTGGGTGTTGGAATGGCCTTCATTTTGTGAGTGGTTTAAAATCAGCAGGGACTGCTGGAGTTTGGTTGCTATCAGTTAGCTGTCTCTGCTGTCTCTTGGGCTGTAACTGCTTCCTGCCCTACTCACTTCTCTCTACACACCTGAATGTAAAGGAGGTTGGTTTTGTGTAAGGACCTAGGCCTGCAGATTGTGCAAATGCAGAGCTGGGATCCAGGATTCTCAGGGAAATGTAGCTTCTGTCTTTGGTCTCCTCTCACATTTCTGCTCATTTGCTCCAGTCTTTGTGCTTTCTGCCTTTTGTGTTCCTGTCTTCTCCTCCATGCACACAGAGCCAGAGGAGAGCTCTGATGGGCAGTCACTCCTCATCCTGCAGATCAGGCCATGGGCTGCTTGGCTTCAGCACAGAGGGTTAATGCTGTGACACTGAGGGTCCTGTCCCAGCTGCTGCATCACCAGCACCTTCAGGGGCCAAGGGTTCTGTGGTGTGCTGGAAGGCTGGAGGTGGGGGATTACCTGGCACTGGTGTTACAGACGTGGGCCTCATGTCTTCTGTTCTCTTCCAGTCACCTGATGCAGCTGATGACCTCAGATATGTAGATGACAGAAATAACTCAGGTAAGCTCATGGCTAAAGGAATCCTCTTTGTACTGCTTGATCCCACCATGGTTCTAGAGGGTTCCCTTCTTGTGGGGTCAACAACCCTGAGGACTTGAATTTCTTGCTGCTTGAAGCCATGTCCTCTTTTGTCCATTCTAGAATGAAACCTCCAACTCTCCACATTCAGATTTGGGTAGGATGCTTGCATTGTGCTTTGGTGGTGACTAATTTGCTGACAGTCTGTAACAAGCATGCCTGATTCTTTTCTGGGTTTCTCTTCTGGAGCACCAAGTGGTAGCAGAAGTTGGGTGGGAAGTTTTGGCCTCTGTCACCAGCCATAGGTGGGTAGCATCCACTGTTCAGGGTCTGCTTTGTGCCCCTTTTGCCAGAGCAAAACCTCTTGCTGTCTGCTGCAGCAGCAAAGTTCATTCTGGTTTAAGTCTGGAGAGCTTTTGGGTGCTTGAGGACCCAGGTGACTCCAAGTCTGCACTTCTGGATCTGTGTACGTGGTCACCTAAATAACCAGCAGCTCAAGCTCTGGCTGCTGTCTCCTTCAGGCTGTCCCAGCTATGCTCTTTCTGTCCCCAGCTCTAAACTTGCTAAGTCAGCACAAGGTTCTGGCTGGTCCAATATTGGGTCCTAAGCCAGAGGACTTAGAGTCATTTCTTGCTTTCTTGAACCTGTAGTAGTAAATTTTTCAGTTTCTCTCTGATACATTCAGCAGTTCTGTGCCTTCTTGCTGATTACCAAATCCTGACCCTGGCACAGACAGCTGCTCTGTGTGTGATAACAGGCAGCATCTCCCTGCCCTTCTGTGTCTTTACCACTTCCTTACTCACTAAAGGGCCTCTTGTCCGTGGGCAGCTCCTTTTCATTAAGAGCTTTCCTGAGGAACAATCAAACAAGTTCAGAATGCTGTGTGGAGATCAATTAACTTGCATGTTTGATGGCTCCTCTGGCAGATTTGGGTCTAAGAGGGTCTAGAAGGATTGACTTCCCTCCAGGGCACACTGATTTTTCTCCCCCACCCCACTCTCATCTGGATGTCTGCATGTGCCCCTGCTTGTTTGGGAGTCACTCAGCTGCTTACCTGTCCCAGTGTCCTTTCCAGGCATCACCTACATTCATTTGGGTCTGAGGCCTTTTCAAACAGCAGTGGGGAATGGTTCAGGAAGGATTCCAGGATCCCAGCAGCTGCTCACACTTGGGTGCTGTAGCAGCAGGGACATTCCCTCAGGACATCACATCTTGGAGTCTGGCTCTAGAGCCAGGGTGAGCCACCAGGTACAGCTTGGCAGGCCATGCACCTGTGGCACATCTTCACAGGGTTCTGTGGTTGAGGTTCTCTCCTATGTTCAGAGACTTTAGAAAGGCTTCCCAGGAGCCAGGTCCCACTGGAAGGGAAGAATCTGCATCTGTGAGGAGTTTTTTGCCTTTTACACCAGTATCTCACAGTACTTGCTCAAGCCAAATGGGCAAAGGGCAGATGTCCCAGGTGTGTGTCAAAGCACAACAGATAAGCTCTACCAGCTCCTCTCAGGAGGGTAAGGAGCCATGGTAACAGCAGTCCTTGAGATGCAGAACACATCCTGGAAGGCCTGAGACCAAGTTCACAGAGAGCCTGCCCTGCCAGAGCATCTTCCCTGGTGAGCTCCTTTGGTGAGGGCCCCACATCACAGTCTGAATTCACAGAAAGGTCTTAGCATGGAGCAGGGCCAGGACCCTCACCAGCTGCCCCAGGGCCGTGCTTTGTGGTCACACCAGTCCAGGCTTCTGTGTTGGAGCAGGTGAAGTGCTTGGAGCCCCTTAGTCCTTGCAGCACACTTGATTTAGGAGCAGGCATCTTACACATGGCAGTGGTCACGACACAGCCACAGGCCACCAGCAGGTTCTGGGCAGGGGTCACTGGAACTCGCTCAGACAGCGGTGCTGCCCCTGGCCCAGCCTGGCTGTCCCCTCGGTCGGTGCCAGCGCTGCCAGCTGGATCCTCAGCCTGGCACCTCCTCTTCACCCTGTGCTTTTCTTGTCTGCACAGCTTCCCAGGAGCAGGATGGGCAGCCAGAGGAAGAGGACATGCTACTAACACGGGATCCACCAACACCTACTTCATCAGCACTTGAAGAAATGGCCCTGTACAGCAGCAAACGCAAGCTCCGACACGGCCGCCGCAGTTTGGAGGCTGCTGTCCCTACGTAGAAGATCCGCTGCAGCTGGGCGATGGCGTGGCCCAGCACAGGGCTGCCGAGCTCCTGTGCTCCAGGGACAGCACTGGACTGCCCACACTGCTGCCTCCTGGGCTCTGCATGGGACCTGAGCACCCCAGTGAGCATTGTGGTCAACTGACTTCCTTTAAGGCTGTGAACCGCCCTCTTTTCTCTGCCAGCGGTGCACTGGGGCAGGTGCTGGAGGAGACGGGACAACACCAGACTTACTGATAGCAAACTGAGAGGAGGTGTGGGCAGGACAGTGGGCAGCTCATTAGCCTGTAAATATTGTGTGTGGGGAAGGGTAGGACAGGGAGAACGTGTGAGTGTGAGAGTGTGCTGGGCTCCAGCTGTTATTTCCTCAGCTTGAATTTGTTGGTGGTGATTACAGGAGCTTCTGCTCTGGTATGAATCAGAAGGAGGGCCCCAGCCTGCCTTGGCTCCTGTTTGATTTCCAGGTTTTTGCCAAAAAGCTTCTCCTTCCACCTCCCACGCCGTCACCTCGCTGTCTTTTGGGAGCGTGTGGAAATAGCTTGGAGGCAAAAGCAAAACCAAACGCACGACAAAAGGAGTTTCAGCAAAGTGCCTCCCTCTGACACTGACACCTGTGTGCTCAAAGACCAAGCAGGAGCCTGTGCCAGCTCTGTGCCACCTGCCTCTGTGAGCGCAGCGAGCTCCCGGCGGGGGGCGCCGCTCCTGCCGCGGCTTTGTGCCGTCCCGGGAGCCGGTGACCGCGGGGGTCTGCTGGAGCGCTCCACGGCACACTCTGCTGGGTGTCAGAGGCCAGGTCGCTGCTTCTGTCGGCAGCAGGCTGGGGAGTGAGCTGGGGCAGGAGGGAGCCGAGCAGCTGTAGCAGGGGTAGCTGTGTGCATGCAGGACGGCGCTAGAGAGCAGAGTAGCTGGGGTAGGTACGGTGCAGAGTAGGAGGGGGACACAGCAGATACCATAGCAGGTAGGAAGGGTAGGAAGTGGCATTGCTGGGGTCAGGTTAGGAGTAATGGGGTCTTGCAGGCGGGAGGGTCCTGTGGGGAGCCTGCTGCGTTTCCTGCCAGCTGTGAACTGAAATTGACGGCGGGTGCCCAGCGCAGGGCTCTGGCAGAGGACCTGCCAGGCAGGGAGTACGGTGAAGCGGGCTGGGCCTAACCTATGCCTTGCAATAACTTCACAATTCTACTCTCTGCCAACTCGTTGGCCTCAGGCCCCTCTCCAGTCAGGAAGGGAAAATGCAAGAGAAAACAAGAGAAACTGAAAAAGGAGCAGGGATGTGATTCCTGGTTTCCGTGAGTGGAACAAGGGCTGGGAACGGATTCAAGGGAGCTCTGCAGCTGTGGAGGAGACAGATGCTGCCTCTAGCTCTGCCACCAGCCCCTGCTGCCCACTACTGAAGTTAAAACATGGGGGTTTAAAAATGCTTCTGACAGGGAGCAAGGCACTGGAGCTCAGCAGGGCTCTGATCTGTCTGCCCTGATACATTGGTGCTCTCTGCTGAACCCCTCTAGCAGTAAGACCAGAGTTGGACCTTAAGCCTTGCGGTGAGTGGCTCTGGAGCGACAGGCACTTCTGCTTGTACATTTGCTGAGCGGGAGAACTGGATGCAGTTTCCTTTAGCTGAGAACCTCCCTTCATGCCAAAATCCAGTGGATCCTTTTGACTGACTTGGTAAGGTTTAATTTTACGGAGCTTTGAAGGGGGAACTCGGAATCAATCTCAAACGGCAGCTGCGGCTGCTTCCATCATCAGCAATTTGAGCTTTTCCTTTTTAAAACCTAATTTTAGCATTTGCTTTTTAACAACAGCAATTTTGGAAACAATCCTGGATTGGTTTTGGTGACTAACTTGTGATTCTTCTTCTTTTTTGTTTCCCCCACCTCCCCCCCCGGTTTTCTTTCCCTTTGCGGTACCTGGTGCCAGGCTCTGGGTTCTCTCCCATCCTCTCCCGAGAGACTCTGAGGGAAAATTAGCGCATCAAGACTGTAACTAGTGAAATTTGTACAACCAAAGAAATCTATTTTGTGGTTCAAGGATAATAAAAGTTTACTTTACATTTTAGAGCCTTCAGTTGGCGTGGTTTGCCCGGCGTGGAGTCTGCAGTTCCCGTGTCAGCGCCTTGGTGTGCTGCTAGGCCATCAGCCCGCAAACAGGCTGCTGCCGAAATCAGTGAGCACCTGTCCCAGGTTGAGGCAGGTCCTCTCTTGCCTTCCACCGGGGCAGAAAGATGATGAGACTCACACAAACGGATTGCAGGAGTGATGGAAAGTTTAAATGGAAAAGCAGTGAGTGTTTTACAGAGAGCCACAAGGGCAGCGACAAAACGATCCCAAAGCACACCCAGAAGCCTCCCAGCATTTCCCTTCTCCCTTCCTGAGGGTATACCCAAAACCCCCAGGGCTCTTTCTTCCTTCCCCCCCCCACTATTAGGCTAATCTCAGCTGGCCAGATCTGAGATTGTCCTTCCCCCTTCTCATCCTGGCATTAGGCCTAGCCAGGCCTTGAGATAACTCCCCTTCCATTACCAGATAGGGAGCATCTCCCATGGGGGCAGCAAGGGAGGAAAGAGAAAGTGTGAGACCTTGCAGATGGATTTATAGGGAGCAGGGCATGATGGGTATGAAATATGCAGCTCCCTGTGTCCACCCACTGGGCTGGACACCCAGGGCACCAGAGATGCACCCTGTGTGGCAGCAGCAGGAGGCACCCAGCCCAAACTGCCACAGCACCTCACTCAGTGCCTCCTGCAGGATTGTCAGCACCTCACTCAGTGCCTCCTGCAGGATTGTCAGGGTGAGCATGTGCTGCTCGTGTCCATTTGGTGGAATCAGAATGGTTTGGGCTGGAAGGAACCTCCAAAGGTCATCTAGTCATTAAGGGCCACAAAGATGATCAGAGGGCTGGAGCACCTCTCCTGTGAGGACAGACTGAAGGAGTTGGGGCTGTTCAGTCTGGAGAAGAGAATGGATGCTGATGTTCCCAGGGCACAAACAAGGTAACCAACAGCCTTTCCTGCAGAGGTGTTGATACTGGACTCAAAACACTTCTTGGGCAAGCAGCAGCATTTTCATTTATGTAGCACTGCATAAGGTACCTGGGGGGATGGCTCCCAAAATCCATGGGCCCTGAAGGGAAGTTTTTACAGCTGCTTGTAGAGGACCTTTCACAAAGTCACACCTACCTGATTCCTCCTACCTATTACATGTTCATGGGGTAGGTCTCATCAGAATACTTGGATGCCTGCACTAATAGTCTAGGATCCTTCAAAGCCCTTCCTCACACTGCCTTCTATGGCCACCCAGGGCAGTCTCTCACGCCGAAGACCATGACTTCCTTTCTCACCTGTGTCTAGCTTACGTTCTGAGTGAGGGAAGAGCTCTAAACCAGCACAGATTCACAGCCTGTGTTGGGTTGGAAGGGACCTTTGAAGGTCACCTTGTCCAACGCCCCTGCAGTCAGCAGGAACACCTTCAACCGGATCAGGATGCCCAGGGCCACATTCAGTCTGATCTTGCATGGCTCCAGGGACAGGGCATCAACCACATCCCTGGGCAACCTGGTCCAGTGCTTTACAACTCCCATTGTGAAGAACTTCTTCCCTCTGTCCTGTAAACCCCCTGTTGTGCCCTTGTGATGGTATGAAGTTGTTACATCCTATAACCTATCATAAATACGGGAAACATTTATTTGGGCCTTGCTCCAATCGATTGGCCTAAGGTGGGATCCATCCTCGTCCTGGTGCTGCTGGGACAGGATCCCAGTCCAACTATTAGCTGCAGGCCATTAGCAGCTCCAAGTCAGCCAGGACAGCTGACTGCAGTTGGCTACAGGTATGTCCCAGACCATGAGCATCACACTCCATATAAAGGGGCAGATATCATGAGGGAGGTTTCTTGCTAGAGCCTCTTGCTTGGGTTCCTCCTGATCCTGCTCCTGTGTCTGCTGCTCTGGAGGACTAACCTGCCTGTGCAGTGTGGCTGCTCTACCTTTGCTGGGGTGAGTATAACTTTGTACAGACATGGGGATCAGTTTGGCTGTTCTGTTTTTACTTCAACCTATGGGTCTTCTTTCCATTTCCCCAATTCTTCTCTGCTAAGGAGGGGGCACTGGGTGATAAAGCAACTGCCAGAGTTTATCCCCTAACTGTAGACAGCCCTCCTGCACTGCAAGGCGGTGGAAACAGCACTGACAGGTGACAGCCCCTAGTGCATGATGGGCTTGGAGTGTGAGGGGGAAAGGTGCAGCATCCCAATGCAATGACCTGTGGCAGGAAGCAATGCTGAGTTAATTGCATGTGTTTGGTACCATTCCATGATGAAGAGACTTGGGTATCTCTGCTGCTACAAAATCAATGAGAGTTAAACCAGCCTGCCAGGTCCCTTTAGCCTGCACCTAGAACAGTCTTAGTACAAGCTTTGGTTCTGACCAGTTCATGAATTTAGGTTGGCTTGAAGCAAAACACAAGCAGACAAAAACTGGTTGAGGTAAAACGCTTTTGAGGAGTGACTTGCTCACCCTTGAAGAGGGGACAAGCAGCTACTACCCTTGTGAATCCACTGGGCTCTTGCCCTGGAAATAGAACTACATTAATGTCTCCTCAGCTGCTCCAGCAGCTCCAGCATGCACACAGCAGGAGGGCATTCTACAACCCTGTGGCAACTGCTGCCACTGCAGTCAAGGGAATTGTTTGTGAGTAACTATTTGCAGGGTGAGGTTGCAGAATCACAGAACGTTAGAGGTTGGAAAGGACCTCCAGGGAGCATTGAGTCCAACCCCCCTGATAAAAGCAAGATCACCCAGGGTAGTCTGCACAGGAACACATCCAGATGGGTCTTGAAAGTCTCCAGAGAAGGAGATTCCACAACCCTCCTGGGCAGCCTGTTTCAGTGTTGTGTCACCCTCACTGTAAAGAAGTTTCTCCTCATGTTGAGGTCCTTGGTGTCAGAGCAGACACCAAAATCCATCAGCCTGTGGAAGAGCTGCGGGGGGCTGGATGTGCTGGCTGCCTCTGACAGTACTGTTCTTGGTGGCAGCCTTGAATCTCACATCTGCTCACAAGGGTAGAACATTGAACAGAGAAAAGGAGCTGCTTTGTGCAGAGCTTGCCTGTGGCTGGCTGCCATGTGTACAATGGTGTGATGGCAGCAGGAGTAGAATCTGTTACCAGCTCAGGCAACATTGAGCTCCCCTCCTCTGGAGGCAGCACAGCTGCCCATTGCTGAGTTATCTTACTGGCTAAGGTTATGCATGGACAGTGAAGAGTTAGAACCTGCCTCAGCTGGGGCAGGGATATTTCAGGTTCCTTGTGGAGGTTTTAAATACCTTTTTATTGAGTGTTTTGCTTCAGCTGTGTCAGCTGGGTTAGAGCTTCAGTGATTTGCTTTCAATCACAGCTGCTGAGTTTGAGGCTTTATAGAAGCTGTGGATGCTTTCTTCCTAGGAGTCCTGAGCTAGCTCAGATGTATTTTGTTTAAGTTTACATGTTTAAAGTGATATGCTCAGTGCCTCACAGTGCAGATCCCTGCTATAGTGACTTCACTTTCATGTCAGCCAGCTGGCAGTGTATTCTCTCTCTTCCAGCCCTACATTTGCACAGCAAACTTGCATCTGCCAGCAAAGGGGGGTTAGGAGCAGGATGCAAACTCCACACAGTCTAGCACTAAATTGGATGAGAGATGAGGAGGTAGCAGCCTCTTCTATGTGGCTTGAAAGGTTTTTGAGCAGTGTTTCAACCTCAAAGTTGCAATGGAAGCTGAGGGGTTGTTACCTTAAACAGAGGAGGTGCCACTAGCACAAAAGTTCAAAAATGAATGACTTGCTGAGATCTGAGGGTGTGTGCTTGGGGATCTCCACGTGGCAGAGGGGGCTGGTGCATGCCCACGTGTTGCTCTGATACAGAGCTGAGAGCTGGCTGGGAATGCACTCAGACATTGCAAGAGACTTTGGCTTCTGTAGCCTAACCAGCCCAAAAAGCAGCTTTCCCACCTTGTGCTGATGCAGCCTGCTAAGTCTGGGTAATCTGGTGGTCAAGGCCAGGTTGGGTGGGGCCTTGAGCAACTGGTCTAAGGGAAGATGTCCCCACCCATGGCAGGGGGGTTAGAACTAGATGATCTTCAAGGTCCTTTCCAACCCAAACAGTTCCCTGTATCTATGACTCTGATATGGCACACATGATTAACACAGCTGATTTAGTACAGCAGTGGGGTGCAAGAAGAGTGATCTTCTACAGCACCTGGAATCTCATGAGTCTTGGTTGAAAGAGGAAAGGCCAAGCCTGGAATGACCCATTTTGAGTCAAGTGAAGTGTTAATGTTGCTGCTGTCATCAAATCAACTGTTGGCTTCCTGACCTTTTTTTAATAGAGTATTATGTGTCCTTCTGGCCAAGAAGGCCAATGGTATGTTGGAAGGGCTGTAGTTAGAAGGTCAAGAAAGGTTCTCCTACCCCTCTACTCTGCCCTGGTGAGGCCACATCTGGAATATTGTGTCCAGTTCTGGGCCCCTCAGTTCAAGAAGGACCTCAGGGAATTGCTTGAGAGGGAACAGCAGAGGACCACAAAGAAGCTGAAGGCAGTGTGTGGTGGTAAACATCTCCCTTATGAGGAGAGGCTGAGGGAGCTGGGTCTGTTTAGCTTGGAGGAGACTGAGGGGTGACCTCATTCATGTTTATAAATATGTGAAGGGTGAGTGTCAGCTGGACAGAGCCAGGCTCTGCTCAGTGCTGTCCAGTGACAGGACAAGGGGCAGTGAGTGCAAGCTGGAGCAGAGGAGGTTCCACTTGAACATAAGGAAAAACCTTTTCACTGTGAGGGTGACAGAGCACTGGAACAGGCTGCCCAGAGAGGTTGTGGAATCTCCTTCTTCAGAGATATTAAAAGCCTGCCTGGAGGCACTCCTGTGTGACCTGCTCTAGGTGACCCTGCTCTGGCAGGGAGGGTTGAACTGGATGAGTTGTCGAGGTCCCTCCCAGCCCCTAACATTCTGTGATTCTGGAATGAAAGAAGCAGATCCAGTCATTCACACACATGTGCATGAATCACTCTCATTCAGCACTGGAGCATATTAATAACTCCCAGTGCTTAAACCCTGATGTTTGGATTGCAGTTTGTGGTTTTCTAGTGACGGAAATCTCCAAGTCTTAGAACTGAGTCCCGGGTTCAGTGCGAGATGGTTGTGAGCAGTACCTCGGACTGGCACACGATGGCAGGGTGAGGACATTGTAAAGCAGCTATCTCTGTGCGTTGTGGTCGTCATGGCAACCGGTTTGAAATGTGGTCTTCAGAACACGTTTTGCAGAGGTAAATATTTTGCATCATTTCCACCTGAAAATGATACTGTCGGTTTTTTTTGTAGCTAGCATTAAACTCAGCTGCATCACACAGGACTGGCTGTAGTTAAGAATATTGTACAGGGAGTCCTTGCCACAAGACTTCCAGTGCATTCAATCCAGGACATAGAATCATAGAATGGTTTCAGTTGGAAGGGACCTCCAAAGGTCATCTAGTCCGACCCCCCTGCAGTCAGCAGGGACATCCTCCACTAGGTCAGGCTGCTCACAGCTTTGTTGAGTCTGACCTTGAATACCCCCAAGGGAATGGCACCTCAGCTGCCTCCCTGGGCAACTTGTTCCAGTGTTCTACAGCCCTCATGGTAAAGAACTCATTCCTAACATCCAGTCTAAATCTGTTCTTCTCTAATTTCAAACCCTTGCCCCTTGCCTGTCACTTCAGGCCTTTGGGAACAGTCCCTCTGCAGCCTTATTTTTTGTTGCTCTTTGTTTTGGCAGCCTCATCCCAGTAACCCTTTGCTGCTTCCCAGAAAACCAGAGAGCCTGAGCTCTTCATTGGTGAAGAGGATCTGAGGGAGGTGTTGGGAAGCACTTTTCATTTGCTCTTGCTCTTGCCTTATGCTTCCAAGAAGTCTTTGAGCTAAACATCAGTCAAAAGGCAACAGCGTTATGCCGATCCCACCCCCGCTGCAAGGTGCAGGTTTACTACAGTGAACATGAAAACAATTAACAAAACCTGAGGAGGGTTTGGCAACTGTGAAATAACTGTGCTGAATTGAATATGCAGAGTCTTTGTTTCTGAGTATTCAGATAGTAGCAAACTAGCAGAAATCAGTCCTTAAAACAGTCTGAGCAGTCGGTGCAGATCTGTGTTGTTTAGTTTTCCTTCACATCTGCTTGGCAGAAAAATGATCTAGATAGAATGGAATAGACCAGACCAGACCAGGTTGGAAGAGACCTTTGAGATCATCATGTCCAACCCATCATCCAACACCATCTAATCAACTAAACCATGGCACCAAGTACCTCATCAAGTCTCCTCCTAAACACCTCCAGCGACAGTGACCTGCACAGAGCCAAGAAACACCACTCCAGCATGCCTTGGGTCAAAACCCAGGTAGGTTCTTCAGGGACACCCAGGTGTCTTTCTGCATTTGTCAACACAGATAATGTTGCAGGAGTGAGATCTCACTTTGCAGAAGCTGAAACTGAGGCAGGAATCTTATTGGTAGCAAGGGGTACATTCATCAGTGCTTAAACAACCTTACCAATGCTTGGCTGTGGCAAATTAAGGTACTGAATGATGTTGGAGCACCCTGTGACCTCAGATTGCTGCATCCCCCCCATTTCTAGTGCTTTCACTGGAAATCATTTGAGAACTGCCCCCCTTCCCTCCCACCCACCCCCCCAATGGGCATTACTGATTTTTCTGTTTCAGAAGCCTGAAAATTCCAACATATCTCAGTATCTTCAGGATGCTTTGGTTCACATTCAGTCTGAGAGCATGAGGGAAAGGAGAGGTTTGAAGTGAAGTTTTTTTCTTAGGTTCACAGATTGCATTGGGTTGGAAGGGACCTTCAAAGGTCATCTTGTCCAACCCCCCTGCAGTCAGCAGGGACATCTCCAACTAGATCAGGATGCCCAGGGTCGCATCAGTCTGATCTTGAATGTTTCCAGAGATGGGGTCTCAACCGCATCCTTGGGCAGCCTATTCCAGTATTTTCCTGCTCTCTTTGTGGAGAACTTCTTCCTTATGTCCAGCTTAGATCTACCCTGTTCCAATTTAAAGCTGCTGCCCCTCATCCTATTGCTACAAGCTCTTCTGAGCAGCCCTTCCCCAGCCTTCAGAGAGTGAAATGTGCTTGTAAGGTCTCCCTGGAGCCTTCTCCAGGCTGAAGAGCCTCCATTCTTTCAGCCTGTCTGCATATAAGAGGTGTTCCAGCTCTCTGATCATCTGACACCCTCCCTTCCTTCTAGTCTTGCCCAGCCACACCAGCCTTCACACAGGGCTGTTATGCCAAACACCTATTCACAGACTGAAGAGCCTTTTCTACCTTTTCATCTTGACACTCTTTTTAACAGCACAACAGGCTTTCTGAAAATGATTGTTGAGGTTTAAAGGTTGTGCTTTTGGGTCCAGCTCTAACAAAGAGGAAAGGAAACACAGAAACCCCAGTTAGTGTTTTCAGGCTGGCTGCAGAGGAATGATGCCCTTACAGCTCTACAGCGAAAGTTGTTTTGAGGTTGTTATTGAAGTTTACTACTCCAAGTCTCTCGCTTCAATCACTGAGATGCATAAAACAGTTTTCCCTATTCAGATAGCAATTTGCATGAGCAGCAGGGCTTTATCCCTAGTGCTTGTGACAAAGGCTGTTCTTATGCTGGGTCAGCTGGAAGTTATTCTTCATTACTGCAGGGCTTTTGGGTAAAGTCAAAGAATCTGCTTGACTGCTAATGCCTGGTGTACTCCAGATAACAAAAAGACATTTTTCATCAGTTTGTGGGAAGAGACACAGGTAATGCACCTCCTCAGCTGTAGCCACAATGCACATTGAAACTTAGGCTGCCCAAAGATTGCCTTAATATTTTAGTGAGCCATATCTGTCTGTGATGAGCCAGCAGTGTGCACTTGAAGCCCAGAAGGCAAATCACATCCTGGGCTGCATCAACAGAAGCATGGCCAGAGGGTTGAGGGAGGTGATTCTGCCACTTTACTCTGCTCAGGTGAGACCTCACCTGGAGTACTGTGTCCAGATCTGGGGTCACCAACACAGGAAGGACATGGACCTGATGGAGCAACTCTAGAAGAGAGCCATGAAAATGATCAGGGAGCTGGAACACCTCTGGTATGAGAACAAGCTGGGCTTGTTCAGCCTGGAGAAGAAATGGCCCCCAGGAGACCTAATAGCAGCCTGCCAGTACCTGAAGGGGGCCTGCAAGAGGGCTGCAGAGGGACTGTTTCCAAAGGTCTGTAGGGCTAGAATGAGGGATAATGGTTTGAAATAAGAGAATCATAGAGTGTTAGAGATTGGAAGGGACCTCCAAAGATCATGCAGTCTAACCCTGCTGCCAGAGCAAGATCACCCAGGGTAGTCTGCACAGGAATGCATCCAGGTGAGTTTTGAAAGCCTCCAGAGAAGGAGACTCCACAACTTCTCTGGGCAGCCTGTTCCAGTGCTCTGTCCCCCTCACTGGAAAGAAGTTTCTCCTCATGTTGAGGTGAAACCTTCTGTCTTCAAGTTTGGATCTGCTGTTCCTTTGCTGCTTTGCTTTAGACATTCCACAAAAATACTGATGTTTACCATTAACCCAAATCTCTTTAATTGCAAACAAAAATAGGCACCTAGGAGCAGGGAGGGAATTTTAGGGATTTTTATAAACCCCGAGGACTTGAAAGGATTCAAGGTCTGTCTTTGCTTCAAAGGGCAGTTGAGACATTAGTTAGGTGGAGGAAAAGGGACTGATAGGTTTAGATAAAGGAGAAATGAGCTTGAAAGCCTATTGAGAAGAGAAAACCTGAAGAGGAAAAGATCTGCTATAATCCAATTGAGCAGAAATAGAGGACAAAAAAAAAATCATCAAGAGACCTCTCTTAAAAGAGGTGGGAGAATGGGGATCCATTTTATAGCCTGCTCTATTGGATTAAAGGAGGCCTCAAATGAAAAGCTCTGTACAACAAAGGCATCAGACAGGCAGCTTTCTCCTTTTCTTTCTCGAGGCTGATGGCTTCCAGCCCCTCCCGTGTATGGTTGATTGCAAAGTCTGAACCCTCAGAGGGGCAGAGTCATCTTTGGCTTTTGTTGGTGAGAGGTGCAGAGCAGAACTGTGGCAGCTTGTTCCTATCACAATAGCACCTTTCTCCCAGGAGGAGTAGGTGGAGAGCTAGGCAGGCTCCTTTTATCCAGCTACGTGGTAGGGGAAACAAGAGCCAGGTGTACCCTGCTGTCTAGCCAGGGCCAGATGTGCCCTGAGTCATGGCCTTAGGTGGAGTTACACTGATGGTTTTAGCCAGTGTGCAGCCTATGCAGTTTTGATGTTCCTCTTTTCCCTGTCTGTGTTAGCCTTGGCAAGCTTCAGCTTCTCTTTCTCCCCTTTTAGAATAGAATAGAATAGAATTAACCAGGTTGGAAGAGACCTTTGAGATCATCGAGTCCAACCTATCATCCAACACCATCTAATCAACTAGCCCATGGCACCAAGCACCCCATCCAGTCTCTTCCTAAACACCTCCAGGGATGGTGACTCCACCACCTCCCTGGGCAGCACATTCCAATGGCCAATCACTCTTTCTATGAAGAACTTCTTCCTAACATCCAGTCTAAACCTCTCCTGGCGCAGCTTGAGACTGTGTCCTCTTGTTCTGGTGCTGGTTGCCTGGGAGAAGAGACCAACCCCCATCTGGCTACAACCTCCCTTCAGGTAGTTATAGAGAGCAATAAGGTCTCCCCTGAGCCTCCTCTTGTCCAGGCTAAGCAACCCCAGCTCCCTCAGCCTCTCCTCATACAACAATCACTTGGCCAGAAGGACTTGGAGGTGTCATCTGATAAAAGAACTCAGCGTGAGCTGGCAATGTGAGATTGCAGTCCAGAAGGCAACTGAGTCCTGGGCTGCATCAAAAGTGTGACCAGCAGGATGTGGGAAGTGAGACCCTACCTGGAGTACTGAGTTACTGAGTCCAGTTCGGGGGGGCCCAGCAATAAGAAGGACATTGAACAGCTGGAGTGGGTCCAGAGGAGTACCACAAAGGTGATCAGACAGCTGGAGAACCTCCTCAGCAAGAGCTGGGGCTGTTCAGCCTGGAGAAGAGAAGGGTCTGGGGGGGAGACCTTAGAACAGCCTTCCAGTACATGAAGGGGGCTACAAGAAAGCTGGGAAGAGACTTTTTATAAGAGCTTGTAGTGACAGAATGAGAGGGAATGGATTGAAGCGTGAGGAGGGCAGATTTAGCTGGAGATTAGAAAGAAATTCTTCACAGTGAGGGTGGTGAGACCCTGGAACAGGCTGCCCAGGCAGGTTGTGGATGTCCCTCTCTGGAGGTGTTCAAGGCCAGGTCGGATGAGCAACCTGGTCTGGTGGAGGCTGACCCTGCCCCTAGCAGGCAGGCTTGGAACTGGGTGATCATGAAGGTCCTTTCCAGTTCAAACCATTCTATGAATCTTGAAATCTTAAAATATCAAAATACTTTCTATCTAAATGATGCTTCAGATGTGGGTGTAGCATGGTCCTCTAGAAAGCCAGGCCCCCTGGGTGACTTGACTGGTTCACCCCCTGTCAGATCCTCACATTGTGGCCACTGCCCAACACGAGCAGTGATGTTCTGGGACTGCTGCTGAGACACCACACACAGAGCCTGAGCTGTGGGCAAGGCAAGGCATAAGGTGTAAAAGCTATTCCAGGTCAGCTCTGCCAATAAGATGAGACTGTAAATGGTTTCCCTGTATCAGGTGCCAGCTTTGTGCATGGGTTGGTGGATGCAGCACTCACACTCATGCTTAAGGCATCACTTGGGGAAAGCAGTGTGGCCAGCAAAAGCTGTAAAGAGTTTTTGCTCTTTCAGACAGCCCTATGAAAAGTGAAGATCCCTTTGTGTTGAAGGAAGCCTGGAGTCTGGGCCAATATAGCTGCAACCTTTCTGAGCTTGCTTCTAAAAAGAAATCTTTGTCTTGTCCTTGGTCCTCTCAGTTTAATTATTGTAAGCATTGTTTTACCCTGGTTTCTAGCTTTAGACTTTCACCAGCAATCTGTCTAGGTGGCTCTTTTGTCCTCACTGGCTGCCTTTCTGGACAGTCAGCTGAAGCTTGGTTGAGCTGTGCTTCACCTCCATCTCATTTCTGCTTCTCCCCTGACCCCACAGTCATTGTTCTGACATATTGTCGGGATGCTCAATGCTTTTTTCAGCATCTCTGTCCTCGTTCTGTTTCCTGACCTCTTTTGGGTTGCTCTGTATTCCAGGAGTTCTGAGACTAAGGCTGGGACAGAGCATATCTCCTTCAGTCTCATCCTGGGAGATTATTTATCCCAGGAAAGCTGTTCTATTGGTCTCACCTACCTTTGTTGTTTAATATTAAAGCACTTATCCAACAGCATGAACTGCAGTTAGTGTGAATTATGCCACATGCCAGTTTCTGCCCTGATTTTCTCTCATTTACATAAGTGCTAAGCTGTAAGCACACTTTGTCTTCCAAACACTTTCCAAGCTTAAAGGTAGGTGCTTTTGAAAGCCTTTGAGTGCTTTTGGGTTGGTGAGGGTGTTGGGAGAGGTGTGGGGAGAGAAAAGCACATGGAGCATGCTGGGTCACAAAGTCGAAACCTTGGTGCTGTGGAGATTTTTTGGCATGCTGTTTTCCTTCCCCCTGGCATTACACAGGCAAGTTTCAGGGGCAGTAAACGTGGGGACATGTTGTCTGACTTAGAAATTGTGCCTCTAAACCACAGAATCATAGAATGGTTTGGGTTGGAAAGAACCTCCAAAGGTCTTCTGGTCCAATCCACTCCCCTGCAGTCAGCAGGGACATCCTCAACTAGATCAGGTTGCTCAGAGCTTTGCTGAGCCTGACCTTGAATATCTCCAGGGATGGGGCCTCATCCACTGGCAACCTGTTGCAGTGTTCTACCACCCTCGTAGTGAAGAACTTGTTCTTGACATCCAATCCAAGCCTCCTCTTTAATTTCAAACCATTCCCTCATCTTATCTCCACAGGCCTTTGGACACAGTCCTTCTCCATCCTTCCTTTAGGGCCACTTTCAGGTCCTTGCAGGCTGTTTTAGGTCTCCTGGAGTCCTTCTCTTCTCCAGGCTGAACAACCCCAGCTCACTCATCCTGTCCTTGCAGGAGAGGTGTTCCAGCCCCTGACCATTTTTGTGACCCTCCTCTGGACTTTCTCTATCAGGACCATGTCCTTCCTGTGTTGAGGGCTCTGGAGCTGGACATATGACATCCTTTACTATCATGTGCATTACCTCCCCCCCTAGAAAACATTCTTCAAGTAATTTAAACCCAGTATTTCAAATTCATCTCCAAAGAGACATTCTCAAAGCCTAAAGCTGGAGTAGTTTTTCTGTTTGTCTTTAGGTGGTACAAATGTTGATCTTTTCCTTTCCTCTGTTTAATAAAGCATCCATTGCACCTCAAAAAAACTCCCTCTCATTCATTCCTGCAAAGCTGGCTGCTTGTGCCCCCACAGGTCCTTAAGGTTGTTAGTAGTGCAAGAAACGTGCTTAGCCCTGCCTGTGCGATGCTGCTGCTGCTTGTCTGAGGGCATCTTTCTCTCCAAGCCACAGGGCTCTAAGGCTGTGCTCTGCTCAGCCTCTCACCCACTGCACAACACATACAGTATTGTGTGTTGTCTGCAGAACTACCTTGTGGAGCTGTTGGTCTCTTTTCAGAAGAAGAGTGCTGTGTAAATCATTAATAACAGTACCCAAGGGCAGAAAAGGATGAGAATGTCCACGTGTCTTTATCGAGTGCTGATGGAACCACAGCGTTCTGTAAGCCTGTTCAAATACCTGTTTGGCATAATGGCTGCTATTTAGTTTGGAGCAAGAGGAACTGTAGATGGTTCATGCTTCTTTTAGTGCCATTTTAATACAGTGCTATTGAACTAAGAACATTTTGGATTGGAGGGAGTGAAACAGTAACAGAATGAAAGCTGAGAACAGCTCTGGACGCTTAGAGACACTGCTCACTTAAAGTAGCAAACAGTAGTAAAGCTGTACTTGCCTCTTTTATTCCCCCATCTGCTTCATCCTGAGATCCCAGAAGCTTGAAAATACACATAGCTCACGAGAAAGCTGTGTAGTAGTCCCTCTACTTCTACATCAGGATTATTCATCACCACATGCTTTGCCCATCTGGTGGTAAACGGCCAAACCGCTGAGACCACCACCGTCTCCCTTGTGAATTGTTCCGTGGTCTAAGCAGCCATGCTATTGAGAAGCTCTGCCTGCAGCTCAGCCCAAATTGTCTGCAATCATACTGCTTCCTTTTCCTTCTTGTCCTGTGCAGTTTCTTCCCACCCATGTGTTTAACCTCTCTGAAATACGTTGTGGATGGCAATCAGATCCCGATGAGTCACTGCTTAGCTAAGCTCTGAGCGTTCTGAGCTTCCTCCTTCTCCCATATAAATATTTTCAGACATTTAACCATTTTTGGACACTTTCCTGTGAAATCTCCAACATTCACTGAAGTCAGTAGAAGAACTGCCACTGGCTGAGTGTGGGAATCGATGGCAAGCCTTACAGATGGTCTCTTCAGTGGCCTGTATGTGGCTGTAACTATGCTATGAAGCAGTAAAGGACTTGTGGGTGCTGGTGGATGAGAAGCTGGACATGAGCCAAAAATGGGCACTTGCAGCCTAAGGGGTCAGTAGCATCCTGGGCTGCATCAAAAGCAGTGTGGCCAGCAGGTCAAGAGAGATGATTCTGCCACTTTGCTCTGGTAAGACCTCACTTGCAGTTCTGTGTCCAGCTTTGGAGCTCTCAACACAAGGAAGGACATGGACCTGATGGAGAGGGTCTATAGGAGGGCCATGAAAATGATCAAGGGGCTGGAACACCTCTGCTATGAGGACAGGCTGAGGGAGGTGGAGTTCAGCCTGGAGAAGAGAAGGACTCCAGGGAGACTTAATAGCAGCCTGCCAGTACCTGAAGTGGACTACAAGAATGCTGCAGAGGGACTGTTTACAGAGTCCTGGAGTGACAGGACAAAGGCCAATGGTTTGAAATCAGAGAAGAGCAGATTCAGACTGGGTGTTAGGAACAAGTTCTTTATCGTGAGGGTGGTGGAACACTGGAACAGGTTGCCCCATCCCTGGAAATATTCAAGGCTGTGAGCAACCTGATCTAGCGGAGGATGTCCCTGCTGACTGCAGGAGGGTTGGACTAGATGATCTTTGGAGGTCCTTCCCAACCCACTCTATGATTCCATAAGCTAGTGGTTTAGCTACACAAAGAGGTAAAGTCCCAGCTGTTAAGAGCCAATTCCCACAGTTTCTAGCTGCAGTGTGGCCTGATTTAATCACCTAAGGAGGCAGAAACAGTATACAGGAAATCATGTGTCTTCCAGCTCTCAGTGGTAGGAGCACTGTTTTATTATGTTGCTGCTCTGACAAAGTGTGTGGCTAGATGCACAGGGAACAACTTTCCCTTTATTTACCATGCAGAGTTGAACAACCTTTTGGAAATATGAAATGTTCTGTGGAATGGAAAGATTTCAGAATTGTTGCCTTTGGAGAGCTGACATAAAGCAGTAATTACAAAAGTGCTGTGCACAAGGCGCTGACTTTTGGCCAGAGAAGGAGCCCAGGAAGCCAGGCATCTGCTCAGCACTTTTGACCTCTCCTTTCCTAGGAAGCCTGGTGACCAAATATCCAGAGTTAAGGAGCTTGGATGTCCAGGCAGGTCTCACCAGCCTCCCTGCCTGCTTTCCATCTTCCCCTCACAATTTTGACAGGTGCCCACGGAGGGTAGCCATCAGCTCAAGTCAGTATTTACAGCCAGAAAATATCTGTCAGAGTAGATTTTTAACAAGCTGAACTTTAATTCTTCAGCTGTCTGTACGGGAGGCACGTCCTTTCCAGGCAATTTTTCATTCCTCATTCCATTAAAATGGTTTTCAGCTTCACATGCCAAAATAACCCTTTCTCAAAGCAAAAAAAAACCAAACAGAAAGAGCCAAGCCCAAATGTGTAATCTAGCAAACAGGGGTATAAAAAAAAAAATCACATCATACCTTTCCCTCCCAAACTAATTCTAAGGCAAGATGGAACAGTGCTTAAATGCCTGAGCAAACTGAAGAGCTTATAGAGCAGCACAACCTACTCAGATGTAAAACATAAAGATAAAAAAGAATTACCTGAGCTAAGAGCTTTGAAATCTGGTGTTATCTGACAAGTTATTGAAGCTGTGTAAGGAGAAAGCATCAAAAATGGAAATGCCAGTGCTGCCAAGAAGGCATCAGGTGAAGTAACTGTGGGAGGCTGTAGTGCGCAGGGAAGCAATCCAGCCCCAGCATGCCTGCAAGGTAGAAACCTCAGATAAAGTACTTGCAGAAGACATTAGTACAAACAGGTATGTCTGTTTAATTGGCCTGCATTCCACAGCTGTCCTAGCTCTCAGAAAGACCTCGTGTCTTTTATGTCCCTGCTTTGCTTGTGTGGTAAGCCACACTTCAGTCTTTGCAGGCACGGATTGCGCTGAGTTGGAAGGGACCCTCAAAGGTCATCTTGTCCAGCAACCCTGCAGAGAACAGGGACACACCTCCAATTAGATCAGGATGCCCAGGGCCACATCAAGTCTGATCTTGAATGTCTCTAGGGCCTCAACCACATCCCTGGGCAGCCTGTTCCTGTGTTTCACCACTCTCTCAGAAGTAAAGAACTTCTGACTGGCCTTGGGCATGTAGTGGCAGTCAGGGAGTCTGACCTTTTCGTTATTCCAGTTTCAAGCTTGCAGACCATGTGTCACTTCTGCATTCTGAAAGTACAGTTTGATATCTATGCTTTGACTGAAAGTCTGGAGAGGAAGAGAGAGACTAAAAATGTGAGAAGTACGAAGTTAGACATACACAGAATCTGTCAAGTTTCAGGAAATAGGATAGGATAGGATAGGATAGGGTAGGGTAGGATAGGATAGAATAGAATAGAATAGAATAGAATAGAATAGAATAGAATTAATCAGGTTGGAAAAGACCTTTGAGATCATTGAGTCCAACCTATCATCCAACACCATCTAATCAACTAAACCATGGCACCAAGTGCTTCATCCAGTCTCTTCCTAAACACTTGGCAGCTTATTTTACTTGTATGTGATTTACATCCCCCCCTCCACCCCTTCTATGCTTTAAGTGGATGATATCAATGGAATATCAGTTTAAGAAGGTCATTGAGATGCTGGAATGTGTCCAGAGAAGGGCAGCGAGGCTGGGGAGAGGTCTCAAGCACAAGCCCTGTGAGGAGAGGCTGAGGGAGCTGGGGTTGTTTAGCCTGGAGAGGAGGAGGCTCAGGGGAGACCTTATTGCTCTCTACAGCTACCTGAAATGAGGTTGTGGACAGGTGGGGGTTGGTCTCTTCTGCCAGGCAACCAGCACCAGAACAAGAGGACACAGTCTCAAGCTGCACCAGGGGAGGTTTAGGCTCAAGATAAGGAGAAAGTTCTTCACAGAGAGAGTTGTTAGCCATTGGAATGTGCTGCCCAGGGAGGTGGTGGAGTCCCCATCCCTAGAGGCATTCAAAAAAGCATTGGATGTGGCACTAGGAGCCATAGTTTAGTAGTCATGAGGTGTTAGGTATTAGGTAATAGGTTGGACGTGATGATCTCTGAGGTCTTTTCCAACCTTGTTGATTCTACAGTTCTATGAATAAGGGAGATCCAGCTGTGAATGGACCTCAGCATGGTATCATAGAATCATAGTATCAGTCAGGGTTGGAAGGGACCACAAGGATCATCCAGTTCCAACCCCCCTTGCCATGGGCAGGGACACCCCACACTAGATCAGGCTGGCCAGAGCCTCACCCAGCCTGGTCTTAAACACCTCCAGGGATGGGGCCTCAACCAACTCCCTGCACAGCCCATTCCAGGGCTTCACCACTCTCATGGTGAAGAACTTCTTCCTTCAAGAGAACTTTTCCTTCCTTCCAGAGAACTTTCCTTCCTTCCTTCAAGAGATCTCCAGCTGTTTGCAGATAGGTCAGAGGAGGCTGGCATTTCAACTACCGAAAATTACATAACAGCTATTCATGTGAAAAAAAAACCCACCACAGGAATATGATGAATGAAGAGCTGTGAATTAACATTTAGAGATTCAGTGAGCTGGGTTAGCTGTGTGAA
This sequence comes from Dryobates pubescens, assembly GCF_014839835.1. NCBI lineage: Eukaryota > Metazoa > Chordata > Aves > Piciformes > Picidae > Dryobates > Dryobates pubescens. The sequence continues at coordinate 4,793,637 of NC_071625.1, forward strand.
TGAGCACGAAAGGTGAAGGGAGATGTTTTTTAAAGCCGGTGTTGTACGTCAGCAGTGTGTGTCAGAAAAAATGAGTCTGAGAACGCCTTAATATCACAGCGGCAGGGATTAGCCTTTAGGGATGTAGAAGGTGGTGGGGTTTGGGTTGGTTTGGTTTTTCATAGTTTGGGGGTGGGTGTTTGGTTGGTTTTGGGGGTTGTTTGTTGGGGTTTTTGTTTATTTGTTTGGTTTTTAGCGGGGAAGTTTTCAGAGCCTCCTTTGTGCTACCTCTAGACACATGCTACGATGACAAGACAAGGGAAGATCATGGCTCACTTGAATTAACTTAGGAACTGCTGTGGCTCTTGAACTCCTCTAGTGAAAAATCTCAAATCCAGGCTGGGATGTGCCACAGAATCAAGTTGTGCAGTGAAGCTTCCTGGCCAGGCTGTCAGCCTGTGCCTTGGACAGCAGCACACTGCGCTGGGTTAGGAACTGGCTGGAGGGCCGAGCCCAGAGAGTGGTGGTGAATGGTGCCACAGCCAGCTGGCAGCCAGGCACTAGTGGTGTCCCCCTGGGAGCAGTGCTGGGCCCCATCCTGTTTAATAGCTTCATTGGTGATCTGGATGAGGGGGTTGAGTCAGTCATCAGTAAATTTGCAGACGACACCAAGCTGGGAGCAGATGTTGATCAGTTAGAGGGTAGAAGGGCTCTGCAGAGGGATCTTGACAGGCTGGGCAGATGGGCAGAGTCCAACAGGATGGCATTCAACAAGTCCAAGTGCTGGGTGCTGCACTTTGGTCACAACAACCCTATGCAGAGCTACAGACTGGGGTCGGAGTGATTGGAGAGCTGCCAAACAGAAAGGGACCTGGGGGTACTGATTGACAGCTGGCTGAACATGAGCCAGCAGTGTGCCCAGGTGGCCAAGAAGGCCAATGGCATCCTGGCCTGTATCAAGAATAGTGTGGCCAGCAGGAGCAGGGAAGTCATTCTGCCCCTGTACTCAGCACTGGTTAGGCCACACCTTGAGTCCTGTGTCCAGTTCTGGGCCCCTCAGTTTAAGAAGGACATTGAGACACTTGAACGTGTCCAGAGAAGGGCAACAAGGCTGGGGAGAGGCCTTGAGCACAGCCCTGTGAGGAGAGGCTGAGGGAGCTGGGGTTGTTTAGCCTGGACAAGAGGAGGCTCAGGGGAGACCTCATTGCTCTCTACAACTACCTGAAGGGAGGTTGTAGCCAGGAGGAGGTTGGTCTCTTCTCCCAGGCAACCAGCACCAGAACAAGAGGACACGGTCTCAAGCTGCACCAGGGGAGGGTTAGGCTGGATATTAGGAAGAAGTTCTTCATAGAAAGAGGGCTTGGCCATTGGAATGTGCTGCACAGGGAGGTGGTGGAGTCACCATCCCTGGAGGTGTTCAAGAGGGGATTGGACGTGGGACTTGGTGCCATGGTCTAGTCATGAGGTGTTGGGTGACAGGTTGGACTTGATGATCTTTGAGGGCTTTCCCAACCTTATTGATTCTATGATTCTATCACGAGTAGTTGTGGTTAAAACCTACATGTACTGAAGGGGCAGAGACAAACTGTTCCTGAAGGCAGAAGTTATGAAGCTGTTATGGGTTGAATTAGTTCCTCCCACATGTATAACATTAGATGGTGCTGTAAAATAAAAACTAAGATGATAACTCTTGAATGAATCGATTTTCACTTAATTTTCATCATTCATGCTCACTGTGATAGCCTCAAGCCTTGCCCTGGAGGACTTGGCCATTGGCAGAAGTATTTTGAAGCAGAGGAAGTGTGCTGCCTGATGATTCACTCGTCGCAATGGTAAGGTTTAAGAGGTGCTCCAACTTTGGTCCCCAGCTCACAATCCAAGCCAGCACTTGCTTGTCTGGGGCTGTGAAGTAGCCTGAGCTCCATGGTACAAAAAGTATCCCCACAGCTGAACCGAAGCGCAGTGAGCAGGCAGATGGTTGTTCAGTGCAGATGTAAATCATGCTTGCAGAAGCACACAGGCTTGGCTGAGTTTCTCTAAATGGAGTAGAATGGAAAATAAAACTCCTGAGTCTCTCTGGGTCCAGAGCAGCAACGGGATGACTGTGGTGATAGCTCTTCCATCTGAAGATCTTGAAATGATTTTGCTGGGTGGCATTCACAGATTCTCTTGGCTTATCCTGAGAGCAGTGGCTGTTGGTTAGGGTTATCTCCTCATGGGTACATTCCTGTAACAAAATATATTCTACCCTTTTTCTTAAGTCAATTGGTAAACAGGCATTCATCAGTGGAAGTCATTTCTCACTCTTGGGCTTACTGTATCTGAGGGTCTGTGGTGAAATGAACTGGAATAGAAAGGATGGACAGTATCACAGTATCAGTCAGGGTTGGAAGGGACCACAAGGATCATCTAGTTCCAACCCCCCTGCCATGGGCAGGGACACCCCACACTAGATCAGGCTGCCCAGACCCTCATCCAGCCTGGTCTTAAACACCTCCAGGGACGGCGCCCCAACCACCTCCCTGGACAACCCATTCCAGGGCTTCACCACTCTCATGGTGAAGAACTTCCTCCTCACATCCAACCTGAATCTCCCCACCTCCAGCTTCATTCCATTCCCCCTAGTCCTATCACTACCTGAGATCCTGAGAAGTCCCTCCCCAGCCTTCTTGTAGCCCCCTTCAGATACTGGAAGGCCACAATGAGGTCACCTCAGAGCCTTCTCTTCTCCAGACTGAACAGCCCCAACTCCTTCAGTCTGTCCTCGTAGGAGAGGTGCTCCAGCCCTCTGATCATCCTCGTGGCCCTTATAGTAGACAAACTGTCTGGTACAGAGCTTGTGCAGTTCCATTGACTTAAGTCACATCTAATATCTCTTACATGAGACATAAACACATCAGACTTTAAAATTTCACAAGCTTTATGGTCCATAGACATCTCTTCTCCACTCCACTGCAGTGATAAAGATTAAATGGTGCTGAGGGAGACCTCCAGGCACGCAGTCAAGACCTAAATGCTAATATGCAATGGCAAAAATAAAGCAGTTTCTTTGTTTAGACATAAAGAATATGTAAAATTGGAATGAGTAAGTCAGAGGCAGCATGGTCTGCTCACAAACTAAGGTCTGAGAAGACTTGAAGGTCTGGGAAGTCTTAAAGAACTGGCCATCCTGTGCCAAAGGTCATTGATACTGCAAGGCCATTTTCTGAATTGCTCACAGTCACAGTCACAGAATGGTAGGGGTTGGAAGGGCTCTCTGGAGATCATCTAGTCCAACCCCCCTGAACTGTGTTATCCTTTAAATTGCTTAGGCTAGTCTTCTGTCTCTAGATGAATTATTACTATCTACAAGTCACCTTTTCTGGGTTGTTGAGCCTGTCTTTGCAAGTGATCTTCAAGGGCTACACAGGGGAAAGATGTAGTAAGGTTATGTTGAAACACTGAAAGTCCTGTGAATATGAGAAGCTACACTGCAGGCTCAGGGAGGAGCTGAGTATTAGTCAGATTTGCTGATGTAAGGTAGTTCCCAGGGCTACAGAAAGGAAGATCTGGATCACTGAAGAAAATGCAGACCTGGGAGGGATGCTTAGAAACAGCTCATACACTGTTATGGATAAGGGTCACCACTACAGCTGTGATGGGAGATCATTTTGAAGGACATTTCCTCTAAGATGTGGGAACAGCATTTTTGGCCTCCCTTAATTCCTATCATAAACTGGTGTGGTGGTGAGAGAAAGTTCAGTTCTCCCCACCTCCCCAAAGAAACCACAGCTAACTCAGTCGGAGAAGCAAAGATATGAATCAGCTCTATTTACAAGCAGGATGAAAGGCAGGTGATTATATACACAATATACAATATTTACAATAGATACAGAAATATACAGCAAAGAACCTGATACAGAAGAACACTTTCCCTCCTCCAGCCAGAGGAGGGTCCCCCCCCCCATACCCCCTTTCTCCCCCCACCTCCCTTTTTCCCCAAAAAGGGTTAGAGAGAGAGAGAGAAAAAGGTAATTGTTAAGGAGGAAATTCTGTTAGCTCAAAGCCTATGCAAGAATTAGTTTCTTACCTGTTAGTTCAGTTAATTCATGGTCAACTCCATCCAGCACAGCTGTTGCTCAGAGAGAGACTGGAACAGACAGACTGAAAAAAACCAGACTGAACTGACTGAGATTCAAACTGAACTAAACTTTCAAGCTGCATTCTACCTATCTACCAAGGAAATCCCTTTAGAATATCTTGTTTTCATTATCTCACCAAAACAGTCAGCCAGAGTGCTCCAGCAACTGCCCCTTTCTTAAAGGCACAGCCTAAAACTGCCACAACTGGGTACCAAGACTAGCAATTTAACCTGACATGTTTTGAAAGTGATCCTATTAACAGGTCAGTAATTTAAAGGCTTAGCATTGTAAGTCCCAAAGCCTCAAAGGTATGGAGCTAGATACCTAAATACCCTTGAGGCTGTTGACTCTGTTGTTCAGCTGAGCTGAGTCTATGGTTTCAGCTTAGCTGAAATGTGTATGTAAGACATACATGTTTAGCTGAAGGAAGACTGTGTTCCATAATGAAGTCTTTCAGAGTGCTCATTCCAAGATTAATTTCATCCTGTAATTTCAATCTCTAAGGCTGTGAAGGGTGGTGCTATCAGTATTCCTTAAGTTATGTTATTAACTTCCTTCTCATCCCATTGCTGTGTGGTTGGCTTTTTATCTACTTATCACACAAAATAGTAGATCACTCTGGGCAAAACTAAAGCTTGAAAGGGGTCAGCCTTCCAGAGGGAACACCAGAAAGCTATAGACTTTAGAAACTGGAGGATTATTAAGAGTATGAATGATCTTAATTGGCCAGATGGTAGCAGTTGCTGGGCTGGATTCATTACAGCCATTAGAATCTCTCCTGTGGATTGAAGGTGTTTCTCAATGCTTCGTATTTGTTTAGGCACAGAAGGCTACCTGTGGCTGTGTGGGTGGCAAAGCAATGCAGATAGCTCACAGGAACACTTGTGCTGTTCCCATGTTTGCCTTACTGAGCCACACAAGACAGCCTCTCCAGTTACAGGCAGAACTGTGCTTACCATGTCACTGTAATTCCAGCCCCCAATGAAAATGTCTTTTAAAGTATTTCTGTGGGCTAAGGCTTTGCCAGAACATGTGTGGGGGAAAGAGATGGGGTGTTTGTGAATGACAGCAAAAGAGCAGAGTGATCCCAAGTTATTCTGACAATACCAGGCTGAAAGCATCCCTTGTGTACTTTCAGAGTAAGAGTCTGTTCTCTATCAAAGGACAGAACCTTTCAAGCAAAGCAAAGATGGTTCTGCATGCAAGCCACAGTAAGTACATTGCAGGCTCTACATTCATCCTAAACTCTTCAGAAAATGCCAACAACCCAGCTAGATCTAGATGAGAGTAGAAGAAGAAGCTTTTCTTTGATGATTAAAGCTGAAGTAGTCAACAGTTTGGCCCTGATTTAGATCATTCCATTCTCAGGCAAATTAGTTGTGTTTTCTTTTCTATCAGAAAGTCCTTAGTCTCTGACTTTCTTGTTGGCTGCTATTCCACTTCTGTCATCACACACACACACACCTGTGCAGCAGCCCTCCTTATTCTGTTGCATAGATGATTAGCAATGGAAATCATACGGATGCTTGTGCATACCTATGGAAATGTGATATAGTGGAGTTGATATTGAGAGGTCCTTTGGCTCTTCTTTGTCCTGCTAGCCAGTAATTCAGGTATGTGTTGTAGTGGAAGGCATGAGGAGACAGCAGGCATTTTCATTTCAGTGGTTTTCTTTCTGACTTGGGTTGCTGCTTTGAGACAAGATTGCACATTAAACCTAGGTTAGAGAACTAGAGGTGTGGGTGCAGGCACAGGGCCCTGACCTTGTGGCAGTTATGGAGCCGTGATAGGATGGCTTGCATGACTGGAATGCTCTTGTGGGTGGCTACAGATTTTCTAGGAAAAGCAGATATTGTTGCTCTGAGCAACCTGACCTAGTGGAGGATGTCCCTGCTGACTGCAGGAGTGTTGAACTGGATGACCTTTGGAGGTCCCTTCCAACCCAAACCATTCTATGACTCTGTTCTATGGGTGGCACCCACAAGCTTATTCTGGGGAGCTGTGGCCAGGACTAAGCTAATAGAACTTCCAGAACAATGCATTACATATTCATTACCCTGGTGGCATAAACCAAACCATATCCTTTTATCAAAGGATAAAAGCAAAATGATTAAAAGGGCTTTGAATCCTGGGCCTGATTTTTACTTTTCAGCTTGTTTTGGTGGGGGTAAAAAGATTGTACAACTTGTAGCTGACTCAGTATGGTATTTGGTTCTGTTCCACCTAACAGTCCTCAGCAGACAGACACTTGCAGGTAAATGCTTTTTGCTCCTGAACACATCACACTCCCTAGGGCACAGCATACAGTCTCCCAGTGGGAATGATTCATGGCGTGTCTGGTTGGCTTGTAGAAGCTGGGGAGGGATGAAACATACTTAGAACAGATGGTGTCTCTGGAAACTGCCAGCATAGAACAAAACTCTACTGACCACATTGAGATTTTATTCCAAATCTTCTCATTTGCTCAAACTTGAATGGATTTTCTTGGGGTTAAAAAAGGGACTAACCCTGACACCAGGAGGACTCTAGTCTAGTGTCAGGCAAGTGCTTCAATGTACAGAGCAGCTTGATCTCTTCAGTAAACAGTCATGAATACTAAAAATAAGGTAAAGCATAATGTATTTCCTCTGGTTACTGCAAGTGTTCACTCCTTTTAATGGAAACTCCTATTCTATTCTATTCTATTCTATTCTATTCTATTCTATTCTATTCTATTCTATTCTATTCTATTCCATTCCATTCCATTCCATTCCATTCCATTCCATTCCATTCCATTCCATTCCATTCCATTCCATTCCATTCCATTCTATCCTATCCTATCCTATCCTATCCTATCCTATCCTATCCTATCCTATCCTATCCTATCCTATCCTATCCTATCCTATCCATCTTAATGTTTACAAACCTCTGAAGGGTGGCTGTCAAGAAGAAGGAGCCAGACTCTCCAGTGGTGCCCTGTGACAGGACAAGGGGCAGCAGACACAAGTTGGAACACAGGAAGTTCTGCCTCAACAGGAGGAAAAACTTCTTCACTGTGTGATGGAGTACTGGAGCAGGCTGCAGGGAGGGGCTGTGGATTCTTCTCTGGAGACTTTCAAACCCACCTGTACACGTTCCTGTGTGGCCTGCCCTTGGTGAACCTGCTTTAGCAAGGGGTTTGGACCTGATCTCCAGAGGTCCCTTTCAACCCCTGCCGTTCTATGATAGTGAGATGCACATTAAGGGGTGAAATGAGTCAGACAGCTTCCATTACACTGTGTGCAAGTGACACTACTATTTTAGTACTATCTGTTTGTCTGGGGTTTATAGCAGTTTTGGTGCTTAGGGGAAAAATATTTTGGAATCAAGTGCTTTCTCTTATAGGCTTTTTTGGTTATTTTAAAGGAAAAAACCCAACACCACAAAAGGCCCAACACACAGCAGTGTGAGAAATAAATGAATACCATAGGAAGAAAAAGCTGAAATAGAACAGGGTCGTGTAATTAAGAAAGCATTAGATAGCTCTTCCCTGGAGAGTCCCCAGGCCCTGCAAGTACCCTTAAACCCTGACTTCTGCTCTGAGCCTTTTTGACAGGGCTTTGTTGGAAGGCTAATGACTGTCACTACTGCAGAGTCATTTCAGTCTGACTGCTAAAGGTGTTTGAACAGGGTGGTGAAAGTGTAGCTCGAGATTCCCCCAGGGAGAGGGTGGATGTGAGCCAAGCTTACGTTTCTCCAGGGAATTTGCTGCAATCAGCAGACTGTTGTCTAAGAGAAACCCATGAACAGATCACTCATTTATTCAAAAAATGTGTTATTTATATATATATGCTTATATTGATTACTAATACATTGTTCTCTATTTAGTATATTAAAAATTGACTGAGTTCAGTTTGGCTCGTGGAAGGAAGGAGCAGGCCCTTCTGGAAGGGATTCCCAGCTGTGCATGTGGAGCACAGAAGTGCTTCTTCCTTGAACCGCAGGGCTTTGTCTGTAGCAACACAGAATCGTAGAGTGCCTCAGGTTGGAAGGGACCCTAGAGATCATCTACTCCAAACCTCCTGCCGCGGGCATCCAAGAGCAAGCACCTTCACGTTACCGGGAAGGCTTCTAGCCCCACCTATTGCCAGCAGTGTTTGATACTTCTTTTTGTAAGACTGCTTTCAGATGCTGATCATTTAGCCAGTTCCCCCAGGGCTCAAGTTTCCTGCGCTGGGTGACTGCTCAGGCTGGCTTTTTTCGTTTACATTTCAGCCAAAATATTTTGGCTATTTCAGTCATTTAGACTATAAGGGGAAAAAAAAACGAGGCTAATGCAAGTGGGAAATGTCTTAGCTCCTATCCTCCTTGGAACCAAGATGTAAGAGTTGGCATAGCTGTAGCTGCTTTGGAGATCTTTCCAGCACCTGAGCTGCAGGTACAAAAGGGCACAGAGACCTACTGTAGTGTGCAAAAATCATACTTTTCTTGTAATAGCAGCTTAAAGGTATTAAACGCTCTACCCCAAGTCAGTTGAAAACTTTCTTCATCATCTGTCACAGGTATTTGTCTTCATTGGCTAACTGGAAGGGCTTGTAGCAATAGGATGAAGGGCAATGGTTTGAAACTGGAGCAGGGTAGATTTAAGTTGGACATATGGAAGAAATTCTTTACAATGAGTGGTGAAACACTGGAACAGGCTGCCCAGGGATGTGGTTGAGGCCCCATCCCTGGAGACATTCAAGGTCAGGCTGGATGTGGCCCTGGCCAGTCTGATCTAGTTGGAGATGTCCCTGCTCCTTGCAGGGGGGCTGGACAAGAGGCCCTTTGAGGGTCCCTTCCAACCCAATGCATTCTGTGACTCTTCCATGCATTTTATGAGGATAACTGGAGTAATTTCTTCAGGTTTCTTTGAAAGCCTACCTGTTCTGAGAGGAGAGAGGAATGTGCTTGCATCATTACATTCTGTAACACAAGCATGGGCACAACAGAGCAAAATTTAATCCTGGTATTTCCTCAGCTTTTAATAACTGAATTGCAAAGTTAATAACATGCTCTCAGGGTATTTTCTGTGTGAGGTTTGTGCAGACAAACCTAGGGCATGACAAGAACTATCTAAGCATGTGCAAGGACAGCAGCAATGCCCTGTAGACCTTGTATCTTAACAAGGCCTAGGGCAGTGCAGTAACTGATGAAAAAGTGGGGAAATAGCTGTATTAAGGGAAGAAAAGTGAAGTTTCCAGCTTCCAAGTGTGACAGATTTCTTTTGTGATGAGGATAAATCAAAGAAAATTGTTTACTCTCAGTATAATTTATATAAGAGTTAAATATATTTCAGTTGTGGATTAGTATGAGAATTCGTGAAATGATTGAAGAGAGAAGCTGCAGCAGCTGGCAGTGGCTGCTTAGGTGCAGAAGCACTGCTAATAAACTGGCATGAGGCAGCTGCAAGATCCACTTTGGAGGTTCAGTCTGGAGGACTCACACTTGATCTTGGCACCTATTCAATCAGCTCTGGAGGAGTGCTTTGCCAAAAGCAGACCTGCTCTCTAGAGGATGCTGTGGCTTACTCACAGCTCCTCTCTACGCCACCCTCTTCCTTAGCAAAACTCTCAAACAGCAGCTTCGGGCTATCTGCCTCTTGCCTATATTCAAATTGCTTTTCCTTATCAGTTTTTCATTTTGTGTGATTCAAGTCAGTCAGGATCAGAATGAAACATCTAATTTATGGTGAAATGCAGTATTTCCACTGACCTGGCACACTGCTCTATGACTGTTACTTAGCACACAAGGTGCATTTTATGTGTGGATCTATTTATTGCTTTCATTCTGCTTTAGAACACAAAGTATTTTCTCTGTCCAGGGCACAGAAAAAGCTTGCCTTAGCAGGGCAGGAACTGTACTTTGCATTTTGCAGCTTAAGTTAAAAGTATTATTTTTTTGTTGTTGTTGTTCTAAAATGAGGCAAAAAGGAGATGCCTGGGAATCATCTGAGTGCCCAGGAGGCTAAGGGCAAAGTTTGTTGCTTTGTCTGGGACTAGGACAGCAGCTGTGGTGTGGTACTAGCATTGGGTTGTCAGATAGACTAGAATAGAGTGGAATGGAATGGAATAGAGTAGAATAGAATAGAATAGAATGGAATGGAATAGAATGGAATAGAATGGAATGGCATGGCATGGCATGGCATGGCATGGAATGGAGTGGAATGGAATGGAATGGAATGGAATGGAATGGAATAGAATAGAATTGATCAGGTTGAAAGAGACCCTCAAGATCATTGCATCCAACCCATCATCCAACACCACCTAATCAACTAAACAATGCAACCAAGCACCCCATGAAGTCTCCTCCTAAACACCACCAACGATGGATCTCACACTTTAAGCAAGAACTTATCTTTTCTGGTCCACAAAAGAGCAGAACCTGGTATGTTGCTCTACTCTGTCCTTAGGACTCCACACAAATGCTGTGTAGCAGAATCAGTGCCCTGCTGGAGCTGGTGGGATGTCCCTTTGAGCCTGGTGTGCCCAAGTCTAGAGGGAAAGGAGTCATAAATCATCTAGACTGATAGCTCCTGATTGGTTTGGAGGCTGAAATCAAAGACTGTACTTCCTGCTGCAATGTTATCTGCTTTTATTTGGTATGGTTGAAAGAGAAGGATATGGTGACATGGAGAACTAACAGAAATCACTTATGGTACTGAATACTGAAAATCAGATAGCAAAGCACAGAGGAATCATTAAAACCTGGTCTCTGGCATGATCTCTATACAATAAGAGATTCATAATTAGGGTGGAGCTGGTTTTCCATTTTGTGACCAGCACTATAATGACCAGCACAAGAGCCACTGCCATCTAACAGCAAAAGGTTCTATCCACTTGCAGAAAAGCAATGCCAAATACAAAAGAAACCAACAAAATTTCATACAGTTCTGCACAAAATAATTAATAAACTAATCAGGAGGTTATCATTAGGTAGACTAAATTTAGAACAAAGCAAGACAATCATTCTAGATGAAAAAGGGAAAGATTTTGAGTGTCAGCCTACTCTGAAAAATAACTGCTTCTTACTCTTGAATTTTCTTTCTCTTCCTGGAAGGGGAGTGAATGATTTCCCCAATTAGAGACCCATCTGGTAAGAGCAGAACTTCAGAACTTCACTGGTGAAGGCGTCCTACAAGTCTCTTTAGGTAAGAATGTTTTAGGAAGGTTTAATGGGAACACCTATCAGGAGGTTATTTGCCTTGCCTATTCCCACAGCTGTCTAGATGGAGCCTTTTATCCAGGCTTAGTGTCAGCTTTATGAAGGAAACCTAAAACTCAGCTGAAGAGTATATTGTTCATCTTTGGGGCTGCAGAGCATTTCTGGAAATGTCAATGAATTTTCAAATACATTGAAGAGAGCTGGCAGTTCCTCAAGAAGACACTACTGAAGGCAGCAGCACAAACTGCCCCAAAGCAGAAGGAAAAAAGATGTAGTAAGAGATCAGGTTAATTAAACTGAAGTCTTCATGGACATGAAGCCCAAGAAGAGAGAAAGTGGAATGTAGATCAGATCACTAAGGTTGGATATAAAAAGGCAAACTGAGCAAGCAGCAACAACATCAGAAGGACAAAACATAAGTGAAATGTGGTTGTGAGGAAACATCAGTGATGATAAGAAACCCTCAGCATCTTCAATCAGTGCAATAGAAGCAAGTGGAAGATCAAAGCCCAAACCTTTCTGCTAACTAACGGACAGGAGAAGTGACTAACAAAGGACATCAAGAAGGCATATTGAAGTGGGTTTTTTGGAGCCTGTCTTCACCAAAAAGGTCAACTCTGATCTAATGCAGTTATGGAAAAGAACAAAGGGCCAGCATCTCAGACTGGAATATGGAAAGAACAAATTAAAGAGTATGTTGGGTAAATTAGATGTTTTCAACTCAACTGAGTCTGACAAACATATCTGAAGATGTGTGAAGACCTGAAGCAAGGAGGCCTCTTGGAACCAGTAAGTAGTTTGATCTCTTGGGGAGAATGGATTATTTACCAGGCCCTGTCTTTACTGAAGGAAGCAAAAAAGGATCTGAGAGATAGTTTAGTAACTATGCTATAGTCAATTTAACCTCAATTCCTGGGGGCAAAAAAATGTAACAAAAGGAAACACTTAACAGATTTGGAAAAATACCTAGGGGATAGGTAGCAACAGCAGACTTGGACTGTGTCCAGTTCTGGGCCACTCAGTTTAAGAAGGACATCAAGACACTTGAACGTGTCCAGAGAAGGGCAACAAGGCTGGGGAGAGGCCTTGAGCACAGCCCTGGGAGGAGAGGCTGAGGGAGCTGGGGTTGCTTAGCCTGGAGAAGAGGAGGCTCAGGGGTAACCTCATTGTCCTCTACAACTACCTGAAAGATGGTCGTAGCCAGGAAGGGGTTGGTCTCTTCTCCCAGGCAACCAGCACCAGAACAAGGGGACACAGTCTCAAGCTGTGCCAGGGAAGGTTTAGACTCAAGGTGAGGAGAACGTTCTTCACCGAGCGAGTCGTTCATCATTGGAATGGGCTGCCCAGGGAGGTGGTGGAGTCACCATCCCTGGAGGTGTTCAAGAGGGGATTGGATGTGGCACTTGGTGCCATGGTCTAGTCATGAGGTCTGTGGTGACAGGTTGGACTCGATGATCCTCGAGGTCTCTTCCAACCTTAGTGATACTGTGAGACTGTCCTCAGAGCAAATCATTTCAGACCAGTACAATTTTGTTCTGTAGTAGTGTAGCCGGCTTTTGGATAGAGGAAGACTAAAGCAAATCAAATATTTAGGATTCTGTATGATGATTGCTTAAAGTTGATGATATCTTTCTTCTGCTGCAGAAACTGATAGACCCAGCAGATTGGTGTGTGTGTTTGCAGTTAATTTATGCAGTTCTTTGAAGAGCAGCTGTTTGTCCGTTTGATTTCCTTGGGCTTTCAGTGTTGTGCACAGAGTGTGGGTTTTTTTTTGCTATCAGTTTGAACTAATAGAAGTAGTGATCTGAAAGCTTCAGAAGGATTTAAAGAACTAAGCCCACATTTCAAAACCATTAGAGGCTGCCCAGGAGGGTTGTGGAGTCTCCCTCTCTGGAGATATTCAAGACCTGCCTGGATGCGTTCCTGTGTGATCCGGTATAGGTGATCCTGCTTCAGCAGGGGGGTTGGACTGGATGAGCTCTTGAGGTCCCTTCCAGCCCCTAGCATTCTGTGATTCAATGGCACCAAGGCTTATTTTACAGGGTGTGCAACAGGTGGAGCAGTTCTGGACTGAGCTTGAGAAATGCCAAATATGTTGCCAAAATCACAATATCTTGCAGCAGATTTTCTTACTTCAAAGCAATGGGGACCAAGCCTCCCCAAAATAAAGATGCAACAACAAAGCACCAGTTAAAAGCAAAAGCTCAGATGAAAGGGTGTTTTTTTCAGTAGTATCATTGGCCACTATGATGCATGGACCCCAATCTATGAGGGCTTCACACAATAGGCAGCTGAATGTGAAGACTTCAATGAGTATGCAGCTGGAAATTAAAGAAGTGTAAGTGTTAGTTTCTGTGAGGCAAATGAAAAAGTTAATTTCCTTTAAGACAGAACCTAAAAAAATGAACTTAATATTCCCCCCCCCCCCCCCCCCCCACTTCTGAAGAAACAAAACCTCCTCAGTATCCCACTTGCCTGGATTGAAGATGCACATTTGTGCCCTTTAAGGCCATTTCCTTTCCGAAGCGTTATTGCTTGGTGTTACCATGGCTACCAATCACCAGCTGAAATTGCTGTGCAACACAGTTTATTTCCAGCCATGTTTGTGCTGAGGCTGTAGCAGTCAGCTTTGAGCAATTAAAGGAGACAGGCTCCGTGGTGGACTTGACAAAAGCCTCGGGACCTATGGGTGGTAAAAGCTGCTGGGATTTAAGGGCTGCCTGTTTTGGCCTTCCAAGGTGCATTGGTATGTGCAGTGTCATTACAGAAGTAGCCTAATGTTTAGGAAGTCTCATAAATGCTATGAGTTCGTGGAGATAAATGTGCTGCTTGTGAAGACAAAGGGCAGAGAGTCAAATCCCATCCTTGAAATACTACTCCCACCACCCACCACTCCCAGCCCTGGTCCTAAACAATGCCTCTTCTGCTTCCTATTTTCCTAAGTCTGTGTTTGGAAGTGCTTTGTCTGTTCTGGCATCTGGACAGAGAATTTTCTGCTTCTTCGGACATTAAATCTAACCACCACAGAGGGGTTGCACCTTTCCCAGGGAATGGCACCAGGGCAATAGAGAAGCTAGAAATGAGAGGAACCAACACCCTGGCAGCCAAGCAATTTCAGTGTTTGAAAGAGGCAGAACTTTGCCTTTAATTGCAGCCCTTCCTCATTGCACAGGCAGAAGTCATATCACTTTTGTCTAGTGTGCTGTCTGCAGCAATGGAGGTAGGGCCAAGTCCAATCTGAAATAGGAAAGAGATTATTAGTGCTGCCCAATGACTTAAAAGACCATCACAATTTTCTTTGATTGATGAATACCCTGTGCAAAAGGCTTCATAGCAGAGTACCTTGTGCTCTGCTCCAAAGCATAGTCAGGCTGAAATGTCTGCCTTGAAACACCAGTGAGTCAGTGACACGACTCCTGGGTAAGAAACAAGTTGATAGCCTCTTCACACAGTGAGAGCTGCTACATCTAGTTTAATGGCAATGTCCTGGCTATGACTCAAGTGCTTTATGTTGGAGTGAATGGTTTGAAAGCTGTCACTGCTGTTACTGTGTTGGCAGTAGGAAATAGGAGCAGGAACCCCTCTTTAGCAGCCTTCCAATGATGCTTCTCAGCACATCTATGCTACTGTAGCTTTGATTCCCATGGTGAGTAAAGAAACCTCATGAGTGCAGTTCCTGAAAGGCAGACAGAATTCAGACCTCTGCTACACCCCTAGACAAATGGCTAATGCTCTCTAGCAAACTCTGTCCTGATGAGTAAGAGAATAAGGGAGAGAGAGTGATGGGTAGGAAAAGGAAACTGGGAGTGCTGTAATGGAACAATAACAACATGAACACTGGCTACTGAAGAACAGAGCTTAACTCTTCTGATCACTCAGCTTTATACCCAATATGAGGTATATGGAATGGAATCCCTTGCTGATCAGTTTAGGGTCACCTGTCCTGTCTGCTCCCCCCTGCAGGTATGGCCACTTACTCTGCTGCACCCCAACACAGCACACAAGATTTAGCAGTGACTTTGGTCTCCACAGGAGCAAGCAGAAGCAAGAACCTTTCTGCATCCCAGTCTTTGGTGGAACCTATAAGCACCAGCATTATCACTGCTGGAAGCATGCAACCCCCATGCTGTTAACTGCAGTCACATAGACTCAACTGGAAAGTGAAATCACTGAAAGGAGTCAGTTCTGTTGTAGCTCAAATCAGGACAGTGTCCAAAGAACCTTTTAGAATAGCTATGAAGGGAACAGTTAATCTCACACACTAGAACTTAGAGTGAAGAAGGTTCCTGCCTTTCTCATAGTAAAGTCTGAGGGTAGCTTTCCTGCCAAAATACCAAGTAGAAGATGATTTCCCTGCTGCTTTCTCCTTTCATTTCTTTCTCTCTTTTTTTTCCCTTCCCTCAGCCCTTTTGACGTTGTGATTTGGAAAGCTAATTACTCGATGGCAGGGATCAAAGGCAGAAGAGTAAATTCACTTTTCCAAAGGCAGCTTTTCTGTGTTCTTCTCTGATGGAAAAAAATATTCATGTTTGGTTGTCTAAAATGAGAAAATGGTGGGAATGGGTGGGGAGCTGAAAGGTATTTTAATGCAGAATTAGTTGTGTTCATGTCGATTGAAAGTAATAATGGAAAATAACTTGCTTTGTAGAGAAGGCCCTAGAGAAACTGCAGATAGTGTCTTGCTAAAACCAAGGTAGGCAGCTGTCATCCTTCCTTCTCTAGAGTAAAAGCAGTATATTTACCCCCAGGGTGGTATGGCATTCCCCTTCCATGGATAAGTCTTAACAACGGGATCACAGCTTCATAGAACCATAGAATGGTTTGGGTTGGAAAGGACCTCCAAAGGCTCATCTGGTCGTCTAGGCCAACCCCCTCAGGACAATTGGGCTTGGGTGGGGTGTCTGGAGGTCGTCTCTTTAGGCTGGATGTTAGGAAGAAGTTCTATACAGAGAGAGTGATTGCCCATTGGAATGGGCTGCCTGGGGAGGTGGTGGAGTCACCATCATTGGAGGTGTTCAGGAGGAGACTTGATAGGGTGCTTGGTGCCATGGTTTAGTTGTTTAGGTGGGTTGGATTGGTTGATGGGTTGGATGTGATGATCTTGAAGGTCTCTTCCAACCTGGTCTATTCCATTCCATTCCATTCCATTCCATTCCATTCCATTCCATTCCATTCCATTCCATTCCATTCCATTCCATTCCAAGCTCAAAGCAGCAACAAGAGCCTTGTCCAGCAGGGCTTTTAGTATTTCCAGACTTGGATATTCTCCACCCTCTCTGGGCAACCTGTTCCAGCACCGAACTGCTCACATGGAAAATATCTTTTCCTTGCATCTAATTGGAATTCCCCTTGTTGGAAGCTGAGCCTGTTGCCTCTTATGCTTTTGCTGCTTGCCCCTAAGGAGAGTTAAGTTCATTCACTCTACAGAAAAGCTGGAAGCTACTTTCATGGGACAGCTATTCCACGTCCCTGTTCTGAGGAGAGCTAAGAACACTGACATTTTCCCCCAGCAAAGCGTTCCTGAGATGGTCTTTAAAGTCTCCAGTAATGAGGATGCCACAGGTTATGTAGCTTATTGATGGGTATTGATCTCTGTGGTTAGGAACGTGTTCCATAACACTCAAACTATATCTCATCCTACAGAAAACTAATTATTTTCTCTCCCTCCCTGCAAATGAAAAGTGATGTATCGCCACTCCTTCGACTGTGTTTTCAATATTGGAATTTTTATCATTCTCCCATACTTCTTTATTCCAAAATTAAACCGAATTACCTCTGCACTGATGGATAGATCACATCTTCTGGAGTCTCTCAGCATTCCTGTTATTCTTAGCGTGGCTGCCTCTCTGGTAAAGTTTAGTGCCTTCAAGCTATCTGGAGACACAAAGATTAATTGCTTCATAAGTTCTGTGGCTGACAGTCCTGTTCATCTGGAGTGGTGATTTGCTTTGTTTGTAACAACATTGCATTCTAGCCCTGTCAGACCATTTATGGTCCATAACAGACTTCAGTGTCTTTTCTCCAAGGTACTATTTCACTCATCTGGCCTTTTTTTTTTTGGGTCTTTTAAAAAAGTAATTTATTCCAGCTGCTGCCTTTTTCTTCCCCTGAGCTGAGCTCTGCTGGTTACTATTTTACTTGTTGTTGTTGTTGTTTTGCTGTTGTTTTCAACCCCTTTTTCTCCAGTCTCAAGTAATTATCCTGAATTCTGATCCTGTCCTCAGCGGTGTTTACAGCCTGCTTTGTGCATTGATGCCTTACATGCTTTGTAAGAGCTTCTCTTTCACCAACCTCCCCATTAATCAAAACCTTCATTGACACTCAGGAACTCAGCTGAGTGCCCTGTTAGATCTCACTTGAAGTGCTGTGCCAGTTTGGTGTTATCTGCTAACATTTACTCTGGAACACTTTGCTGCAAGGTCACCTTTTGACAACTTTATTTAGACTACTCCTCTTCCCTTGAAACAAGGCTGAAGAGTGTGAGTACTCAAAGCTCAGGGCAGACCTTATTGCTCTCTACAACTGCCTGAAGGGAGGTTGTAGCCAGGTGGGGGTTGGTCTCTTCTCCTGGGTGGCCAGCAACAGGACAAGAGGAAACAGTCTCAAGCTGTGCCAGGGGAGGTTTAGGCTGGATGTTAGGAAGAAATTCTTCATAGAAAGAGTGATTGGCCATTGAAATGTGCTGCCCAGGGAAGTGGTGGTCACCATCACTGGAGGTGTTTAGGAAGAGACTGGATGGGGTGCTTGGTGCCATGGTTTGGTTGATTAGATAGTGTTGGATGATAGGTTGGACTTGATGATCTCAAAGGTCTCTTCTAACCTGGTTAATTCTATTCTATTCTATTCTATTCTATTCTATTCTATTCTATTCTATTCTATTCCATTCCATTCTATTCTATTCCATTCCATTCCATTCCATTCCATTCCATTCCATTCCATTCCATTCCATCCCCTCCCTGTACAGCAACAGCTTTGTCACAAACACTCTTCTTTAAGCCTCCCTGTGTCTTCACCATGGATTTTGCCAGCAGACCAGTGTCATCTCTGTGGGTGATTTTCTTACACCTCTAGACAGTACCGGTAAGCCAGCAAAGACCTGGCTTCAATTTCTTCAGTTCCAAACAATGTGTTTGCTTTTAAAAGCCTCCTCCCTTCCCCTAGGCACTAAATTTACACTTGTCATTTGAGTGGTGACTCATAGCCTTCTGACTCAGCCACAGCTAATCAGTGGCCTATTGAAAAAAATTATTTTTCTCTGACTTTGAAGAGCCATGTGTCAGTTTGCACATTAACTACCAATTCATACACTAACAACCAACATGAAGAACAATCTAGACCAGACAGTCAGCCCCACATCTAGGCTCCAAATAAACCTCTGCCCCAACTGCATATTTGCGCCGAGCTTCTCCAGCTCAAACAGTTTTTGCAGCCCTGAAAAGAGTTTCTTTTATCCACCAGTGGCAGCAAGGATAAATTATGCTGGCAGTTTTCTAGCTGGGAGCTTCCTCCCTGCCAGGCAAACAGATTCAAAGAAGAGGCAATGGTTTGAAATTAGAGAAGAACAGGTTTAGATTGGATGTTAGGGACAAGTTCTTCAGCATGAGGGTTGTGGAACACAGCAACAGGTTGTCCAGGGAGGTGGTAGAGGCCCCACCTCTGGAGATATTCAAGGTCAGGCTGGACAGGGCTCTGGGCAACCTGATGTAGTGGAGGATGCCTGCAGGGGTGTTGGACTGGATGACCTTTGCAGGTCCCTTCCAACCCAAACCATTCTGTGATTGTCTCCACTCAGGAATAGAATAGAATAGAATAGAATAGAATAGAATAGAATAGAATAGAATAGAATAGAATAGAATAGAATAGAATAGAATAGAATAGAATAGAATAGAATAAACCAGGTTGGAAGAGACCTTCGAGATCATCATGTCCAACCTATCATCCAACACTACCCAATCAACTAAACCATACAACCAAGCATCCTGTGCCCTGAACACCCCCAGCGATGTTGACCCCACCACCTCCTCAGGCAGCCCATTCCAGTGGGCAATCACTCTCCCTGTGTAAAACTTCCTCCTAACCTCCAGCCTAAACCTCCCCTGACGCAGCCTGAGACTGTGTCCTCTTGTTCTGGTACTGGTTGCCTGGGAGAAGAGACCAACCTCCGCCTCACTACATCCCCCTTTCAGGTAGTTGTAGAGAGCAATAAGGTCACCCCTGAGCCTCCTCCTCTCCAGACTAAGCAACCCTAGCTCCTTCAATCTCTCCTCATAGGGCTTGTGCTCCAAGCCCCTCACCAACCTTGTTGCCCTTTTCTGGACACGCTCCAGCAAGTCAACATCTTTCCTGGAATGCCTGGAAGAGAACTAAAGCTTGATACTTGACCACTTGGTTGTCTTAAAGGTGCTTGAAACACAAAGCTTTTCCTCATGGGCCCTTAAGGGGAAGGAAAAGAACCTGTCCTTTTTCAGTACTAAATCATAACTTGAAAGAGGTTGTGCATCCTATTTATTGGGTGACATAATTTGAAATACATATCACAGCTTTAAAAAAACCCAAGTTGTAAATTAGCAGAAAGGAAATTGCTGCACTGAAATATCTATTTCAGGGCATGTCCATTTAAAAGGCAGAAAGAGACCGTGACAGCTTTAATGCCAGCATGGAAATGTATCACAGTCATTGGGATTAATTTGAACTCTATCCTTCATTACAGAGAGTGGCCAGCCATGGCTGCCTTATGCCACATTGATCATTTCACAATGCTTACAGGTTGCTCTAATGTAGCTGTGTGGAATTCATGCAATGTGACAAGCGAGATGGGATTCATTGTCTTGGTGAACAGAAGCCCATCAACGGGGGTATGTCAATCAGATTATGCAACAATGAAAGAGCAATTTGTTTTCTGCCTAATGAGGATGGCAGCATAAGTCTCTAGAAATCCATTTGGCACTTGACTTGACAGCAGCAGGATTTCCTGCTCACACACACAACAAAGTAATAAACTGAAGACAGACAGCGATAGTGTCAATCACAAACAATGACCTTGATGTAATTCCAGCATGCCTTCGGCAGCACGTGGCAAACTGCAGCAGACTTAAAATGATTGAATAGTTCTCAAAAATTCAAGCAAAATGAATGGTTGTTAGTGGTGGGGAGATTCAGACTGGATGTGAGGAGGAAGTTCTTCACCATGAGAGTGGTGAAGCCCTGGAATGGGTTGTCCAGGGAGGTGGTTGATGCCCCGTCCCTGGAGGTGTTTAAGACCAGGCTGGATGAGGCTCTGGCCAGTCTGATGTAGTGTGGGGTGTCCCTGCCCATGGCAGGGGGTTGGAACTAGATGATCCTTGTGGTCCCTTCCAACCCTGACTGATACTATGATACACAGTCTCAAGCTGCGACAGGGGAGGTTTAGCCTCGAGGTGAGGAGAAAGTTCTTCACTGAGCGAGTCGTTCGTCATTGGGATGTGCTGCCCAGGGAGGTGGTGGAGTCACCATCCCTGGAGGGGTTCAAGAGGGGATTGGATGTGGCACTTGGTGCCATGGTCTAGTCATGAGGTCTGTGGAGACAGGTTGGACTTGATGATCCTTGAGGTCTTTTCCAACCTTAGTGATACTGTGAGACTATGAAAATAATGTTTAGAGCTGCTTCCCCCCTCCTCCCCCCCTATCAACTGTTTGCCCTAAAATTCTGAGATGGTTTGTCTTATTTTTGTTGACTGCCTCTCTTAAGAGAACTAGCACAACAAAAAGAGCATCTGAAAATAGAGGTCACACAAAGTAAAATTCCTTAGTGATGTTACCCTGTGAGTTGGGATTCAACAGGATGGATCTCAGAATTGTAAAACCCTTTTGAAAATTCTGGATTAATTTTTTTCTCATTAGAAAAGAAGCCTTTGCACAAATTGTTGTTCATATCTCTAAAGAAAAACATGAAGTAAAGATACAGAATCATAGAATCAATAAGGTTGGAAATGACCTCCAAGATCATCAAGTCCAACCCGTCACGACAGACCTCATGACTACTAAACCATGGCACCAAGTGCCACATCCAATCCCTTCTTGAACACATCCAGTGATGGTGACTCCACCACCTTCCTTTAAGAATCTGATTCTTTCTTTTGTAGGAAACTCAGAAACTGGAGGAAACAAACTGTGAAGGGATGAAGGGGAAATTTTCCATCCTTGGAGATCTTCCAGTACCTGTAAGGGGCCTACAAGCTCAGCCTGGAGAAGAGAAGGACTCCAGGGAGACTTAATAGCAGCCTGCCAGTACCTGAAGTGGACTACAAGAAGGCTTCAGAGGGACAGTTTACAAAGGTCTGTAGTAATAAGACAAGGGGCAATGTCTTGGAATTAGAGAAGAGCAGATTTAGACTGGGTGTTAGGAACAAGGTCTTCACCACGAGGCTGGTGGAACACCGAACAGGTTTCCCGGAGAGGTAGTTGAGGCTCCATCCCTGGAGATATTCAAGGTCAGCCTCAACAAGGTTCTGAGCAACCTGATGCAGTGGAGGATGTCCCTGCTGACTGCAGGAGGGTTGGGCTAGATGATCTTTGGAGGGCCCTTCCAGCCCAAACCACTCTATGATTCTATGATCTTCAAACTTTGTTGGTTGGGATAATCTCTGGAGGTCTCCTGAGGTGTTGCTTATTGCAATATTTCTATGATTTTTTTTTTTTCCTAGAGGATTAAAATATTGAAAAATATTTTTCCTCCTTAGGCTGGAGCACTCTCTGGAGACTATGAAAACCTCACTAGGAGACAAATAAGACTTTTCCATTGGCTCCTTGCCTTTCAGCACGTTCCAGTGGCATGCAGCTCTCCCTGCTCATTTCACTGAGAGCCTTGATTCCTAAAGTGGTTAATAATATAAGAAAAAGAAATCTATAGCCCTACCTCATGTAGGTTTGATGAGGATGAACAGACTGCAAGTTATGAGGTAGCATGGGAATAAATTATCTCAGTAAATGTGGCAATTCTATGACATCTCCATAGCTGCCACAAAAAAAAAGCAGCCTGCCTACTTTCTCAGACTTTCTCTGAGTAAAGAGTTGTCCCAGTTGCAGTGTGAGCTGCATCTGACACATTACAGGCATCTTGCCAGTGATGGACTTTTCTTCCTTCACCTCTCTGAAGGCAGAATCCCATAATTTGACTACTGGGAAAAGATAAATGGGTTGTCTTGGTTTTCACTCATGTGATGTGGTTCAAGACAGTTCCTGCAGACAGTTCTTCCTTGCTTGGTTGAAGGTAGGCAGCAGTGTCAAATAGGGTAACATAGGACCTATGTGCCTACATCTTATGCTGAAAACTTCTTAAACTCAAGGTGGAGACTGATCCAGCTGCCTAGGGCATCCTTTACAGCCTGTACCTCAGTCAGCCTTTTTCTCCCAAACAGGTCTAGAAGAGAATAGAATAAACCAGGTTGGAAGAGACTTTCAAGATCATCGTGTCCAACCTACCACTCAACACCACCTAATCAACTAGACCATGCAACCAAGCACCCCATCCAGTCTCCTCCTAAACACCTCCAATGATGGTGACTCCACCACCTCCCTGGGCAGCACATTCCAAGGGGCAATCACTCTCTGTGTAGAATTTCTTCCTAACATCCAGTCTGAACCTCCCCTGGTGCAGCTTGAGACTGTGTCCTCTTGTTCTGGTGCTGGTTGCCTGGGAGAAGAGACCAACCCCCACCTGGCTACAACCTCCCTTCAGGTAGTTGGAGAGAGCAATAAGGTCTCCCCTGAGCCTCCTCTTCTCCAGGCTAAGCAACCCCAGCTCCCTCAGCCTCTCCTCACAGGGCTGTGTTCCAAGCCCCTCATCAACTTTGTAGCCCTTCTCTGGACACCTTCCAGCAAGTCAACCTCCTTCCTGAACTGAGGGGCCCAGAACTGGACACAGTACTCAAGGTATGGCCTAAAAGCTAATTCTATAAGTCTATAAGCTAATTCTCTTCTCTGCCCTCCAGGAGAAGTCCATTAGCTCTTTAATATTGTTTTTACATTAGATCTTCACCAGCCATACTACTTTCCCTAGTCCCTGGTTTAAAAATGAAAGAAAAGGTCCTCAATGAATGCTCAGCTTGTGGTTCTCTTTCTTGGAACTGCTTACCTTATGACTATCATTTTTCTTCTTTGTGTTTGCTTTAGAGCTCCTTTGCTTTGACACTCATGTGACAGAATAATATCAAGTGATGGGCTAAATGCAGTTATAGATATTATTGATAGAAATGATATAGGTGTAAGATGCCAGTCTGCAATTGTTTCTTGGGTGGTGAGAGGGCATGCTGTGGTTAAAACCTGATGCACTGATAAATAAATTGTGACTGCCATGCCTTGGTGCTGGGCAGACATAGGCAGAATCTTCCAAAAGTGAGAGTGAAGTTATTTTCAGTGTGCTGTTGGAGGGGGATGATTTTAATGGGTTACTGTACATATCAAATTGAAAAGATGGAAACTGATTTGGTCAAGGTAAAGGTATATGATGCAGGCATGAGGCTAAGGTACTAGACTGTATGATAGAGGCACCTCAATCACAGTCTCACAGTATCACTAAGGTGGGAAGAGACCCCAAGGATCATCAAGTCCAACCTGTCACCACAGACCTCATGACTAGACCATGGCACCAAGTGCCACGTCCAATCTCCCCTTGAACACCTCCAGGGACGGCGACTCCACCACCTCCCCGGGCAGCCCATTCCAATGACGAACAACTCGCTCGGTGAAGAACTTTTTCCTCACCTCGAGTCTAAACCTCCCCTGGCACAGCTTGAGACTGTGTCCCCTTGTTCTGGTGCTGGTTGCTGATCATCAGCTTCTATGAAGGTCCCCCTGAACATGGGGGGAGGTAAGGGGGGAAGGAGAGGGCTACAAGAAAGATGGGAAGGGACTTTTTACAAAGGCTTGTAGTGATAGGATGAGAGAGAATGGATTGATGCTTGGGGAGGGCAGATTTAGACTGGACATTAGAAAGACATTCTTCACAGTGAGGGTGGTGAGACACTGGAACAGGTTGCCCAGGGAGGTCATGGATGCCCCCTCCCTGGAGGTGTTCAAGACTAGGCTGGGTGAGGCCTTGAGCACCCTGGGCTGGTGGAAGGTGTCCCTGCCCATGGCGGGGGGATTGGAACTGGATGATCTTTAAGGGCCCTTCCAACCCAAACCATTCTGTGAATCTATGAAACCCATGCTCAGGAGGCACACCAGCTCTTGTGAGAGGTGTAGTAGTAAAAACTGATGGAAAATTGGTAGTTTTAAGGGGGGAAGAAAAGCCCTAAAACTGTGTCCCTGAGGTTCCTCTTGAAAGGTGTGACACTTGTGTCCAACTTGTTGTTCCCTGCC
Source organism: Dryobates pubescens (assembly GCF_014839835.1). Taxonomy (NCBI): domain Eukaryota; kingdom Metazoa; phylum Chordata; class Aves; order Piciformes; family Picidae; genus Dryobates; species Dryobates pubescens. The sequence goes on from NC_071625.1 coordinate 4,818,239, forward strand.
GGAGCTGAAACGGTGAGTACAATTTTCACAGGAAGATGACCTTTCATGACAAGATTTTTAAAGAGTTTGACATTTGGAAGAGAATGAGGAGAGTGGAAAGTGGTGAAAGTGGCCACAAATGAATATTTGCTAAAAGGTTCCAGCTTAATGGATTGTAATGAATGTAAAGATATGCAAAACTGTTAGGGGAACGAATCCAAAGGAGACAAATTAGAATAAATTAAAATATTGCTCAACAATATAATTAACCTTTCAAAATTGCAAGAGAGTTATCTGCTGCTTTGATACCATTCAGCTCCAAGCCCTGAAAAAACAGCAAGGGCCAAATTTCACACTCAATTAAAAATTGGCAAACTTCATCAGTTCAGAGGAATTCCTCTGACTTGGGAGGTCCTGCGTGGAAACTGATGTAGGAGTCTCACTCTCTCTCTGTTTCTACATTCCTTCTAGTGCAGTCTCCACAACCCCAGCAACAGCCCACATCTTCCTGTTTATGATTATTTGATGGTGTTTTTCCCCCCCAAACCCCAGTCATTTAATGGCCTAATCATTTTCTGAGCTGGTTGTTGCTACTGGTAACAAAATTGCCTGTTTGCTGTGCATAAACCCCAAACCCAGCCTTCTTTCATAACTAGTTCTTTAGACAGAAAAAAAACAACCCAGGCTTGTACCCTATAATCAGGCCTGCATATTATATAAAGACAAAGCACCTCCACAAAGTGAAGAAGAGGAGATGAACACAACACTGGAGAATTTTATCTCCAAAGATCCCATAGCAGTTAATATTTAGAGATCAGGGTTTTCAAAGCATCTTCAGGGGGTTCATCTGATGAGCATGGTGGGGAGAATTGGTATGTAGACATCTGACAGGTGGAGCAACGTGCATTAGCTGCAAAATGGTGTGTTAAATAGTTGCTAAATCACTTTAAGCTCACAAAGTGCGGTAGCTTAGGTTTTCTGTGATGTTGCCCCTTGGTCTTCCTCTGCATCTGGGTTTGGGTGCAGTCTGTTCCATGCCTTCCAAATCCCCCCAGGCTACAGTCTTGTTATGTGACTCTCTTTTATTGCTCTTCCCTGCATTTCCCCCCGACTTAATTCTCTGCTCTGGCAATCATTTCCTTGTGAGGGATTTATCACTTTCTTGCAGTCAAGTCAGGTTTCTTTCTCCTCTTCCCATCCAGGGCACCAGCAATGCCAGCCTTGCCAGCCTAAAGAAGCCCCATTCGCTGTGTCTGAGCTTTGTACCACAGTGCTCCAACCAACAAATGTGGGGTAAGTTGTATTCAATGTTTGCAGCCCAAAGGAACATAGAATCATAGAATCAATAAGGTTGGAAAAGACCTCAAAGATCATCAAGTCCAACCTGTCACCCAACACCTCATGACTACTAAACCACGGCTTCAAGTGCCATGCCACGAAGGTGTGTTCCTTGCAGGAAGTGCCTCAAGGATTTGCCTCTTAATCAAATCCCACCTAGGATCTATTGATCTCTGGCTTCTTCAACATGCTATGAAATGAGAAAGTTTCAGGTGAAAATAAGAAGACAGCTGACAGCAGAAGACTCCTCTTACAAAGACTTTTACAATTCCTTCTCCAAAGCTAGATAGGATCTGCTAAGGACTGGCAAGATTCCTTCATTCACAGTTGGGTTGGAAGAGGCCTCTGAAGATTATCTAGTTCAACCCTCTGCTCAGGCAGGATGGAGAGAAGCAGTTTGCCCAGAGCTTTATCCAGATAGGTTTTGACTGTCTTCATGAATGGAGACTCCACAACATCTCTCACATTAAGTTAGCGTTTGTGTGTATTCAGATGGAATCTCAGGTTTCAGTTTTGCATCCACTGGTTTCTTGTCTTGTCAGTGGGTACTGGTGAGGAGTTTGGCTCCCTCTTCTTCACTCCCTCCCATCAGAGAGGTATGCATATTCTTTTTGTCCAGATATTTGTTATCTTTGATGGTTTCCCCTCTTTCCTCACTATCTATTTTTTGCATTAGAAGGCAACAAGGCATCTGAAAATTTAATGCAATATTATGACATGCCCTGTACAGAGAGCCCCAAAATATTAAAAAGACACATTTATTCAGCTCTGCCTTGCTAATTTTAAGTCTTCAATCAGTGAGGTAATTTATCCCTCCCTGCAGAGCCTGCTCTAACAAGAAACTTTAATTCCTGTGTTCAGAAAGATGGGCAGTGAGGGGATCTTTAATGACAGTGGATGTACTTCATCCAGCAGCTGAGCTTTGAACAAAGCACACCAGAATGCTGAAGGAGGTGTGCCAGAAATTCAGTTGAGTTTTAAGTTTTGGCTTAAAATGGAGCAATGGCACTAGAGGTGATCACAGTGCTTTGCTCCATGTTACTGCCTCACAGAATCACAGAATGGTTTGGGTTGGAAGGGACCTACAAGTCCAACCCCCTTGCAGTAATCAGGGACATCTCCATTAGATCAGGTTACTCAGAGGCCTGTTGAGCCCGACCTTGAATATCTCCAAGGACAGTTCCTCAGCTACCTCCCTGGATGTTAGTCCTGACATCCAACCTAAATCTGCTGCTCTTCTCTAATTTCAAACCGTTGCCCCTTGTCCTATCCCTACAGGCCTTTGCAAACAGTCCCTTTGCTGTCTTCTTGTAGGTTCCCTTCGGGTACTTGAAGGCTACTATTAGGTCTCCCCAGAGCCTGCTCTTCTCCAACCCCAGCTCCCTCAGCCTGTCCTTGTTGCAGAGGTGTTCCAGCCCCCTGATCATTTTCATGGCTATCATCTGGACCCTCTCCATCAGGTGAATGTCCTTGTTATGTTGGGGACCCCAGATCTAGATGCGATACTCTAGGTGAGGTCTTACCAGAGCAAAGTGGAAGAATCACCTCCCTCACCCTGCTGGCCACACTTCTTTCGACTGCAGCCCAGGATGCTACTGGTCCTCTGGGCTGCAAGTGCACACAGTTTGCTCATGTCCAGAACTCCCAAGTCCCAACTGCTCCAGACCTCCCAACTGCTCATCCACCAGAACTCCCAAGTCCTTTTCCCCAGGGCTGCTTTCTCCCTCAGCCCTTATTGATGATGAGGAGGATTTCATGTTGCAGGATAGGCTCAAAGTTCTCTTTGAAGCACAGGGTAGAATGTTTTCATCAAAATTCTCTAAGGAAACTCCTATTTGTGGTCAGACATGCAGTCCTTGTAAACAAACAGAAACCAGACTGAACTTCAAATTGCTCGTCACCAGCTCCCAAGCAAACACTTAAAATCTGCTGTTGAACATCAAAGGATGAAATTAATTTGTTGTTCTTCACAAGTGTGGTGGCTGAAGCTGGTGTTCTGTGAAGGAGTCAAGGCTGAAGCATAACAAATTGTGAGGAAATCATGGCTCTCTTACGTGGCTCTGATTACTTCTGTGTGTATGCTGCTTCTGATCTCTGTCAGATGGTCTAAGAGTTTTCTTCCTGTCTCTTCATCTGCCTTATGAAACGCAGCAAACCCCTGTTTTGGCTGAAAGGAGGATCAGAATATGTGTTTCATCCCTCAAGAGCAGTGGAGAGGCAGGGATATAACCTCAGGAAAACCAGGTCTGTTTTCTCCTCAAAATAGCGTTAGGAAGGTAGGTAAGAGTTGTGAGATTGGGAAAAGAAAATTCCAGCAGGAAACTTTGTGCTGCACCAGAGCCTGCCCATTACCTGTGCTGGAAGAGACAGACCTGCTCATAAGGCAGGGCTCAGGAGGAGGCTGGAGTATCTTTACTTAGTCCACAAGGAATGATGAGGGCCATAAATTATAGAATCATAGAATCAGTAAGGTTGGAAAAGACCTCGAAGATCATCAAGTCCAACCTGTCACCCAACACCTCATGACTACTAAACCATGGCTTCAAGTGCCATATCCAATCCCTTTTTTAACACCTCCAGGGAAGGTGACTCCACCACCTCCCTGGGCAGCACATTCCAATGGCTAACAACTCTCTCTGCGAAGAACTTTCTCCTCAACTCGAGCCTAAATGTGGGTCTTTTATTTGCAACACAAAGCAATGCAAGAACAGAGTCCCAGCTTCCTTGCTTGCCTTATAGTTAGTGGTAGGTAGCTCATTCTGAGAGACAGAGCTGACAAGGAGCCAGACCTAAAGGCAGCTGGGCTTTGTTTCTACCTTTACTGGAACTTCAGAGCCAGGAACCCTGATGCACTTCTGAAACTGGAAGAGAATGGCTTCTTTGGCTCTGCACTTGACTGGTGCTTTACCTTTGGACAGTTCAGTTAACTTTCCCAGACTTCTCAAAACTAAAGTAACAACTCTAGTATTTCCTCTGTAAGTGAACTGATGGCTTCTAAAAAGGTTGGATGGGGTTGCTAGAAGCTTTGCAGAATAAGTTATTTAGTTAAAAATATCTTCTTAGGCTTACTCTCACACAAAAGAAGAAGAAATAAGTAATAAAGTTAAGGCTTTTATACTCTGTTATGACATTAATAGCTTTTAAAGTGCGTTTCTGACCTTAAAAGAAAACATAAATGTCCTAAAATGGAGGTTCACTCAGGTACTGTGGAACCTGTAATGCAGACCTATCACTCCAAGTGTTATTGAATTCTTTGAGGCTTTAGTGAATTCTTTTTTTCCATCACAGGAATATTCCTGGTCCAGTGATTCCAAGTAAATGTCTCAAACTTTTCTAGACTGGCATGTTTAATAGGCCTTAAAGTACTGACAGCACTGCAGACTGAACAAGCCAGGGTGACCAAAGCCCAGTCCACTCATAAATTGGGTTGTAAAAAGAGATTATAGCACCTGGCAGGGGCTATTTATGGAGGAGATTTGCATTCTATCCTGCTGTTTCAAATGTATTTACTGACAGCTTGCTCCTCTCCACGCCACGTCCAATGCCATGTTGAACCAGGCAAAAGACAGTGCCAAAGCTTGCTTCTTTTGGTGGGTTATGGCTATTTATGCCCTGTCAGAATAGGGGGCAGGCCACACAGTGTTATTCTGCCCAAACAGGACAGGGAAGGCAGGAGTGCTCTGTTTCCATATCACAACCATATAGATTAAGAAACAGAACGAGAGCTTTAGTATTAGAATCATAGAATGGTCTGGGTTGGAAGGCACCTCCAAAACTCATGGCCAAGAGGAGAATAAAACCCAAACATTCCTTTAAGAAACTGTCTTAAAGATTTTCTCTCTTGACATAGGTAAATAGTCTCACCTAACTGTGACATTAACAAAGGAGGGATGTTAGGGATTAGACACCATATTGGCAAAGCCAAGGCTACAGGGCTGGAATCCTGCTACTGGAAAGATGAAATCATTTCCATGGTAACAGTGAATAAATTGTTCTGTGCAAAAGAAATTGAGAAAAGAATGTGAGTCAAACCAGAACAGCTCAGTCCATCTCCTGAGTGGGGAAAAAACGTGTTTTAGGCAGGAGAAAACAGAAACAGAGCATATATAAAGTGTCCCACTAAAACATGCTGCTCCCCTCTGGCTGTAACAGCCATTATGTTTTCTTTGTTAGGAGACAATAGGAAGATTGGACTTCCTAATCTCGTGTTTGTGGGGAAATGATGTTTCCCTAAACTTTCTTGTTTATAATTCAGCACACTGTATGCTTGCTAGGACACTACTCTGTGCTGCTGCTTCTCAGGACAGTGGCATCACTGTGTAGGCAATAAACACGGAAATTATCTAGCCGTGACTGAAGGAAAAGTGCACTGCAACTTGAGCTGGGATTTTTATGCCTTTTGATCTCACTGAGATTTGAAACCTTCATTCCCATCATTGTACTTTGATTTCTCTAAGAGGATTTCATTACAGAGCCATTTTTGTTAAAATAACTGTGCACATGGGCATTTATCTTCTTCTTTCTGGTCAGAAATGTGACCTTTTAAGTCAGCAAGATATCATGGAGCTATTATCCAAATGATTATGAAATGCTTTTCCTAAGTGGATCTTTTCACTTACAAAGCAGTTTTATCCGTGAGACAATTCAGAATTAAAGGCCTGGAAACATTATTAACATGTTCCTATAATTTTCAGCAGCTGTCATTCGTTCCACCTGAAGAAGTTACATTGCAAAGCTAAATACCCTGGGGAAAACAGCACTGACCTTTAAACCTGTAAAGCAATAATATGGAGCAGATTTTCATCCCAGATGCCTTAGGCTGGGGGAAGAATAAAAGAAGTGAAAGTGCTTGTTGTGAACCCAGGATGGGAGAAGGTGATGAAAACATAGAATCATAGAGTTGATAAGGCTGGGGATGATCCTTGAAATCATCAGGTCCAATCAAGTTCATGACTAAGACATATCACTAAGCACCACATCTAAAGGACCTTTAAACACATCCAAGGATGGTGACTCAACCACCTCCCTGAGCAGCCTGTTCCAATGCTTGACCACTCTTTCTGTGAAAAAAATTTTCCTCATGTCCAGTCTAACCCTACCCTGGTGTATCTTGAGGCTGTTCCCCCTTGTTCTACCACTGCTTTTATTGTCTTTTAAATGTAATCATAGAATCAGTCAGGGTTGGAAGGGACCACAAGGATCATCTAGTTCCAACCCCCTGCCATGGGCAGGGACACCCCACACTAGATCAGGCTGCCCAGAGCCTCATCCAGCCTGGTCTTAAAACACCTCCAGGGATGGGACCTCAACCACCTCCCTGGACAACCCATTCCAGGGCTTCACCACTCTCATGGTGAAGAACTTCCTCCTCACCTCCAGCCTGAATCTCCCCACTTCCAGCTTCATTCCAATCCCCCTAGTCCTATCACTACCTGATATCCTGAGAAGTCCCTCCCCAGCCTTCTTGTAGCCCCCTTCAGATACTGGAAGGCCACAATAAGGTCACCTTGAAGCCTTCTTTTCTCCAGACCTGAACAGCCCCAACTCCTTCAGTCTGTCCTCATAGGAGAGGTGCTCCACCCCTCTGATCATCCTCGTGGCCCTTCTCTGGACAGGTTCCAGAACATCCATAATGGCTTTGGGAGAACAGGACCAGTGAAATGTTTTCCTGCACATGTTATCAGTATGAATTAAAAGCCTACAAAGAGAAGGAAAAATGTGATTAAACTTTCTAACTGCCTTTCAGAAGAGATGATAATGTTCAAGTATGGTGGGAGCAGAGAGAGAGATGTAAGATGGTGCATGTATTATTTCTTCTCCTGAAGTTCACTATTTTAACCTAAAGCCTCCATGCTCACACAAAACTAAACAGCAGCTTTTCTTCCCTCACACGTGTATGACCTGGCCTGGATTCCCAAATGAGTTCATGCAGACAACAGCAGTGTCCTGGTGCCACATGGTGCCTCCCAGCCTGCCAACCTGGCTAGATGAATCTCTTTGTCTATAGTGTGAACAATTCATCCAGGTTCAGTAGCAAGGAGCCAATGGATGTATTTGTTTTAGGTGAAAGCTGTGCTTTGGGAGCTGTTTCTTCTGGCTGAGCTCTAAGCACTAATGATCATGCTATTGTATCCTTTAATTCCATGCTGCTTTGTTGAAGCTCTCTGTGCTCACGGAGATGCTATAACCTGTACTGCATGTTTGTCATTCAGCTTGCTTTTGTGTGGATGCTGTGGCTTTGTCTTTGTACCTAGTGCCAACCTGGTCCTACCAACCATTTCTTTTTAATTAGTGTTACATTATTTTGGAGCTCTTCCTGTGAGTCACTGCTTGCTTTCTCAGGATGGTACATTGTCTCTTGGCTTTTCTCATCTGCAGGCCTTGGCATAATGATTTCCCTAGCCATAGTTATTGCAAATGACTCAATGTATTGAGCATTAGCTATTAGAAACTTTTGCTCCAAGAGCCTTCCCTTTTAATTTCCTGGTTCATGTTTGTGTGTTTTGCACATAATTGGCCTTCTCTTCCCTTGGAAATTTTTCATCTTTGCTTCTTGAAGAATTATTTTGCTTTATGTCTGTAGGAGGGTTTGCTTACTGGCTTTACTGTAGCCTTGGAGAGCCTATGTGCACTCTCCATGCTTTCATATTCAGGAAGCCTGGGGAAGGGCTGTTTAGAAGGGCTTGTAGCAACAGGACAAGGGGCATTGCTTTTGAACTGTAGCAAGGCAGATGTAGTTTGGACATAAGGAAGAATTTCTTTACAGTGGGAGGAGAAAAATACTGGAAGAGATTGCCCAGGGATGTGGTTGAGGCCCTGTCCCTGGAGACATTCAGGATCAGACTCAATGTGGCCTTAGGCAGCCTGACCTAATTGGAGGTACAAGGGGGCTGGACAAGGTGACCTTTGAGGGTCCTTTCCAAGCCAATGCAATCTGTGAATCTTTGTCCCTTATTTCTAATCTCTTGTGAACTATTCCATTTCCCAGGATCTAAGAGCTGTGTGAACTGGTGACTAGTGTGGTTTAACGATGTGATGATGCAGTGGTTGCACAGATCCTTGATTAAGCACTTCTAATGTTTTCCTGGATCTTTAGCCTGGCATATAGGGTGTTGTGAGCACAGAACATGAGTGCAATTGCCCTTACTCTGTTTTCTTCTTTAATCCAGAACAGTTCTCATTTTGTGCTGGAGTGGGATGGAGTTAGTTTTTTCCATATTAGCTTTGCATGGGACTGTGTTTGGATTTGTGATGAAAACAGTGTTCAGAGATTCATAATCATGAATTCATGTGGATGAAGAAGACAAAAGGGGAAACATTTGGAGGGATGGTTATTTCTCTTCCCAAGTAACTGTGGAGTAAATGGTGGAGCCCTGGTCTTCAGTTGGAGAGGAAGTTGGAGGTGCTGGTTGATGGTAGGCTGAACATGAGCCTGCAGTGTGCCCAGGCAGCCAAGAGGGCCAATGGCATCCTGGCTTGCATCAGGAACAGTCTGGCCAACAGGAGCAGGGAGGTCATTCTGCCCTGTGCTCAGCACTGGTTAGCCCACACCTTGAGTCCTGTGTCCAGTTCTGGGCCCCTCAGTTTAGGAAGGATGTTGACTTGCTGGAAGGTGTCCAGAGAAGGGCAACAAAGTTGGTGAGGGGTTTGGAACACAAGTCCTATGAGGAGAGACTGAGGGAGCTGGGGTTGATAGCATGGAGAAGAGGAGGCTCAGGGGAGACCTTATTGCTCTCTACGACTACCTGAAGGGAGGTTGTAGCCAGGTGGGGGTTGATCTCTTCTCCCAGGCAACCAGCACCAGAACAAGAGGACACAGTCTCAAGCTGCACCAGGGGAGGTTTAGACTGGATGCTAGGAAGAAATTATTCATAGAGAGAATGATTGCCCATTGGAATGTGCTGCCCAGGGAGGGGTGGAGTCATCATCACTGGAGGTGTTCAGGAGGAGAGTTGATAGGGTGCTTGATGCCATGGTTTGGTTGATTAGGTGGTGTTGGATGATGGGTTGGACGTGATGAACTTGAAGGTCTCTTCCAACCTGGTCTGGTCTATTCTATTCTATTCTATTCTATTCTATTCTATTCTATTCTATTCTATTCTATTCTATTCTATTCTATTCTATTCTATTCCTATTCCTATTCCTATTCCTTTTCCTATTCCTTTTCCTATTCCTATCCTATTCTCCTAGAGATGGCTGAACACCTCTGCCTGCCCATGGGAGGCAGTGGATGAACTCCTTGAATTGCTTTTGCTCTACCCTGTTAATCTGTCTTTATCCCAACCCACGAGTTTTCTCACTTTTGTTGTTATGATTGTCTCCCCCATCCCACCAGGGGTTAGTGAGCAAGTGGCTGTGTGGGGCTTACTTAGTGGCTCTGGTTAAACCATGACACATTTCCATTTGTATTTGACATTGTGTGGGGTTTCTAATGACATCCCTCTTCAGCCTCATCTGCTCTGCATATGGCAGCAGGATGACAAGTTATCTTTTTAACTTTTTTTTTTGGTACTTTTACTTTTCTCTGTTTCCCTTCCCCCATTCTTTTTAGTCTCTGATTGCAGGACTTGGAAGTCTTGGCAGACTGTGTTCTGTAAAGCCTTTGTAGGATTTTAATTCTGTAAGTGCAGAAAGATGTGCAACATTTAGCCTTTGTGGTGCACTCTAGATGTACTTTCTCAGTAAGCAACTATTGAGAGCATTTAGTGTTTAGTGCTGCTAACTTCAAACATGAAGACCTTGAGATTCATAAACCTGGAGACAACCCTTAGAGATCAAATGCTCCTGATCCTTTCTTGTTGGGCTTATGTAACTTCGCTTTACATTACTCTTGTTCATAAAGGATGTAAGCTTAGCTACAGCTTGTCTAAGAAACTCCATGCCCACCATGCCTTTAGAGGCAGAAAGCTCCTGAAATGGGCTGCAGAAACCTCAGTCTGGGTCTGACTTCAGAGATTGGTATGCAGACTTGCACGGTTCAAAAACTGGTGCTTCAGAGCAAAGGGTTCCTGTTGTGGAGGAACAAAGGAGCTGAGCACCATCAGCAGCCCAAGAGCCAACCATATCTTGGGTTGCATCAAGAGAACTGTGGCCAGCAGGTCGAGGGAGGGGATTCTCCCCCTCTACACTGTGGACCCCACCTGGAGTACTGCATCCAGTTCTGGAACCCCTCTTACAAGAATGATCTGGACATGCTGGAAGGTGTTCAGACAGCTGCCACGAGGATGATCAGAGGGCTGGAGCACTTATCCTATGAGGACAGGCTGAGAGAGTAGGGGTTGTTCAGTCTGGAGAGAAGAAGGCTCTGAGGAGACCTTATTGTAGCCTTCCAATATCTGAAGGGGGCCTACAAGAAAGCTGGTGAGGGACTTTTTAGGCTGTTGGGTAGCAATAGGACTAGGGAGAATGGATCCAAGCTAGAGAAGAGTAGATTTTGATTAGACATTAGGAAGTTCTTCACCATGAGGGTGGTGAGACACTGGAACAGGTTGCTCAGGGAAGTGGTAGAAGCCCTGCCCCTGGAGGTTTTGAAGGCCAGGCTGAATGTGGCTCTGGGCAACCTGACCTAGTGGAGGGTTTCCCTTCCCTTGGGAGGGAGGTTGGAACTCCATGATCCTTGGGGTGCCTTCCAACCCTGACAATTCTGTCATCTTCCACAGATTCCAAGGGGGAGCACCATTTCAGAAGCATTATCTTCCATCAGAGATTGAAATTATGGAGAATAACTTGATACTCCTTGCTGAGAGATTGATCTGAAAATGATGGCACTCTTTTGGTCAGGAAATGTATTCCTTGTTGGAGTTCAAGTTAGAACAAAGCCTCATTGCTCAGTTACATTCCCATGATCATATTTTTCAGCATGTTGTTTGAAGCATCAGCAGTGTAGTTCAAGGGCCATTAATTTCAAACTCTTTCAGAAGTAGCTGTGATTTCCCAAAGGATCAAGCAATTTAGGAGCTTGGATCACACTTTCAGAGGCAACAGGCATATAGCAGCCTATGCCCCTGATTTACAAGGCCATTATATGGTTTTCTATCTCTAAACCATCCTTGGAAATGAAGTTAAGCTCCTGCATCTTTAGAGACTATTACATTAAATCAGTGTGTGCATGCTTTCCCTTGAGTTGTTGGGTGTCCTGGGAGGATCCTTGAACTTTGTAGAAGTCTGGCAGCTGGTCAGAGGAGCCTGATGCTGCCTATACTGAAGAAGTTCAACAGGTAATTAATTTCTCTCATTTGAGACAGGTTCTGATGAAGGCACAGATCACATTCTGAAGAGGTGTGTCTCCCCATTAATAACCAGTTTAGACCAAACAGCTTTTGGAAGACTGAAGCTAAGTGAGATGAAATCTCACTGAAACCTTCTAATGGCCTGCCACTAACATCCAGGCATCCTACCTAACCTACTGAGGCTGGTGTCTCTTCATTTATCAACATCCTCCTCCGGCTTTGGTTATTTTTTAACACCTGGTTTCTCTGGATTTAACCCCAGGAGCCTACAAGAAACACAATGCATCATATTACCTGGGCAGAGCCTGACAGTACATGACTTTCCCTTAAAGAGCAGGGGAGGGAAAAGCCATCTGGAAACCAAAACAATTGCTCAGAAGGGCACGACAACGTGTGGCAATGGTCTCCTGTTTGGATATTGACTTTCAGGCTACCTGGGAAAGCACACAAAGCATTTGGAGAACGAGGTGGACATTGATTAGCTTTCCACAGCTCTGCAGGTTGTCCATGCAGCTATTTGTCTTGTTTGGCAAGCAACTTGAGAGGGCTGTAGCTGGAACCTTTGGGGCCAACGTGGCAACATCAAACCTGAGCACAGCACAAAGGTAGCAGCAAGAGACACTGAACTGGACCCTTGTGTTTATTGATCTTAAATACCAAGTGGCGTGGGGCAAGCAGGATGCTGTAACTGTTTCCTGTTCCTTCCCAGTAAAGAGCTCAGAGAGCCCTTGGTCCTAGTTAAGAGCTCTGGGGTGTTTTTAGTTTGCTCCCCTGGGGATGGTGTAGAAGAACCATATGAGTTAAACCCCTCATGTTTGCCATGGTGTCATCAAACCCTCTCAGCAAAAGTGCCAGTGTCAGGCAAAACAAGCCCCAGCTGGGCTGCTGATGCAGCTCATGTGCTCTCCTCTGTCACACTCCTGCTGCCTCTCCTTTGCAGGTCTCAGTTTCGTCAGCTGGGACATCTGAGCACAGCACATGGCTGCATCCACACTGCTGGGTTTACAGCCCAGATCACCGTCCCAGTTCGGCTGTGCTAAAGAACAGAAGCAAAACTGCCTGTGGGGTGGGTATGCACTCCTCTTAAACACCCCTGCTGTGGAGCTGGAGATGCTTAGGAGAGGGGTGAGCAGGTAGCTGATAACAGGGGTGACTGCTTCTGGCATCTCAGCTTATCTGCTGCTGCACAAGGTAACAATGCTTGGAGCAAATACATGCAGTCATCTTAATATGAGACTGCCAGAGAGTCAGAAGTCCCCACACAGGCAGACATACAGATGCAATCAGTCCCCTGCACACCACAAACTACAAACTGACAGTACGATTTTAAGTGACCTTTTCCCTCACAGGGGCAGTCTGCCTTACAGCATTACTCAAGATCTTGCCCCAAGAAGTGACTGATGGTGTCTAGGCTGAGCACCTCACATTAAGTTACAAAACATGTCAGAACACAGTGCATGCTTCAAGCAGTTTGTCCTTCCTTGAGTAAGCTTGTCGTGTTTTAGATGCTATCAGAATGCCCAGCAGTACTGAAGTGCCTTAGCTCAGAAGCTGAAATGCTCTGCTGAATAGGTTTATTTGGACCCTCTTCTCACCCAGGAGATACCTTCTTCTTGTCATTGTGCAACCAATGAAAAGCTCAACAGTTTGCAGTTCAGCTTGCAAAGTTCAGCTCCAGCACCTGTGATTCCCATGGTGCAGGGGGAGGGGCAGGAATCTCATCAGATCTCCCAGATCCTGTCCAGCTCCAGCTGTAACCTTTTAAAAAAGGCTTTGAGGTGCAATTAGCTGCTGTACAGTTTGGCGTGGTTTTGTTCTGAGTTGCCTGAGACTTCAGAGTATTACAGAGCTTCAGACTACAGGGATACAGTAAGAACATGTTCCTTGACCTTTTATTCTCTTTGTAAATCGTTGAATGGAGGAGACTTCTTTGGAACTTCTTAAAAACACCGACCCGATGCTATGTCTGTTCTAAGTCTTTGCACAATCATCCTAGGATCCATCAGACATGATTTACAATTACTTGCAATTACCACAGATAGTGGCTTTAAGGGCAGAAACTCTATCATCACCCTTAGAAAATAATACAAGAACATGTTAGGGATAAGATTTCCTTGGAGGAAGGGAGGGGATGAATCTGCCCATGACGTGTAATCAGCGACTATTGGCCACACAACAATGTATTGCCTTTATAGGAATGGGCAGGTGTCAGCAAGGAACCCAGGCAAAGCTTCTCTGTGACACACACCTCTGAGACAATATTTTACTACTGCCTGGTGTCATACATGCCTTCCCTTGGCTGTTCATGTTGACCTTTCTTACCCAGGTGCTTCCCAGTAATTGAGATTGCTCCATCATGGGCTCAATGCAGTTAATCTTACGTGGTCATTGTGACACTAAGGACTGATGGAGCTCAGAAGAGAATTTTGCAGAGATCAAAAGATGAATCCTGCTGTAACAAGCCACAAAAAGGTAACAAAAGTTACTGGGAATTCCAAGTACCCAGCATAATCTATTTATTTTAATGGGGGTCACTAACCCTTCCTGACAGTCTTCTTGTACCTTTTTGTCTCACTGGAACAGGGACTGGAACCTCTACATTAGAATGAAATTTACTTCTCAGCAAAGGTAATCCTTTGCTGCAATAACCAAAGCTGATCCTTTGCTGCAATAATCAGATCTGCAGCTATGACAGCTCAAAAAGGAGAATACAGAGATGGCCTTTATGACCCTTTAGCCTTGATTCACTCTGTTTCTGGGAATAAAAGGTCACTTCTGTACTAAAATTATACCTTGGATGGCTCTCTCTTCAGAGCTGGATTTGCCATCAGGTGTTGAATCTCTCTGGCTACTGTCATATGATAGAGATGGCCTGGTTTACCTTTTCTAGCTATGAAAGTTTTCATCTGTACTTTAACTTTAGCTGCATTTCAATTATCCTTTTGCATAATCACTACAGCAAGGCAGCATGCCTTTCCCTTAGCCATTCCTCCAATCTCTGGGAACATGAGGAGATAACAAATAATAGTATCAGTATCTTGTACTGAGGTTGAAAAGTCTGAAGGTAGTTCTAAAGGCTCTTAAAGAATAACATCAATGTTTCCTACTGAAGAATCAAGATGATGATATTTGAGTGTCTTCAATTTTAGGCTGAATCCTTACAAGAACCTGAGGAACTCTTCCAGCTATCACAGTGTTCAAAAAGAATCACTCTGGCTGCACCCACTTATACAAACCAGCTGCACTGCTGAGTTCCTTCTCTGCAGACTGATGAAGAAACTCAGTGCCTTTTCAGATGGGCTAGCATTTGCCACGAGCACCTGGGGCTGTGGAGGAGCAAAGCTGTGAGGTTCAGTAAGTCTGAGGGGAATCTTGTGAGACAATGTGCAAGGTCCTGCACTGAGGTTGGGGCAACCCTCGATGTCAGTGGGGTGAGGATGAGGTGAGGTGAGGATGAGGTGAGGTGAGGTGTGTGGGAAAACTGAAAGCAGCCCTGCAGAAAAGGACTTGGGCATGCTGCTGGATGAGAAGTTGGATGTGAGCCAACAATGGACACTTGCAGCCCAGAAGGCAAATCACATCCTGGGCCGCAGCAAAAGAAGCGTGGCCAACAGGTCGAGAGAAGTGATTCTGCCACTTTGCTCTGGTGAGACCTCACCTGGAGTACTGTGTTCAGCTCTGGGGTTCCCATCACAAGAGAGAGGCACAGACCTGTTGGAGCAGGTCCAGAGGAGGGCTGCAAAGATGATTGGAGGGCTGGAGCATCTCTGCTATGAAGACAGGTCCAAAGAACTGGACTTGTTCAGCCTGGAGAAGAGAAGGCTCCGGGGAGACCTTATAGCCACATTTCACTGTTTGCAGAAGACCTACAGGAAGGCTGGGGAAGGACTGTTTAGAAGGGCTTGTAGTGATAAGGTGAGGGGTAATGATTTGAAACTGGAGCAGGATAGGTTTAGGTTGGACCTAAGGAAGGAGTTCTTTACAATGAGAGTGGTGAAACACTGGAACAGGCTGCCCAGGAATATGGTTGAGGCTCTGTCCTGGAAACATTCAAGATCAGATTCAATGTGGCTGGGGTCCCAGTGGCTGGAGAGTGGCCAGGCAGAAAGGGACCTGGGGATACTGGTCAATAGTAAACTGAACCTGAGCCAGCAGTGTGCCCAGGCAGCCAAGAGGGCCAATGGCATCCTGGCCTGTATCAGGAACAGTGTGGCCAGCACAAGCAGAGAAGTCATTCGCCCCTGTGCTCAGCACTGGTTAGGCTGCACCTTGAGTCCTGTGTCCAGTTCTGGGCCCCTCAGTTTAGGAAGGATGTTGACTTGCTGGAAGGTGTCCCGAGGAGGGTAACAAAGCTGGTGAGGGGTTTGGAACACAGCCCTATGAGGAGAGGCTGAGGGAGCTGGGGTTGCTTAGCCTGGAAAAGAGGAGGCTCAGGGGAGACCTTATTGCTCTCTCCAACTACCTGAAGGGAGGTTGTAGCCAGGTGGGGGTTGGTCTCTTCTCCCAGGCAACCTGCACCAGAACAAGAGGATACAGTCTCAAGCTGTGCCAGGGGAGGTTTAGGTTGGATGTTAGGAAGAATTTCTTCATAGAAAGAGAGATTGCCCCTTGGAATGTGCTGCCCACGGAGGTGGTGGAGTCATCATCACTGGAGGTGTTTAGGAAGGGACTGGATGGGGTGCTTGGTGCCATGGTTTAGTTGATTAGATAGTGTTGGATGATGGATTGGACACAATGATCTTGAAGGTCTCTTCCAACCTGGTTAATCCTATCCTATCCTATCCTATCCTATCCTATCCTATCCTATCCTATCCTATCCTATCCTATCCTATCCTATCCTACTCTATACCTTTGAGGTCCCTTCCATCCCAACGCAATCTGTGTGAATCTGTGGTCTCCAGTGGCCATTTCTGGCAGTCCCATGTGGGCACCATCAAGGCTTTGGATGGATTTGACAGAAAACTTTGTGTCCTCACTGAATTAACCTCAGTTCTGAATCTTTTATTCTAAACCCCACTGATCTGGGGCTTCATCCCAAAGCTTGTATGCCTTGGAGTACTCTAGTGGATTTTTGTCTGTAATGAATGTGTGAGAAAACCATCCCTCAGCATGATGCTCTGCTACTTTCAAGTTGAGGAACAGATGGCAGGATAGTGAGATGATGAAGTTTTAATTCTTCACATTTAATTTGTAGTCTTAATGAATACTGAGCAGTGTTGGCTCAAGTAAGATGCAGTGAATGTGCTTAACAGGAAAGGCTGCTTGCAGACAGCCAATACAGCTAACCACCACAGACCTCAAAGCTGTAACATTATTATATCTGTCTGTACTCTTCCTCTTTTTATTGATACATGCTTGCAGAATTTGAGAAGCTGATCATCTTTGTGGCCTGTTTCTGGACCTGCTCCATCAGGTCCACGTCCTTATGTCCTTCTGTCTCTGGCTTGAAGTGAGGTTCCCTTTACAGTCATGTGAAAAAAGAGGCAGAAGTTTTCAAATGTGAGTGTTGTACAAAGGTTTAGCTTTCACCCAGTTTCCCCACCCCTTGTTTCGTGGCTGGTGGCTGTCATCTACTGATGGGCATCAGTTTTTCAAGACCAGGATAATTCTGTCTCCTGCCAGGTTTATTCCCATTACATCATTACACTGTAAACAAGATGTCAGATCATATTGCTTGCCCTGGAATGACATAGTGTGACTAAATTACAGATGATTGCTCCTTCCAAGAAACTTAAAGTAATATATTACTTCCAGATGGAAGAGCTGCTGTGCACTCATACAGCAGTTTTCACAGTGGGAAAACAACAGCAAAACAGCATGGACTAATGAGAGCAAACACATGATGAGCACTGCCAGACAAAGCCTGCCTGGTTCCTTGTGTTCCACTGATTGGGAGAAAGTCACTGACACATCTATTTTTTGACACTGTAGGTTTCCTCTATGCAGTTTGAGCCTGAGCAAGTTATATACCAGGGTGTTTTTTTGGCTTTTTTTAATCACTGGAAGCATCTTTGCAAAAGCTGAAGGAAACAGGATGCTGCACATACAGGAAAATGGGTTTGCAAGGGAGAGTGTCTGCAAGCAGCAATTATCTCCACTAAGCTGCTTGCAGTGGAAAGGAGTAGGGGAAGTGTGAGGTGTCCCTGGCCATGGCAGGAGGGTTGGAACTAGATGGTCCTTGTGGTCCCTTCCAACCCTGACTGATACTATGATTCTATGATTCTGTAAGTGAGGCCTTGCAGGCTGAATCTGGTGCTTTTGTGTTTGCAGTCCTGGCATTTCCTTTGCCTCGCTGCAGTTTGTGCTGTGCTTGGGAGACAAAGGTCTAACTAGGCACGGCTCAGGTGAATCTGTTCTCAGCTGCCTCACGCTGCCAGCGTTAGCAGCAGAAAGTGATTAATTTTCTTGCAGGGAGACAAAGTATCATCGACAGAAACAGAGACAGGGAAGGAAACGGTGCGCCCGGGGTGGTCCTGTGGGAAGTGGGTTGAATATAGGTCACAGAAGGTTACTTTGACAGAGAAAGAACTAGTCGGCCCTGCAAAGACTGCTCAGGAAAACCATCAGCCTTCAGGAGGTTTCAGTTCTCTCTGCAGCATCAGGACTTCAATCTACAGACAGAAGTCCTGGTGCTGTCAGGAAAGAGCCTCAACGAGTGCCAGGAGCTCCATTAATCTTACACAATCCTCTTTAGCCAGAGGAAAAAGTTAGCTTTTGCAGTACATGCAGTGCAGTTCCTAGAATGTAGTTATCTTGTGAAGTGTTTCATGCCCAGTGTGGTTGGTAATTAAAAGGACCAGTGCTTCACTCTCAAACTGGAACTGGAGATGCAACATTGGCTGGCATTTGGCCAAGCACAATTGCCATTTCCTGGAGTCTTTTCTGGAGGCAACGCATCTGCAGCCTGTGCTTCTGCCCCTTGATCTTTTGCCTTGCAATTATCTGAATTCACTGATACTGAGCTTTAGTGACCTTTGGGGATGTCAAATGCATAACCCTTCTAGCAGGCTGTGGGTCTGCCCTGCCTCTTGAGGGGGGGTAACGCAGCACTCCTGCCAAGGACCAGTCTGGAACTAGGGCTGAGTACTTAGCAGGATGGTTCAGAGGAAAAATAGGCTACTAAAGATAGCCCCACACTGCTCTGGCTGCTGAACATCTCTCAGGACTGAACTGTGTTTGCAGCCCTGCACTATTGTTCTAGATAAAAGGTTCAAGGAAAGCGTTGCCAGTAAGTGAAGTTCTTTGCGATCTTCATTTTAGAGCTGTGTTGAAAGAATTTATCTTCAACAGCTCAGTCAAGTCTTTAACACTTTGTAACTGATGAGTAACTCCATGTTAATGTTATTAATGAAGAATCACATTGCTAGGAATGTATTTCCAAGGCAGAATGTAAAAATTGAGGGAATGATACTGTTCAGATGTGAGAAGCATGTTTATTTTGCTAGCAAAATGAGTGGTTTATGCCAGAGAGGAACTATTAGTTAGCCATTTCCATCCCCCTCCTTCTCTCCACACAAAACTTCCATCAACACAAATACTTCAGCTTGGTATAGACATGATTGCACTGTACATTTGCAGATACTGGAGAGAAAAAAACACTTCTTGCCTGCTATATCAAGAAAGCTATTATGTAGAAATGCACATTGGTAGAATACAGACCTTGAATTTTGTGACCTTTTGTGCTATATTCCAAGGCAGTTCAATTCAAGAATGTCAGTTACAGTATTAAACACAGCTTGACAGTAAGCTTAGATGAATTAAGTAAATATCTGTCATGGCAACTGAAAAGAGGATCCCAACCTGAACAGGAAAAAAAAAAGGGGGGGGCATGGGGGGGGATTAAAAACAAATATCTATCAGGTGAAACTGTGCTAAAAAGAAGGCTACTTATTATAGCTATCAAAACTCAGAGTCACTGGAAACAGGGTGAATACAGAGTAAGTATCCCTTTTATGAGGAACTTAATTGTTGATAAAAGAGCTTTTGATGCTGTGGTCTGAAGATGGTTATGCTATAAAGGCAGCACATTGTACTGAAAGCTTGTACCTGTGCCTCGTGCGGTTCTGGGAGTGGAAGTCAGCGCAGCCACGCGCTGCCGCTCCGGCTCTTCCACACGGGAACCATCCCGCAATATGAGCCAGGCTTGAAGATTACATACCCTGCCTGGAGGATAGCCTCCAGGAGTGCTGGATGCTGACCATAAAGGGATGTACTTTCACAGGTAGAGCTGTGAAGAAGTGATACCAGGTTAAGAGCAGCTGTATGCAAAACCAATTAGCATTCAGCTCAAGTAAGCAGACTGTGACAAGGACAGCTTTTCCATGTGACTCCCTCTGATTGATGCTTTCACACTAAATGTTTTTGTTGTTGTTCAAAACCAATGGGAAGATCTCCAGGACACTTCCCTCCCTGCTCTGTATTTATGTCTGTCACTCTTTCTGGGCAAGAACTTTTGTTTCTGTGGTTATCTTCTGGGTGACTGAACTGGGTGACAAGTGGAAGTGGTTTCCTCAGAAAGAAACAGATGTGTCCAGCCACACAATCTTTCATAGTAGACTGAAGTGGAGAGGGAAGGTCATTGCTAGTGCAAGCACTGACTTCCACTTCCTAAAGCAAGGTGAGGCACCTGGCTACCCTTGCTCAAGCTGAAAAATATGGATTTCAGTATTTTTAGTATTCCCATTTAAGAGCCTGCTTTACCTAGCAATTGAGCTGGAAAAAAAAACCCTAGTGAATATTGGAAAGGAGTTTTCATTCCTGTGTCTTAGAGCAGAGGCAGCAGTCTGGGCTCTCAGGGCTGACAGAGAAGGTTCTGGTTCCCATGGAGACTGACTGCATCTCAGTGCAAGATGAGTCAAAACCGAGGAGGGATGGGGATAGAGATGCTGCGAGTAGCCAGAGCACACTGCATGCTTTGTTGTCCCACTGCTAGGGGCTATGTCCTCTCTGTGGCCTGTCCCATCTCAAAGCAGGGTGTCAGCTGCTTCCTGAGACTATGCTGGGTTTCCCTGAGGGCAAGTTCTCTGATGGTGTGGTCAGTTAGAGCTGTTCAGTCTTGCTTTTTCTAGAAAGTGTGAACCTCCCTGGAAAAATACATTTACAGACTAAATCTGGAGGTAAACTTCATAACAATTCTTGTGTTGGTTCTGGGTATTACTACAAGACTTTCAGGCTGGAGGTTAGGAAGAAATTCTACATAGAGAGAGTGATTGCCCATTGGAATGGGCTGCCTGGGGAGGTGGTGGAGTCACCATCATTGGAGGTGTTTAGGAGGAGACTTGATAGGGTGCTTGGTGCCATGGTTTAGTTGAGTAGGTGGTGTTGGGTAATAGGTTGGACGCAATGATCTTGAAGGTCTCTTCCAACCTGGTTTATTCTATTCTAAGTAACTTCAGTGACAGCATGACTTGAGCATAAATAAAGGACTGTTTAAGAAGCCCCCTTTTCTTTGCCTTAATTATCTGTATTTAATTTATGAACATCTTGTATTAAAATGAATCCATTTCTTGGCTCGCTGTTTTAAATCCAGTAACCCACAGGTCTCCCATTTCCTCTCTTCATTTCAGGTAGCATACAAAGGATTGCAAGACACACAAGCGTAGCACTTGGAATAATATTTACAAATGAGTATTTTGCAACTAACTTTTCCATGGCTGCTATAAGGAGTGGTTATTTTAAATGTTTTTAATAGCTAGCTGGTTGACTCACCATGGCCTGAGGACTTCAGGAAATCTAAACACCATCAGTGTCAGCCTCTATTTGTGGCATACAGAAAAGGGAGCTAAGACTGTGCAGGTTTGAAACTTGGAGAGGAAGCTTACCAAATTAACTGCAGTTAAGGAAGTAAAGCTGGAAGAGCTGACATGGTTTAGATTACTGGATTGAGGCAGAAGCAGGTAGTTTGTCTGAAAAGTCTTCAGTGAAGGAGATTCTGCATCCTTGGTAGCTAGCCTCTGCCAACATTTCAGTGCACTTATAAGGAGTTCTCTCTATGTTAACTTGCTGATAATTAAACTCCACTTTAACAGCACTGATAGAATTTTTTTACTGCTCACTGGATCATGAGAATAAGTCTGACTTAAACCAATACTAATTTTCATTGTTTTTTTTCCAGCATGTGCTGTTTTGGCTTTTGCCCTTTGCTCAGGGAGGTGGTGGAGTCACCATCCCTGGAGGTGTTTAGGAGGAGACTGGATGGGGTGCTTGGTGCCATGGTTTAGTTGATTAGATGGTGTTGGATGATAGGTTGGACTCAATGAGCTTGAAGGTCTTTTCCAACCTGGTTAATCCTATTCTATTCTTTAAAAGAAGCTTCAGGAGTGTTGTTTCAAAGAACACACATGGGCACACACATGGGCACACACATTTCTCCTTATAGCTCCTTCTACTTAATTTCCAGAGAGGGCTGATGGAAACTGCATTTTAATATGACTAATCAGAGGAGTTGTTGTCCTGACATTTTATTTGCACAGGCTAGATTATTTACTCAACTAGGTCTACAACAATTTATCTACTATCTAGTGAATAACATCAGCAGTCCAAGTAAACATTATGGCTGCTTGGATAGGATTCAAGGGTCAATAAAAATAAAAATAGTAATAGCTCTGCTTGGAAAAGACTTGAAGCTAATTGCAGTTGAGCAAAATAAACCAAGACTGTTGAATAAGTACCTGCTACATTAGCACTCTCATCTCACATCTGTCATGCAGGGTCCTTTGGCATCTGAGCAAAAGTACTTCAGACTAAACTGGTTGGCATCTATTGACAGAGACCCTGCTTTAATACCAGCTTCCTCTGTATAGCTGTACCTAGCCCTTGCTTATCTGTTTCCTCAACGTCCATTCTGCTTCTTTCTCTAAGTTTGCAGCATGTGATAAAAGCTCTTTTGTCTGGTCCTGCTTGGCTTTGTTATCTGACCTTAACTTTGATGAGCTAGAACAAACAGATATGATCCTCAGAATATAGGCAGGAGGCAGAAATTTGTATTAAGAATCAGCAGGACTGGGGTTTTGCTCTCAGGAAGAGCTCTGGCTGCACCCATGTCACTGTCAGATGAGTCACACAGGGGGGTTGTCCTCCCTGCTTTTGTTTGCATATACTGCTGTGACACCAAAACCTAAAGAGTGCAGGTCCTAGAGCCCATCTGAGACATCCTGGGCCAGTTATTGCTCTCCAAAATTATTATTGGGCAGGTTTGGGAGTTC
This sequence comes from Dryobates pubescens, assembly GCF_014839835.1. Classification (NCBI taxonomy): domain Eukaryota; kingdom Metazoa; phylum Chordata; class Aves; order Piciformes; family Picidae; genus Dryobates; species Dryobates pubescens. Next base: position 4,840,989 of record NC_071625.1, read on the forward strand.
ACATGTGTGAGAACGTCTCTTAATAGCAAGCTGGCTGCAGTCAGAGATGCAATGGGAAGAATACAGAGGCCAAAACATAAGGACATGCCAGGTATGGAGCTGGGGTGAGGAGATGGGAATCCCATCTGCGGGTGACAGTGTATCTTGTGCACTGAGAAACGAGCTCTGCTCAGCATAGCTCAGCCAATCTGTACACCAAGTGGCACACAATCCTGCGGTGCTAGTAAAATGCACACAAGTACTACCTTTATCCTCAAACTATGGAATCAGGTTGAAAGGAGTGACATTCAAGCACTCAAATAACGCTTCTCTGGTTTTCTCTTGGTTTCTGCTGTCAAAGTTCTAGGTTTTACTTCCTGCAGATATTTTTCTCTACTCACAAAAGACAGAAACTGGTTTATGCAAGTCATAAATGCAAGCTGAGACTCTTACATAATTACAGGTCTCCAAACAATATGCATACAGGGGCTGGCAAGGCTACACTGGATAATCAGTTTCAAGACAGAGCAGCCTTTGAAACAAGCAGAGAGTCTCATTACCCAGCTGTACAAATCCATGGTTCATTCTCATCTTGAACTTTTGTGTGCAGGTCTCATCCTCCAATGTCAGAACCCACAGACAATAAGTGAGAAAGATTGAGAGAGAAGAGGGTGATAGGGATGTTCAAACTCAAGGAGCTATTTTTAAAATCCTGGAACAAGAGCAACTAAGTAAACAGTAGCTTAACAAAGAGGGAAATTGGAGTGGGGAGTAGGGAAAGGAGGCATATCTTCTGGAAAGGCACAGAGAGGTGCATGGGGAATGGCTGTGCATGGGGGACGGCTGCTCATGGTCTCTGCCAAAGCAGCAGCAGCAGGACAACCAGAGAGGTAAGCAGATGGCAGACTCAGAGCAAATGAAAGGAAGAGATTCTTCACATGCAGTTTTTTTTTTTCAGGTGCAAAGCAGCTGTATGAGTTCAAATCTTAACTGAAAAAAATTATCAAAACTAAGCCCCCAAAGATCAGGGCTATTAATTACAAAGAGCCCATCCCTGGCTCAAGGAGTACCTGGTGCTAGAAAAGTATTCTAGGGAAGCATCATTGGATATCTGACCTTTTTCTCTTCTAGAGCTGTCTGCTTTTCTCTGCCTGGTGGCAGCATGCTGGGGGAAACTGATAAATCCATCCCATGCTCTGAATACAAAGTCTATAGTTTCATATATTCATAGATTCAGAGAACGGTGTGGCTTGGAAATGACATTGAAAATCATCTAGTTCCAATGCCCCTGCCATGGACAGGGACACCTACCAACAGACCAGGTTGCTCAAGGCCTCATCCAGCCTGTATTTGTGCTTGGGATTGCCATGACCCAGGTGTAGGAACTTTCACTTGGTCTTGTGATTGGACAAGGGGCAATGGTTTGAAATTAGAGAAGATCAGATTCAGACTGGATGTTAGGAACAAGTTCCTTACCATGAGGGTAGTGAAACACTGGAACAGGTACTTAGGGAGGTAATTGAGGTCCCATCCTTTCAGATACTCAAGGTCAGGCTTGATGAGGCTCTAAACGACCTGATGTAGTGGAGGATGTCCCTGCTGACTGCAGGGCGTTGGACTAGATGACCTTGGAGGTCCCTTCCATCCCAAACCACTCTATGATTAGGTGATTCTGTATTGTGAACTGAACACAACCGATTAAAGAGGAAAAAACTTAATCAAACCCAATTTTTAACTGCAGTGTCTAAGGGGTTTAATCACTGAAGTTCCAGCCTTTTCTCTCATTTTTCCTCTCCACCTTGATAGGCAATTAATCCTCCCACAGCGCGAGGAGGCAAGCTGCCCTTTTACAAACCGGTCCAGACACCAAGCGTTAGATTTTTGTAAGGAAAATGAGACCAGGGCATTTGTGGGAGGGAGAAGGAAGTCTACAACAAGGACCTGGTATTATGTGGGGCAGCATGGATAAAGGGAAGTACAAGGCCTGTCTCTGGAGATGTGGGCTGTGGGATGAACTTCAGAGGTGACACGCGTGTGAGTGCATTTCCTCTGACAGCGGTGGGGAAATTGGTGGTTATGCTGAACGAAGAGTGACACACGTTCACACTGAGAGGTGCAAAATCCAGAAGCAGCAGAAAATTTCTCATTTCTCTCTTTCATTGAATGACTGCTTCATAACACTAAGAAGGCAATCAATCTACAAATGATGTCCTGGAGGAACAACTGCACGTCGTTCCTGGTAACGAGTGCATTTTCTGTGAGAGATTGAAACAGTCCTCAATTAGCACACAAATATCTGTGCTGTTATTTGCAAAGGGGAGTGACAGAACTTCATTATGGCAATGGGAAGTGTACCTGACATAAAAATTAGCAGTGGTCTCAAAATATGTAACCTCTGGCTGGGAGTGAGTAGGTAGATGACCTGGTGCTTAGCAGTGATACCTGTTCCAACACTTCCTGCATCGCTTTGCAGAGCACCGTTTCGCTTTCAGCCTTCAGATAGCTATTACTGCATCTAAAATTAAGTCCCCTGATTGTCTCTGTGGGTATCTCAGGCAATATTTGCAGTAATTATGTCACTTTGGAAGCAGCATAGGAAAACAGAATTGTGCTGTTTTGTTTCTCTTCACAGCTATCCAAACAGCATTAAAATGAATTAGAAGTGCATTGCCTTCGGAACAACTATATAAATATCAAATCTCGCCAGCAGACTAAGTGCCATTGAGCAATTAGCAGGAGGCCTCCTGACTAAGCAAATACATGTTGCACTTCTGGAGCAATTCAATGCATAGAATAGAATAGAATAGAATAGAATACACCAGGTTGGAAGAGACCTTCAAGATCATCATGTCCAACCCATCAGCCAACACCACCTAATCAACTAAACCATGGCACCAAGCACCCCATCAAGTCTCCTCCTAAACACCTCCAGTGATGGCAACTCCACCACCTCCCTGGGCAGCCCACTCCAATAGGCTCCCAGTGAGGGAGGTTCTCCATCCCTCTGATCACCTTTGTGGCCCTCCTCTGGACCTGTTCCAGCAGCTCAGTGCCCCTCTTATTCTGGGGGCACCAGAACTTCAGGTGGGGTCTCATGAGAGCAGAGCAGAGGGGAAGAATCACCTCCTCTGTCCTGTTAGTCACACTGCTTTTGATGCATCTCAGGACATGGTTGGCTTTCTGGGCTGCAAGTGCACATTGAGATGGTTGTTCTGGATAAAGCACTTTGAGGAGTCAGTGGAGATATGGGAACAGGAGATCTAATTTTTTGTGTCCCTGTTGCATTGGGCAGGGCAATTCTGTGCCTTCTTTTCCCTATCTATAAAATAAGGATAGAGCAATAATGAGTTCTTAGGTTTTATGATTCACTTAATGTTTGCATAAGCACTTTAAAAACATCAGGAGTAACATGAAAATAATAACTACTGGACATATTATAGCAAACACAGATGCTTTGAATTCCATCACTTTCTCTTGTATTGGTTCTATATTTTAATGAATTATGGCTTGTGATTTTTATGTAGTGAGAAATATTTACTAAGTAACTTAGCAAAAATGAGGCATTGAACACTCTAAAACAATAATTTCCATCCCAGGAGAAACAAAGGTATTTAAAAGCTGCGTTTACAACAAAAATAAACCATTAAAAAGTTGGCAGGGATTCTCTGGGAATAATTGCAGCTATGCTAGTTTCAAAATGCCTATTAAATCTGATTCACCAGTACTGTGCTACTAGCATGCCTTTGCCTGTGGGAAAAGCCTGGGAAATAATTTCAACTCCTTTAAATTGAAAATTTAGGGCTGGTATAATTGATTTTGATTAATTAGAAACAGCTCAAATCAATCAATCAATCAATTGACCAACCAATCAATCAACCCCCAGACAAGCAAAGCAGAATAGAATAGAATAGAATAGAATAGAATAGAATAGAATAGAATAGAATAGAATTGAATTAACCAAGTTGGAAAAGACCTTAGAGATCATCGAGTCCAACCTATCACCCAGCACCATCTAATCAAGCACCCCATCCAGTCTCTTCCTAAACACCTCCAGTGATGGTGACTCCACCACCTCTCTGGACAGCACATTCCAATGGATAGTCACTCTCTCTATGAAGAATTTCTTCCTAAGTTCCAGCCTAAACCTCCCCTGACACAGCTTGAGACTGTGTCCTCTTGTTCTGGTGCTGGTTGCCTGGGAGAAGAGACCAACCCCCACCTCTATAGAACCTCCCTTCAGGTAGTTGTAGACAGCAATAAGGTCTGCCCTGAGCCTCCTCTTCCCAGGCTAAGCAACCCCAGCTCCCTCAACCTCTCCTAGTAGGGCTTGTGCTCCAAACCCCTCCCCAGTTTTGTTCATAGTATCAGTCAGGGTTGGAAGGGACCACAAGGATCATCTAGTTCCACCCTCCCTGCCGTGGGCAGGGACACCTCACACTAGATCAGGCTGGCCACAGCCTCGTCCAGCCTGGTCTTAAACACCTCCAGGGACGGGGCCCCAACCACCTCCCTGGACAACCCATTCCAGGGCTTCACCACTCTTGTGGTGAAGAACTTCCTCCTCACCTCCAGCCTGAATCTCCCCACCTCTAACAACCATTCATTTTGTTGATGGTTAGGCTTGATAGTCTTAGAGGATTTTCCTGACCAAAACAATTGTATGATTCCATGCTGCTGTATGGTGGCTATATCTGTGCATTTAATCCTCATTTTCACCATGAAGCCATTTTTATCTTTAAATAGCAGGGGTTTGGCCTGGTTTGGGAGTTGACCAGCAGGCTTGGCATGTCTCACAGCATTCTCTTGTACTCATATGCCTACACAGATACCGCAAGAGAGAATTTGATGTCTGTCCCAGGCTCACAGGGATACCAATGGAAAAGAGCATCCTGGAGAAAGTGAAAAGGTCACCTGCAAAGTAAGTCTATAAGGCCTTTTTTCTGTTGTTTGGTTGGTTGTTTTCCAATGCATGACAAGTGAATGCTCCTGTCTTGTTGCTATGATCTCAGTAACCATTAACTTACAGTGGTGTTTTGTATGCTCTTGTTCTGAAACCCCACTGCATTACAAGGGTGCACATCTGCCCAACTAATACTAAATTATCTGTTGAGACTCCAATCAGCTAAAGACCTTTAGAGATGCCACAGGTATTCTTCAGTGGGCCATTGTAATCTGTACAAGAGAAAGGAGAAAATTTCAGAGTGGATGCATGTGATTCTAGCAGAAGAGAAAATCACCTTTAGAAAGCCTGAGTGTCCAGCACTGATATTACAGAGGAACTACTTATGATCAGATGTGGGAAAAAAACAAACCACAAAAGCCAAAACTTCAGTCATGCTGTCCACACCCTTGAAATCAGACATTTTTATGGAACCTGCTGAATCTGAGCCTCAACATTTAGTGAAGATCTAATTACATGCTGGTTTTGTAGTCAGCTTCCCAGGCATGTGTTCGTTCAGCACAATCAGATGTAAAATATGGGAATAATTTTGTGAGGACAAACTAACGCCTTATCTTCTGCATCTCCCCGTTGGCAGTGGCTTCCAACAGTGGTTTTGCAGGAAAAGAGAAAGAACAAATGAAACCCTCTACTTTTTCCTGGGTTTTGTGATTTTTTTTCTCCTGTTATGTAAAAAGCAGCCCTGGAGCTGGCTGTGAATAGCTGCGGCGCTGGAGCAGCAGGGCTCACGGCTCTTCTGTTCATGACACACTTCCGCAGTTTGAAAGAGCAGTAGACTAGAGAAGAGAGTGCAGTCAGACAGTGGCCAGCTGAAATGAATAGACTCCATCTGAATGGTGATTTAGAGACACCTTAGCATCAACTTTAAATGTGCCTTTCAGGAGGCTGAGATGTGATTACAGTAAATTCCTCTCCCACAATAATTTACAGCTGCCTATTATAAGCTGGTGAAAAGTGTGGGTGAAGATACTGAACACGTCTTAGCAATTGGAATTCCTCTTAAAATATGACATTTCTGTGCATTTGTGCAGTATTCTGTTCCTGTCTGCTGGCACTTTTTTTTTATTCTGTTCTAGAGGAACTGTGTTCTATTATTCATGGCCAGTTTTAATTACTACATCTATCATTTCAGCCACATCCTAATTTACCACATTGATTGTCCCTTGAGCCCCTGTGAACTGTAAACTGTTATTTCCATCTCTTCCTTAGCAATCATGCCAGTTATTCAGCCAGTCTTCCCTCTGCAGAATTTTCTACTCAGAGATAAACTTGGTTGATTGTTTATTTTTGCAGTAACTGTGTCCAACCCAGTTAATGTTCAGTGGGCTGCACATTTTCCTCATTAGGGCAGGTAGAGTTTTGAGCTGTACTATGTAAATCTGGAAGTTTACACAGTGAGAGAGAAAGCTGGTCTCTCTTCTCACTCCTCTGGTTGCAGAAAGGTGCTATTTTCAGCACAGTAACTAACTCATGCTCAAAGTTGTCCAGCCATTTAAAGTCTAAGAAGCAAGATCCACAGGTGGATGTGTGAGTCCTCAGCAAATACTCTGCAGTAAATTGTCCAGTTTAGACATTGAGAAGCTGTCAAGTTGGAGAACTAAAACTGCTCACTGCCTGTGGATGGGAAGGAAGACCAAGCCTGTAAGGGACATGAGCCAATACCTCTTTATTCTGCCATTTCTGCCTGCCCAAACCTTGCTGCTTTCTTTCCCACTCTCTGGCCATGGCTCTTCCTTGCAGCTCCCAGCCTGGGAGGCTTGAAGGAAGCAGATGGGATGTGTCGGTTGTCTCAGCACCCACTGAGCAGGCTCCACCACGCAGGACAGCATGGGATATAATGAGAGACTTAGGTACAGACATTTCATCACTGCTCATCCTGCTGTGGCCTTGGCTCTAGGAGTCATTACCTTCTCCTCTGGCACCCAAGCTAAATCTGCCCCCCTCTTTCACTGCAAAATGAGCACACAGACTGCCAAGGCACCACTGCACTCTTTTCAGTCATCCTTGGGAAATAGACTCATCTTTCCTTTTACCTTCTTTTTCCTTCCTCCCTTAACCTTCTTTTTCCATCTTTCATTTTACATTCTATTTCCTCCTTTCCTTTTCAGCAAAGTTGCAGCTTTTAAACTTACTGTGTTTCCCTACCCATTCCTTCAGCCACAGGAGACCTGGGAAATCCTTATATTCTGTTTCCCTTCCGTCATATCCCAGGGTGCGCACTTGAATTTTAGACCTCCTTTGTTCCACTTTTCTTAAGCTCAGTCTTACTTTCTGCTTGGTCTTCACCTCTGGGGCTTTCCAGATAACACTGTCTGTGGGAGCAACATTCAATTTACTATCCACCCACTTCTATCCTTCCATGTGTTTGTTTGTAGGAGCTTCCTATGACACAACTTATTGGGTCCTCGATGCCTTCAGGCTACAGATAATTCAATCTGAGTACCCAGTCTGGGCTTGGCACACTGCTCATCAGCTGAACTATCTGCTTGGGCTGACATGGTATTAAGGTAGTGGCTGTTTCTGTCTCTGCTCTTCCCTCCTCCCCACTTCAGCCCACCAGGAGGTGTCTGTGTGAAGGATTCAGGCAGGGTGGGTTCTGCTGGGTGCTGGTACTCACGTAACACAGAAACTGGATTTTTCCAGTGCACTAATAATTGAGCCCATTTCCCCCCTGCCTAATAAATTCTGTTTTCCTTTTCATTTTAGATGGACTTTGGCATTTTTAGGCAATACATGTACAAATTCTTCCCTTCTGTTCTTTTAATACCAGCAAAACCTAATATGCTAAAATAGAAATAATGCCATTTAGTTACAGGGGTCTGGCTGGAACCAAATGAAGGAGAAAGAATGTGAAGCTCAGAAATGCCAACTAAATCTTCTCCTTCAATTTATTCTCTGGCATTACTGCTGGAGCTACAGAGACAGAGGATAGGATTTCTTTAGTTGTCCTTTAATTCCCAACAGCTCATTCAACTCACTGCCTTTTAGAGTGTATTATGAGTGAATAGCATTTGTTAATGCTTTTTGGGAGACTGATGAGTATTACAGGTCTGGATAGTGAAACAGATTTCCAATGTTTGTAGATGCACCATCTGTGACTATCAAAGCCTTCTGTAATACCATATGTGAAACCACTTCAGATACACTATAAACCCAAACTGGGAGAGAGGGCATAATTTTTTGGAAGCAAATATTTATCTGAAGATGAACAAGTGGCAAAGAATGTCTCTGCATGGAAAGCATTACCATTTGATGTCTCCTGGAAAACGAGGGAAGAGACTTGCTTTTCTGGGCTGGATGATCACCAGTATCTCCAGCTTTCTGAGTATCTACAGTAGAAGCCAGGCATTTTGGTTCTTATGAAAAGTATGAGCATATTAGTCTCAGACCTTTGAGGCAATGCAATTACCCAGTTTTCAAATGGTCTTTTGACGTGTTTCTGTGCTGCCTTTCACACCTGCAAAGTTTCTTCCTAAGCATCCCAAAAGCTGCAGCATGAGAGAGCCAAGGAGCTTGCCTGACTGACACAAGAGAACTGACCCAAGCAATTTCCTGTTCACTCTGATGCAGGATGTACCTGAATGGAGAAATAATCATTTTTGGGTAGATGGACAGGATTACTTGGTGTCCAGAAGCAGGTAAGGGAGTTCAGAGATCATCCACTCCAACACCTCTGCCCTGGGCAGGGATGACTCTCAACTAGACTTGGCTGCCCAAGGCCTAATCCAAACTGGCCACACTCCAGGGAGGGGGCATCCACAACCACTCTGGGCAAACTGTTCCAGAGTCTCGCCACACTTGTACCGAAGAACTTCTTCCTAAGATCCAGTCTAAACCTACTCTCCCTCCTCTTAAAACTGCCCCCCCTAGTCCTGTTGCTGGACTCCCTTATGAAAAGTCCCTCTTCAGCCTTCCTGTAGGATCCCTTCAGGTATTGGAAGGTATCTATAAGTACCCCCTGGAGTCTTCTCCAGGCTGAACAATCCCAACTCCTTCAGCCTGTCCTTGTAGGAGAGGTGCTCCAGTACCTCGATCATCTTTCTTGCCCTCCTCTGGACTCTCTCCAACAGCTCTGTGTCCTTCTTATGATGGGGACACCATACAGTATTTGAGGTGGAATATCACAAGAGCAAAGGGGCAGAATCACCTCTCTTGACCTGCTGGCCACACTCCTGATGCAGCCTAGGATACAATTTGCCTTCTGGGCTGCATGGGTGCAATGCCAGCTCACATTCAGCTTCTCATCTGTCAGCACCCCCTAGTCTCCTTTTTCAGAGCTATTCTCATCCCACTCTACACCTACCCTGTATTTATGCCTGGGGCTGGCCTGAGCCAGCTGCAGGACCTTGCACTTTGACTTGTTGAACCTCATGCAGTTGTCACTGGCCCACTTCTCAAGCCTGTCAAGATCCTTCTGGATGGCATCCCTTCCCTCAAGTGAGTCTATCATCATTCTCCGTCCAGCTGGGTAAGAGTAACATAGCTTTTGTCCCCTCTGCTTGATACTATTTCCTCCTTTCTCCCCTGCAAAGGAGGGAATGATATCCTACTGTAATCTGAACCCAGAGGGGCACCCATTGGGCTGGGAGCTGGCTGGTCTGTTTGGAGACACACCGGGAGGCTCTGCCAGGTAAAATGTTTCTGTTGCATTGCTATAAAACTGCCCCAAACCACCAGATGCCAGCATGTGGACATGCCTCCTGATACAACCACGTACATAACATAAAGTCCTTTAGTGAAAATGTCACTCAGTCTGATGTGGAGGAGGAGAGACATTTTTCACTCAGTAAAAATGAAAAGGGAAAAAAAATATATTAGAGGAGTAGAAATTAGTGGTGTGGGAAAGTATCAATGAAAAAGCACATTGAAAAAGCATCTATAAAATGAGTCATTGGGAAATGAGACCTAGTTTGGGTTGAAAAGGGGGTAAAAAAAAAGGCATGAAAGAATTAAAGCTTGAATGCCCTGTTTTCCACGAAGCATTTTGTCTGCTTTGCAAAACCTAAATGATCTATGGCACAGCTTCAGGCTGCAGGATGTCCTGATGGATTGGTTGAGAACTACATGACAAGCAAAATGTCAGTGGGTCACAGCATTTAAAAGGAGGTGATGAATTTGTCAATACAGATAAAAGCAGAAGGGAGTCCTGCATTCAGAAACAGGGCTGACAGCTAAAAGGCTCACTGAGAGCCTCACTTTACAGATTGCAACTATTCAGAACTCTTCATCAAGTACAGGGCATGGGGGTCAGGAATGGCCATTAAGTAAGAGATAATTTGTCCCAAAAGCATGAAATGAAGACCCATTCTTTCCCTTGGTAAGTGAAAGCACATGAGCAGGAAGGCAGGGCAAGGGCTGTTAAGGTGATTGCCCCTTGGCCAGGAGATGAGAGTTTGCTACATAAACTCCTTTGGGCAAGAGCCTACATTACCCCTACACTTTGCCTACATTGGGCAGAATTTAGCCAACTCTGCCAGGACAGGGGACATGAAAGCCTTCTCATTCACAGCAGACTCATGAGAGTCCTGAAAGTCTTTAGGTGTCTCTGAAGTCTGCCCAGACTCATCCCAGTTCCTGGTGCCTCAACAGACTCCAACAGCTCTTTCACAGATTCAGAGCTCTAGGAGATTTTATTCTTCCTAAGCATCAGCGAAACCCAAAGGTTAGTCAGAGAGGTGAGTTCAGGTTTAACCCAGTACAAATTTTGTAAGCATAGCTACAACTTAGTGATATGATAAATTAAAAAGTTTACTGAAGCAGGTCCAATATATCATTTGCCACTGTCCAATGGCTCGAGCCACTTCTCTTAGCCAAAAGAAAAATTTCCCTGTTGGAAGGATCTGAATCCAAAGCATGCACACTGGCCACAGGCCTTTCAAGAAAAGGCACCTTCTGTAATATCCCTTGAGGCTGAGCTACTACACAGCTAGCAGAGCAAGGCAAATGAAGGGTGGCTGTACTATCTGGTGGTCAGGTAGTCAGCCAAGATGACGCAGTCCAGCAATTTTTTTCCCCTCCTGGAAGTTTTCAATATACATAACACTAGGTGGTCACTGGATCAAGTGGCAGTAAATGGGATACCAAACATTTTACATCATTAGGCTGGAGGTTAGGAGGAGGTTTTACACAGAGAGAGTGATTGCCCATTGGAATGGGCTGCCCAAGGAGGTGGTGGAGTCACCATCATTGGAGGTGTTTGGGAGGAGACTTGACAGGGTGCTTGGTGCCATGGGTTAGTTGGTTGGGTGGTGTTGGATGATAGGTTGGACATGATCTTGAAGGTTTCTTCCAACCTGGTCTGGTCTATTCTATTCTATTCTATTCTATTCTATTCTATTCTCTGAAACTGCTTTTCTGAAATCCTATTGCCATAATCAATAGTTTCTTCTGCAATAAGCTATATTAAATAGAATGGCCGAGTTTAGAACAAAACAGAACAGCATTAACCAGGCTGGAAAAGACCTTTGAGATCATCAAGTCCAACCTATCACCCAACAGTGATTCAACTAAACCATGGCACCAAGCACCCCATCCAGTCTCTTTTTAAACTGTTGCTCATCCTCTTCCGCTGTTGTATTTGTCCAGTCTCTCCCTCAGCATCTCAAAGGGAGCTGATAGGGGTATACCTGATGGCTTTGGAGTCCTGGTGAGGACATACAGGAAAGTTCTAGAGTCTCATCTATTCCCAGAGCTGTGAGTCAGACAGGCAACAGCCAAACTTGGCAACCTGCTGTGAAAATCAGGGAACCTAAACCTTGTATTAAACAGTGTAATGGTTAATTCAGAAGCAAGAAACCCTGGGCTTCTAGTTGGGGGAAAGTAGAACAAGTGATCACTTTAATGTTTAGATAGCCATTAAAAATGGGAAGATTTCAAACAAATCAAAACCATTGGCTTCTGTGATGCATATACACAGATTAAGGATCACATCTGGAAGGAAGCAGTAAGAATATAACAATATTTCCAGTCCAGGTGTAGATATTGATGAACATCTGTCAAGGACATGAAATGAAAGAAAAAAAGATAATATAATATCAGGTTACTATCTCCATACTAAAATGACATTCTGAGAAATTAATTCTGCCTCTGTAGTCCATTGTGAAGACATGACCTCTAATTAAGCAGCTGCAGTAATGAGACACACTGAATTACACAAGTGATCACATGTGGCCTTGTAACAGACACACCATCAGGGGTAAAGGAGTGAAAAAAAGGTCAGCCCTAAGCATCCCAGCCCAATTAGCAGGATGAGAATAGAAATCCTGCAAACTGTAATTAATCATCACAGTGTCATTTTAGGACTGAACACAAACAACTGAGCAAAGCACACTTGCTGTGCTCACCTGCTCTCAGCAGCACAGAGTCTTATGTTCAAACATCAAGTTGAGTCAGACCCTGAGTTACCACTAATAATAATACAGGACCTGGTAAGGATCATTAGAGAGCTGAGCCAATGTCCAGTGTTAAGAAACTTCACCATGAAGTGTATTAATGAAAGTTAGTGAGGGGGACTTGTGGATCTGCATACACTATGAGAAAAGGGGGAAAAAAGATAGACATAGTGAGGTAAATCTAGCCAAGGAGTTGAGAGAAGTCAGAAAGGCTGTACAAATAACACATGGATTTATCAATGCCCTGTACTCTTCTCATGTGCTCACTCTTCTCTGTCCAACTCCAGAAAGGCTAAGCCTTGGGAACACTGGCAGCACTGTGTCTGCCATGGGCTATGAATCTGCTGAGGGCTGCAAACCTCCATGAAATCCTCAGAGGAGATTCACAGGGAGGTGAGCTCCCTGCTGCTGTGGGTCTTAGAGTCCTTTTCCAACCAGCACTGAGCCACATGCTCCTCCTGAGCTGGGTGAAAAAGCAAAATGCAGTGGGAGAAACTAGATTTGAAAATCTAAGCTGATATTAAAAGACAGCAGTCTGATAAATGACAAAGTATTAAAGGCCTGGTTAAAACCAGATATTGATAAAATGAAGCCTAGATGTCATCAGTGGAATAAGTATTAAGAGGGGGAAAAAAAAACCTGAATGTGTAAGTATGATGGAATTATAAACAACACTCAGCATAATCGGATGTTGAACAGCTGGTGCTCTAAGACTGTTACAAAATTAAGAGGTTATGCAAAGACAGGAGCTAAAGTATGTAGATTTCAGTACCTCATTTTATATAGCACCCCATGAATGCACGAACATGTATTGAAAGGCTACTGGCTGAAATAATTGCTAAATAGTCTGAAGGATGAATGATGCTATGACAAGTGGCAACAGTGGAGGAAGCACAACCATTATCCACAGTCTGACTCTTTCTTTTGAGCTGAAGGGGTTTGTGGGGAAAAGTCTATGCTTCAACACTACTCCAGGAAGAGATGAGATAAACTAAAGTCTGTTCCATGCTATACACATGTCATTTGACATGCAAGCTGCAGCAGGAATGGGCTGGTGTTTAGTGCAGCCTGATGAAAGCCAGCCTGTGTTCATTTATGCAGTCTATAGATGTTCATTCACAGCATCAGCAGCCAGCACATAATTCACTGGCAGAGCAGCCCACGCAGGCTGATTATGATCCAGATTATGCACAACATGGAGAAGTGATGGCCAAGAAGATCAGCAGAGGCAGAGAATAATAAGAATATCAGCCCAGGTGATAGGAGAATGTATTACGCTACAAGCAAGTGTAAGGTGCATGAAATGGGATGAGAATTGACTCAGAGATTTAGGAATCACCGCTGTGCACAGGATTTAGGTGTGCTGCAAACAATGTGAGTGCTGCTGCTTGAAGACATGCAGAGTCTGCAGAGAAGTTCCTAGGGGAACATGCCTGCAGGTGTGTTTAGAAATCCTAAGTCCAATTGGGGTTCTTTCACTGTGGCTTTAGTGAGAAATAAACCCACAGGGCTCCATGCTTTGGTCTGTCCTCTTTTCCCTCTTTGTATTTTTGTGATCCTAGACAAACACAGCTGCTCTCCCCATTCACTTTGTTTATAGATCCAGTGTTTGAATATCCATCAGCTAGAAACTCCTCCTATGTCTCTGGCGTGTTGCCCCAGATAGCTCAATGTCTCATCAAAGCCAACACAGCTGAGAGACACCTTGAATTCCCTTTCTCCAGTTGTTATTATTTTCTTGTGGGTTCCCTACAGACACCACCACTCATTCTACTTGTTTCTCATATCCACTGGTAAGAAGTTGCCTTCAGCCTAACCTAATTCTGCTGTTCAGACTGTATCCAAGGTTCTTTCTCTGGAGCTCTTGGTCTCTTTCATGGTTTACCTGCATAGCTGTAAGTCTTCTCCATCCTTTTGGTGTCCACAACTGATTAATTCAGCATCTTTTTCTCTAGTTACACTGGCAAAGGCAATCCCAGTCTGCTCACAGTCACTCCCCATGATCACCACCCTAGCCTGATGCTTTGAAAATGTGTTTCTTTTACAGGTCTCCTGAGCACGTCACACATCAACAGCTGACTTTCAAGAGTGGCAAGGTGTGGTCTTATTAGATGGCATCCATAAACACATCAGATCCACTTCATTTTTCTCCTTCATATCTCTCCTTTGAGTTCTTTCAGTTGACAGTTTCAAAGAAGACAACCACCAAGATTTCAGTCTGTTGCTCTGTCATGTATTCTCATAATTCCCACACAATTCACTGTGTCTACCCTTGGTGTGAAAGTTCCCCACTGTGTAATTTTTGAGTTGCAGGCTCTCTTTGGGGTGTGTACTTGTGTAGCACTTCTCACAAGGAGTCCTCCAAACTGACCTTGTTTTGACATTCCACAGGGGAAAAAATCCACATAGTGTGAACCAAACCAGGAGGATAACATTTTCCCCCTTTACTCAGCACTGGTTAGGCCACACCTTGACTATTGTGTCCAGTTCTGGGCCCCTCAGGAAAGATGCTGAGTTGCTGGGACATGTCCAGAGAAGGGCAACAAAGCTAGGGAGGGGTTTGTAGCACAAGCCCTGTGAGGAGAGGCTGATGGAGCTGGGGTTGATTAGCCTGGAGAAGAGGAGGCTCAGGGGAGACCTTATTGCTCTCTCCAACTACCTGAAGGGAGATTGTAGCCAGGTGGGGGCTGGTCTCTTCTCCCAGGCAACCAGCATCAGAACAAGAGGACACAGTCTCAAGCTGTGCCAGGTTTAGGCTGGATGTTAGGAAGAAATTCTTCATAGAGAGAGTGATTGCCCCTTGGAATGGGCTGCCCAGGGAGGTGGTGGAGTCACCATCACTGGAGGTGTTTAAGAAGAGACTTGGTGGGGTGCTTGGTGCCATGGTTGAGTTGATTAGTGTTGGATGATAGGTTGGAAACAATGATCTTGAAGGTCTCTTTCAACCTGGTCTATTCTGTTCTGTTCTGTTCTGTTCTGTTCTATTCTATTCTATTCTATTCTATTCTATTCTATTCTATAACAGATAGCTGAGTACATCAAAAAGCAGTGACTCAGTCTGAGGTGGATCCTGTATTTCTGGAGCAACCACACACACATACACTATAAATTAGCATGAAATTTGTCATTCTGTTAGCCTAAGGTTTTGTCCTTTCCTTCTCAGCTTGACAAATAAACCGTGCATGCACTTGCACACTGGCAACACCTCTTGAAGGTGCATGCTACGTGGCAGCAGTGGGACCCGCAGCACAATCACAGTCCTAAATCATCTTTCCTTTTACTGTGTGAACAATAATTTTGATGGCTGCACACATCATTAGATGTAAGTTTTTCTTTGCACCAATTGACCACCAGGGTGCTCCCCAATTAAATGTCCTCTCCTATAGCTTTATGTTCAGGGCACGTGCTGGTGCTCTCTCAGCAGCGTCTGCACCCCAAAAGGCTTGCATCTGTTTTCTGGGTTTGTGTGTTTCTGCTCAGCAGGAAGTCAATTTAAGTACTTTGAAACCAGACTGGGATGATTTTTCCTTTGTGTATCTAAAATTTGCCACCCAGTTTTGGAAGGGATAGTTGTAAACCTAAAGGGGTAATTCTCACTGATGCTGCTGAGAATGTGCTTTCCCTGGCACATCACTTTAAAAGGTTGCCCTAATACTTGTGTAATTTAAACACAGATATGCAAACAAATCATGCTTTCCCCCCCTCTGATACCTGAACAACCAAAGCTGATTTTCTGACATGCAAACCTAGGGCAGCTGTCTGATCTTTTAATCTGCTACATATGCTTTGCCTGATGCTCTCCCTATAGGAGAACACAAAACTGCTGGAGACATTATTCTGCCTCTTGCTCTGCAAACTCAATACCTACACCCTCTCCTATTCCCAAACTGAGAAGCAGCATCTGTGGGAGATCTTAGTCAAAGCTGCTTCGTTGCTGGGGGCCTTAGGGAATACACAGCACAGACTCTTCTGGCCACTGAGCCACAGGATTTTGGAAGCAGCTCGCTCTTTCTCCTCTTATCATTTTAATCAATTAAAAGGGTTATCCATCCTGTGCTAATCTCCCTTCAACCCTTACTAGATCAAAAGACTCCAGTTGATTATCGCTGCGGATTAACAGGATGTCAGACAAATGTTAATTTGTATGTTACATAGTCGGTGTCAGCAGTGATTGCATGTCTCTAAGGCCTGCAGAACTGAGGTGAATATGATTAAGAAAGACAAAGGAAGAGAGCTTGAGCTATGGCTGTTTTCATGCTCTCCAAATCACAGAAAGACAGGAAAGACTGTGCCCACATCTCTGCTCATGGAACAGAGGTGGAAGAGCAGTGTTTGTATTGTATTTGTTCTTACCCTGGCAACACAAAAAACCCAACCCAAACCCTATTTTCTCCTATTTCCTGTTACTCATAATCAAGGGGTCAAAAAAACCCCAAACACAACACACCACAAAACCCAAACCAAACCACCACCACCAAAAACCAATTCCAAAACAACCCACTGTTGAAACTTGGATGTGAAAGATTAAATCATAGCATAGAGCAATAGGAAGTCCAAGTGGCCTTGCAGTGTGCTTCACTGCCTGTTTAGAGCATGCCTTCTGTGAATAAATTAAAAATAAAAATCAATCTGTCTTTTAGGGGGGAAAAAAACCCCAACATTATTCCATGGGGAGTGGGAGTGAAAAGGGCAGTCTGTCGTGTCAGACTAGGCAGCAGCCAGACAGCCAAAAGCTCTGTGCAAGCCCACTGTAAGCAAATTCATTGGATAAATGCCATGTCAGAGCAAGAAGTGACAACAAATGCCTCTGTTAGCTGGCATGCTTCTATTTCTGTTTACTGGAGGAGCTCTGGAGATTCTTTCATCCTGGACTGTGCCTCTATGCAGTCCTGAAAGTGATCAGAGGTAGTGGTCATGGCACTGCTCCTGCTGATGAGTGGACTTTTTGATTGTTCTAGTGGTGGACTCTGAACATTAGGGTCTGCTGTCTGTCTTAAAACAAATTCTAGTTTTCCCATGTGGTGGCAAGAGTTTCTTCTATACAGAAGCAGAGTACATGCATTTGTGCAACTCCCAAGCATGCCTCAGCAACAAAGTGTTTTGTCTGTAGGTTCATGCCCATTCAGTGTGCTTATGGCTCAGTGAAGTGCCCAACGGTGATGCCCAAGTCAGCTTGGAAGCAGGGACAACAGCAGAAGATAAGGTCCTGTGCTCTCCAGATCCTGTAACCCCCACAAAGCTGCCTCAGTCACTGGGTCAGGGAAACTCTCCTGCCTAGTATGCTAGGATGTCATTATTCAGCTTTAAATTCTTCTGAACACTCAGTGATCAGGGTAGAAATACCAATCCACCTTAGAGAAACTTATAAAGATGCAAGAGGTGTCCATCTGGGCAGGAGGTCATTGCCTTACCCATGTCACCAAGGCAGATAGGTGTGTGGCAGATGTGAAAGGCAGTATTGTCCCTAGTGCATGTCCTCTGGATGTGTCTCTCCTGACTTAAGTATTATCTGATTGTCCAGCCCATGGGGTTAAATATGTGTCCAGGCTTGCTTCTACATGGTGTCAGAATATGGGTGAGGGGAGACAGGGCAGGGAGGAGACCTTGCAGAGTCCTTCTTTCAGAAGCCAAGGTTGACTCTGAATTCAAACAGGCCTCTTTATGTTTTTCATTGATTTTACCCTACACCTTTCATCACCCAACTCAGAAGCTTGGTAGAAAAAGCACACCAGATAATAAGTGTATACTTGATAATATTATGCTGCTCAGCATTTATTGTGGTTTAAAAAGCATAATAGAATTCAAGTTAACACCTATAATCAATCACTCAGTACCATTTTATATATTGTGAAAAGTCACCAACACACACATGCTGCAGTTACAACTAGTACTTATACACGGTAGGCTTTGCTCCTCTGGAGGGTGATGCAGAAGTTCAGGCTGAGGGAAGAGAGGATCTAGTGGCTTAGAATAATGGACTTTAACGCAGGCAGGGACAGCTGTGATAATCTCATTGAGCTTCTGTGTATCACAGGCCACAGATTTCCACAGACTAATGGCAAGATAAAACTTCCTCCTAGTCAGCAAGGATTTGGAGGGAAAAAAGATGGTGACCTGTGGTGGAAGCATCTGTGCTGTGGTGGTGTGTGCTTCCCACGTCAGGAGCAGTAGAATCAAGTGAGTACCTTGCATGAGCTGATCCTTGTTCATCTCACTTCTTTTACTTCAGAAGATCAGCTATTCTCTTCAAAGCTCCCCTGCATCTTCTGCAGTTGTTTATAGCAGTACAAAGCAGAGATTTGCAGCAGCTGTAAATCTGTTCTGATGTGGCATCACAGACAACCCTCACGGCAACTCTCACATTCATGTGAGGGCTGGAGTGGTGCTGGGACAGTGCAGCATCAGTCCTAAGAAGTAAAGTGAGGAGTAGCTGTAGTCACTTTTGTCTGCTGCAAGAACTAGCCAAGATTTTCATCAGTAAGTACCCAATCCATCATTATGCTGCTTGGTAACAGACTGATTTTAACATGATTAACATTCTGGGAGGAGGCATCTGGAGATGTAGTGACTGAGGAGGGACTCTTGATTCCTAAAGGCTAAGGTCAGCTATGGCAATTGTGATAAACTGGCATGTGCTTCTGCACAGCACAGGCCAGAGACCACCTCCAAGTGCAGAGCAACAGAGGGTAGACACTTACATGCCTCCGCAAATCACCCATTGGTATTTTCACCCAAGCAGCAGCAGCTTCCTGTGGAGTCACAGCATCTATGAAAGGCTTCCTGTCCAAATGTGACGCTAGTGGATCCAGGATTCACCTCAGTCAGCTGTTCCAGTGCTTAATTTACCTTCCTTTAAAAACATGGCCCCTGGGTTCTGGTCTGGATTATTCAAAGCACTGACAGTGTATTTTGTTTTGCTTTCTTGATTTCAACTCATTTCCTGGCTCTGACATAGGCTTTTCTATATAATCTTGGACTACCCACTTAATCTCTTTTTACCTCAGTTCATTGTTTCAAGGAGGAGATTACCTTTCTCTTCTCTAACCCCTCTATTGTTTAAGATCAAAGACTCCCTTGGGTATGGATCCTTTCTGCATCTTGACACACTTTCTCAGGTGCAGGTGAGAGTACCATTATTTTGACTATGGCTTGTGTAGCTGTGCTGGACTAGGCCTTAAGAAAACTTATTTTTTTGCATTAAACATGTCAACATCTTAGCAGCTTTCACATTATTTATGTTGCAAATTAAGAAACAGAACAGGTAGGTGCACCATGTCTTGATTACTGCAATAACTTTTCTTCTCCCAGTCCACACCACAGCGCTCACCTAGCTGTCCAAAGAGGCTTCACACCGTGAAGAATTAATATTTTAATATCTTCCTCCGTATCCTGCCTGAGCAGAGCTGCTTGGGTTTGAGTTTTTCCAAAGAGCATCTCTTCCAGGAGAGGCAACAGAGTGTCTGAAAGGGCTGCAGTGGCTCAGTAATATTATTTGGGTGTTGTGCTCCTGCTCGCTGCCATGACCAAGTGACCAGAGAGCCCATCCTCTCACCTCTCTCCCAGGCAACCAGCACCAGAACAAGGGGACACAGTCTCAAGCTGCACCAGGGGAGGTTTAGGCTCGAGGTGAGGAGAAAGTTCTTCACTGAGCGAGTCGTTCGTCATTGGAATGTGCTGCCCAGGGAGGTGGTGGAGTCACCGTCCCTGGAGGTGTTCAAGAGGAGATTGGACGTGGCACTTGGTGCCATGGTCTAGTCATGAGGTCTGTGGTGACAGGTTGGACACGATGATCCTTGGGGTCTCTTCCAACCTTAGTGATACTGTGATACTGTGATACCTTCCAGTGCAGCAGGATCCTACTGCAAATACTGAACCCTTTTTTGAGGCAGTCAGGTGCATAAGCAGAGAACATCTGGTGACTGCCTGGGAACGCTGCCATCACTTACTTTCTGAATGATGTGGTTTCTCGACCTGTTTTATTGTCTGTCTGCCTGTATGGCCAGTAAGGCAAAATTGTCCCAAAATCCCTTCAGAATTTTTCAATCTGTCAGATGAATTAATCAAAGCACAGTTCTGTTACACAGAGATAATTAAAACAAAACAAAACAAAAGCAGAGAATTTAAGGATGTACAACCACATCCTTATTTATAATCCCTCCAAAGTACTAAAGAGGTTTTTCCAGGACTTCACAGCAGTGTTGTCACAGTGGGACCTCAGTAATATCTGCATCTCTTTAGAATATCTTACAGAGATGGAAAACCAGATCAGCTTTGGAGGACAGTGTATTTCATCCTACAGCAACTATAGGTATGGTCTCTTTAGCTTGAGTAACGCAGAAGACACTGTCCTGATGTTTTACCCCTAGATGGCACTGCCTGGCAACCTGGCTTCATTTTGCCTGCCATCCTTTACCTTGGTTTCATAGCCCAAGTTTCTACTTCACTCAAGATTGGGTGGAAAATAGGACAACAGAGATAAGGGAATTAAATTTCTGCCCCTCGTAGTTGAAGTGGCAAATGTTCTCTTGTCTGATACTCGCAAGGGAAAGGGCAAATAAGTCTTC
The DNA here is from genome assembly GCF_014839835.1 of Dryobates pubescens. Lineage (NCBI taxonomy): Eukaryota > Metazoa > Chordata > Aves > Piciformes > Picidae > Dryobates > Dryobates pubescens. Next base: position 4,861,883 of record NC_071625.1, read on the forward strand.
AAGCAAAGTGTTATGAAGCAGGAGTTCCTATATGTGTGCAGTGAGATAGTGTCTGGGTTGGTTTTTTTGTGTGTGCATGCAGCAGATATTCATTCTGACAGGGCTGCCTGCTGTTAAAACCAGTGTTCCAGAGGACTCAAGATGTGAAGATGCATTGTTATGAGCTAGTGACCTATTTAATTCTCCAGCAATCTTAGGGAAACATGGCTAATGCAACACATTTTTCCAAATTAACTGCCTTGCCCTGCAACTTGCAGCTTGCTTTTGTGTGCTTTAAATTATTAAGTAATATTTCAGGGCATGTTATGTTGCAGATCAGAAACCCCTTGTGAAACTCCAGCTAGCAAAGTGGTATCTGAATATTTAAGCTGTTTGGATTAGTCTTACCTGGATGCATTCCTCATGAGACAATCATAGGTCTTCATACTCATGTGAATATTTGGCTCAGGTTTTGCAGGTTAGCAATAATCCTAAACAATGGTTTAATTTTTAATCTCTGCAATGATTTCAGGTATCATTTGTTTACTTGTGCATTTACAGAGAAAATATGAACAGAAGAGGAAAATACCCTTTTTAAAGGGCTGACATTAGACACTGCCCAAGTACTAGATGTATTTCTTGCAATCCTTTCCCAGTCCACCCCTAGGTTTCCTTTCTAGCCCACAGAACATGATGTAATAGTACAGATAGGCACATGCTGCCACAGCTTCTGAAAAGAAACACTCTTTGCATCCTTGTAGATTCACAGATTCATAGAATGGTTTAGGTTAGAAGGGACTTTAAAGATCATCTAGTTCCAACCCCCCAGCCATGTGCAGGGATACCTTCCACTAGACCAGGTTGCTCAAGGTCTCATCCAGCCTGGTCTTGAACACCTCCAGGGAGGGGACATTCACAGCTTCCCTGGACAACTTGGTCCAATGTCCCACCACCCTCACTGTAAAGAATTTACTCCTAATTTCCATTCTAAATCTGCCCTCCTCCAGCTTCAGTCCCTCTTTGTGGAGTCCCCTTCTCTAGAGACTTTCAAAACCTGCCTGATGTGTTCCTGTGTGGCCTGCCCTGAGTGATCCTGCTTGGGCAGGGGGGGTTGGACTCGATGATCTCTGGAGGTCACTTCCAACCCCTAGCATTCTGTGAGTCTGTGATTCTGCGACACCCAGGCTGCCTCCCCAGGATCGTCAATGAGCTACTGAAGAAGCCCACAGAGACCCATGTGGTATACCAATCAAGTTAATTATTAATGACTGAATAAAAATAGATTGTTTAAAAAAAAAAGAATAAAAATAGATTGTTATCAAATGATGAAAATCCAAATCTGCATCTAAATCAGTTGTGCAGCACCCTCTGATTTTAATCAAATTGAAACAACTCAGCCACGGCATTGAGCATTGAACTACGGTGGGAAAGGGATAGGACAGGGTCAGTCTTGACACTGACATGCACACAACTTGTTTTGTCACATTTCCCACAATGCAGCTCTAGAGCTTGCCTATCAATCAGCCTACCTGGCAATCTTTTATGCTCAGCAGTCTTTTCCAATCTTTATTATAGGAGTTTGGTGTGATACCAAATATAGACTTGTAACACTTGGATATGGGCTGTAGTTCTTCCATAATCTTCTTTGACAGTGAACTGCAAGTCAAAAGATTATAAGGCTTAGTAAATAAAGCAGCAGCCTTTCACCTGCCAGGCAGACTTGCTTTAACCTTGCTTTGTGAGATGACTTTGATCCCAGAGTGCTTCTAAGCAGATATGAATTTGTGCAAGCAGAAACTGTCATACTACATCTTGGGTAAAAGGTGAAGTTTGGTTCTGGAGCCTGAACATTCAGGTCAAAATTTAAAGCAGAACACATATTTAAATAATAGGTTTTTATAGGTGGTACAGGATTCACAGAGGAACTAAGATGCCCTTCAGATAAGCCTTCAGAGGAAACTGTTATTTGTGTGTATCAAAGATGAATTTTAAATATGAAGTCCAGGGTATGTTTTCAAGCTCTTTCCCAGAAACTCCTTGCCCAATGTTGCACTGAGCTACTTGATTACCTTCCTTTCATACCTCAGACATGGCATCTACTAGTCAGTACCACAGGTGTTGCCATCCTAGTCTCAGGATCACATCCTCTTGGTTATAGGGACATGTAAGTTTGTTAGTAAATCCTAATCTTAGTGTCTTGAACTGCTTCTGGATTGAATGGGGCTTTGGGGTTGTGATGTTTGTCCACAGGACCATATGCTGAATGCCTTTTTGATACTGTGCCCTGGAAGGGAGGAGACTGATGATAGCTGCCAACCTGGATTTCTAGCCTGAGGAATGAGCTTCACACAGCCAGCATTGTACCAGAGCATATTTGCCTTCTTTTGTTTAGCATTTATTGAAATAGGTGTAAAGGAATGGATTATTTATGACATTTTCAATTAAGAACATCAAAAATCTGCTGGTGATTGAAATCCTGTTGTCTGGTGATGATTGTAGCATGTTATTGCAACTCCACAGGTATCTTTTCACTTGGCTTGGTCAATAAACACCTCCACAGCAGTACATGAGAACAGTGGCAGTTTGTGGTCTAAGGAATTGCTTTGCTGTGATGAGGACAGAGCTGCAGTTCTCTTGGTAAACAGCTATGGACTAATCTGCTCATGGGAGAAACTGGTGTCAGGTGATACTGCTTGGCAGAGACAGCAAAGCCTCAGAACCACAACACTGCTACCCACCCAACCTGATCTTTACACACAGACATACCTGGCTCAGTTTGTTTTCAGCACATCCATTCCAACCAGTGCCATAGCATTCCTGAAGGACAATTCACCTGAGCAGGATTTTGGTCAGCCCCTCTTGTTTTACTTTCAAAATTAAATGTACTTGCAGAATATGAAGTTCTTTAGTCCTGGTCAAAGCCAGGGAGTTTTTGTTTGTGTGAATTTGGTGACAACAGAATTTTGTAAGTTATTTACTTAATATTTTGGTGGCTTGAAAACAGAGGATGTGAATTTCTGCCAAGGTATATTTCACTAATTTGAATGTTCATAGAGTTTATTATCACCTTGGTAGGCACAGGGCCACTACTTGCAGGTAAAAAATTGGCTAAGTGTTTGTTAGCTCTTCTCCCTGACCTCCTAAAATAACCTCAAGTATATCCAGAGGCCAAATGCAACAGGTCAGTAAGCAAGTGCTCAAATGTACTTCAGTTCAGATGAGGTAATGTCATCCCCACCAGCTGCTGAGTGCTCAGTTCCTCCTGCTGAGAGCCCACCTGCACAGCCTGCCACCAGTTGCTGAACTTTCTTCCCCATAGGTGCTGCGCAGTGGCTAATCCAACTGTGCCTAAGGCCTCCACAAGAAGCTTGACCTCTGCTCAGAAGCTTTAAATACAGATGGAATGTGTCCCTTTAAGAGAAGGAAGGAAATAGAGAAGAAACTAGAATTCAATGGCATTTTTAAGGAAGAATGATGATAATGCAGTAAAAAGCAATGTCTCGAGAAAGATGCTGTTGAGAGGCACTGGTAAGATGGGACACAGAGATAACATCATGGCTTGTTATCCATCACACTTGCAGCAAGTCCAGAATAAAGCATCTGACAGAATTATACCCTAATGGCTGGTATTTAATAGCTCATTTCTTTCTGGCATCTGCAAAATGCTCATGGGGATATTTGCTGTTTAATAGAATTGCTGACAGTGATCAAAAGTATAAAAAGGGGCCGGCAGAGAACCAGAAGCAGAGAAAAAAATGTCTGTAGTTTTGGGGCCATGCTTTGGAGAAGACAAAAGTGCAGGAATGGCTTAATGTTTTCTCTTAGGACTGGTCGTGTGCTGAGGCCAAAGTCAGGCTCAGGAGGTGTTTCAGCCAGTGCTGGCTGGCCCAGGCCAAAGTCATGCTGAGGACTAGGGTAGGCGTCAGTGGCCTCGAGCACTCCTGGGGCCGGTTAATTCACTAATATGGATCCAGCCTTCATGCCAGTTCCCTTCTCTTGTCAAAACAACATAAGGGAAAGACCTGATGCTGGGTTTACCATAATACGATTAAAGAAAGCTCCTCTCAGAGACTGTGGGAACAGAAAAAGCTTCTGTGTGAGCTTTTGTTTGCCTGATGTTAACACTACCTTCCTTTCTAGCCCTCTTCTAGCATTAGGAACTTTGTAGGCAACATGAGGCAGGGATTTCTCCCAGGAACACAGTCACAGAAGTAATTCTGCTTCAGCTTCTCTCACAGTTTCATTTTGCTCCCCTACAAGATATGCTAATTTACTTTGATTTTCCATGGGACCCATGACAGGAGAAATGGCCTTACATCCTTTATATCTTGGTCTTGATCTTCAAAGACCAGTTCCATACCTCCATCAGTTTCTCCTCCTCATGTCCATATCCCTGCCCATCACAGAAAAACTTTGCTGAATTGCTTACAGGCACAGAGGCTGCACAGAAGGCATCAGCACAGGTCACGTCAAGTATCACAGTATCACAGTATAACTAAGGTTGGAAGAGACCTTCAGGATCATCGAGTCCAACCTATCACCACAGACCTCATCACTAGACCATGGCACCAAGTGCCACGTCCAATCCCCTCTTGAACACCTCCAGGGACGGTGACTCCACCACCTCCCTGGGCAGCATGTTCCAATGACGAACGACTCGCTTGGTGAAGAACTTTCTCCTCACCTCGAGCCTAAACTTCCCCTGGTGCATCTTGAGACTGTGTCCCCTTGTTCTGGTGCTGGTTGCCTGGGAGAAGAGACCAACCAAGTGTGCTACCAAGTGTGGTGGAACACTGGAACAGGTTGCCTGGGAAGGTGGTTAGGGCCCAATCCCTGGAGATATTTAAAGTGAGGCTCCACAGGGCTCTGGGCAGCCTGATCTAGTGGAGGATGTCCCTGCTTACTGCAGAAGGGGTTGGACTAGATGACGTTCAGAGATCCTTTCCAACCCAGACCATTCTATGATTCTATGGCATTCAAAAACATTCCACCACCACAGACATTCCCAGGACCAGCTTCACCCTGGGGCACCCAGGAATTAGTCACAAAGAAGGACAAGGATTCTTTTGTTGTAAACTGCTTTGTAAATTCATCAAGAATCAAGGTAGTCAAAACATTTTGCCCTGGATTGAAGAAATTAGGGTTCAACAAAAATGCTCTTCCTATACTGAAAACTACTTAATTTTGAGATATCATCTACACTAAAGCATCCCATTACTTTTCTTTCATAAACAGGTTGAATATTCTCTGCAAATCTTTTCAAATCCTGGAAATTGCTATTGAAGGACCCTGGAAAATCAACTTCTAACAACCAAAGGTACAAAGGTTCATCACCTACTTCTCTGAACAGTTTTGTGGCAAACTTATCATTCATGATTCACAGCTGAAGCTGCCTGTGCAGCTGGGGCAGTGCCTCTTTCACACCTCCAGTGATCAGGAGAATACTCAGGGCTTTGAGCTCTGTAGGAAGGTCATGGTTCAAACCATTTAACCTCCCCCCAAGGAACTGCTGCATGTCTGCTGTCAGGTCTTTGGGTCTCTCAGATGCCTGGTAAATGCCAATCCCAGGATTCAATGTGCTTGTCAGGGAGTATTTTCAGGCATTATTTTTTAAGACTTATGGGATTAGAAGGATAGTTTTCACATTTTTCTCCTAGGAAGATCTAAGTGGATTGGTGTTATCATTACCCAGGGTTTCATTTGGAACTATTTACCTTGTGAAGAGGCATCACCCTGTTCAGAGAGGTACAGAACAATGCAGGACTTTTTGTCTCCTTTGAAAAAATGATTTGCCTCTAGGCTCAACAAAAGTGCTGGCCAACAGGAAGAGAGAGGTGATCATCTCCCTGTTCTCAGCACTGGTGAAGCCACACCTCGAATATTGTGTTCAGTTCTGGGTCCCTCACTATAGGAAGGATCTTGAGGCGCTGGAGTGTGTCCAGAGAAGGGCAATGAGGCTCATGAAGGCCTGCAGCACATGGTCTATGAGCAGTAGCTGATGGAGCTGGGGTTGTTCAGTCCAGAGAAGAGGAGGCTGAGGGGAGACTTCATCTCTCTCAACAACTACCTGCAGGGAGGCTGGAGGGAGGAGGGGGCAGCCTCTTCTCCTTGGTGTCAAAAAACAGGACTAGAGAAAGAATTAGGCTGGATATTAGGAACTATTTCTTCACTGAAAGGGTTCTCAGACATTGGAATGGGGTGCCTAGGGCAGTGGTGGAGTCACCACCCCTGGGGCTGTTCAAGTGGTGTGTGGAGCTGGCACTTAGGGACATGGTTTAGTGTTGACCCTTCAGTGCTGGGTCGAGGGTTGGACTGGATGATCTTTGAGGTCTCTTCCAAGCAGATCTAGTCTGTGGTTCTGTGATTCTGTGATATGTACCAGAAATGTTTCAGTTTTGAAATCTCTTTTGTGCAACATGTTTATAGGCATGTATGGAATGTCTATAAATATTCATATGCCAAATATATTCAATAAATGTGAAAGGGTGCAAATCAACACTTCAGAAAATTCTATTTGTCTCTTATGAAAGAGGGATTTTAATTTATTTTTTTTATATTAATATCTAAAGTACTTTTAATGATTTCATGGCAAGAGGCAGAGAATCAGTAATTTGCTGGTGACAGTCCTCAAAGGCCATTTGTTCATGGCTATTTATACCCTTCTGTTAAACGGAGCTATCCAAAGCTAAGCAACCAAAAGTCACACCACTGTATCACACTGTGGTCTTTCACACAAGAGCCAAATTTTGGTTCACATCATAAAGATATTGCCAGCTAGGATTGCTTCAGTTGTTGCATAACCCTGTAATCTACAGCCAAGATATCAACTGTGCTGGCTCCTGCACCGTGGAGCTTTGCCTGCTTCAGCCCTAATCCGGAAACACGCTTGAGACAGAGGATTTGCAGTGTCAGGTCACCGAGGGATCTCTTGCTTTTCCCTACCTTGGGAAGTCATCAGCCTAATGAGCAGCAACACTCCGCTCTCCTCACCACTGTCCCCAGAGGGACATGGATGACAGCAGCTGCAGCAAGCATAGCACGGTGCTGGCCACCAAAATGCTCCTCCAGGAAACAAAAGCAAACAGCATCTTCCTCTTAAACTGATGTGTCTCTCCCAAAATAGCTATGGATGAACAGGCATTCAGCTGAAATCTCCTGGCAAATAGGAGAGAAAAGACAGAGAACTCAGTTCTCTGAAGAGTGGCTGGAGAAAGGATCTTCATCCCATCTGCCAGCGTCTCAGATGTCTCAGCACTGCCCATGGCACAGCAGAAGGGTGAATGGTTTGATTCCCTCCCATCGTTTGTTACCTTGTAGTAGACACTGCAGGCATGAGGCTTGGCTCTCTGGAACTCAGCAAGTGCCACTCTTGCTGGTTCCTTATGCAACTGCTCTCCACAAATAAAGATTTTGAAGAATAAAGCCTACCATGTCAGTAACCCAATACCAAGTGGGGTGTTCCACCTAGCAAGGAAGTAGATGGCTCTTGGGTATTGCCTCAGCTAGAGGGAAGCACAAACACTGAGCAGTCACTGAAACCAGGCTAGACCTCCATAGGATGGCATTGTTAAAATTCTCTTTTAAGACCAGAGAAGACATATGGAGATGTTCCTTTGCTGTAGATAGGTTTAAAATACATATGTTACTTTATGAGAGAAAACAAAAGTAAACCAAAGACTTTTTCATAGTTGAAAAAGAGAGGAAGGTTCATTGTGAAAGCATTTGGCTCAACAGTGATGCTTATGTCTGCAAAGTCAGTGTATTTATAGCAGCCTAATACGAAATAGAAAGTTAAGTCCAGGCCTAATTCCTTGATCTGAACTTTGAAGCTGAGGTCAGAAAACTGCAGTGTCAGTCATGGGGGTGTCTGAGAGGGTGACCAACAGCAGCACTCACACAGCTCTTGTCTTCTGGGGTGACTTGTCCTCATCCCTGAAGATCTCTCACAGCTGCTGGGTTCTCTCGTCACTGAACCTTTAACTGAAAATGTACTAAGCTACCCTGGCTCTGTGGGACAGTGAGAAGCACTTAGGAGACCACCTGGGAACAGAACCTGTTTGTGTACCAGTGTCCAGGGATTACTGTGCACTCTTTGAGTCTCTCCTCGAGCAAGTGCCTCACTTAGTGATGTGGAGCTCTTGCAAAAAGCAAATGCCTGCAAGAGAAACTTGGTGAACAAGGGTAGAAGAGCAATGAGAAAGGGAAAGATCTGTGGTCTGGTTAAAGTTATCTACTCAATCACAGGATTAAAACTGAGGTCAGTGTAATGAGGAGAATAAAAATAAATCATTGCAATAACTTCCATGTTTCAGTAAGTGACTGAGACCTTCAGACCCATGAAACATTTCAATCATCATGCAGCATGCTGACATTTATAGATCTGAAATAATTGTCCATGGCTGAGTAAAGAAGTAAACTGATTATGGCTCAGATTGATTTGGGGCTAGGGGTGTTTATGAATATATGAAATGGATATTTTGAAGGCCCAGCATAATTCTTTTTCCTTTAACAAACCACTGATCTTTGGCAGATGGAACTTTAGAAAGCTAACAGAAATAAGTCTTGATAAGTCTTCTGCTGGATCATTAAAAAAACAAAAAGGTTTAGAGGCAGATGTACCTCAGAAGCAGCAAATATTGGCACAAAAGGATTACAGCAGCCACTGTTTAAATACAGTGGACTGACTACAGTCAAAATAGTCATGTGCTGTTAGCCAAACATGCTGTTTCCAGAAGGAATATTCTGCACAAGTGTGTACTGATACTTGTGTGTGAGAACATCCCTAACTAGCTTTTCACCATCACCTGGGATAACAGCATGTGAAGGTGCTTGACAACCTGGCAGCATTAGACCTGCTGAGTATCTCCTGCTGCCTGAAATGTTGCATGGGTTTCAGTAGGAGCTATCATTTTTCATTATAAAAACCCCTGACACAACTTCTTCTGAGAGGCATCCTCCATGGTTTGAACACCTGAACTTAGTGAAGACAACAGTGTCTGCCTTGATCCTAAGCATTGGTTATTTACTGAGGGTAAGGTGACAAGCAGTGTTCGTTGCATTCTCTGCTCACAGAAAGCTTCAAATGAGAGGCTTCCTGAGCATCTGCATCTTTGCATTCATAGATTCATAGAATGGCTTGCCTTAGAAGAAACCTTAAAGATCATCCAGTTCCAACTCTTCTGCCATGGACAGGGACACCTTCCACTAGACCAGGTTGCCTCATCCAACCTGGCCTTCAACACCTCCAGGGAGGTGGCATCCACGACCTCCCTAGGAAACATGTTCCAGTGTCTCACCACCCTCACTGAAAATAATTTCTTCCAAATCTCCACTCTAAATCTGCCCTCCTCAAGCTTCAATCCATCCCCTCTCATCCTATCACTACAAGCTCTTGTAAAAATTCCCTTCCTGGTTTCTTGCAAGCCCCCTTAGGAACTGGAGGTTGCTCTAAGGTCTCCCTGGACCCTTCTTTTCTCCAGGCTGAACAGCCCTAACTCTCTCAGCCTGTTTCCATAGGGAGATTCTCCAGCCCTCTGATCATTTTTGTGGCCCTCCTCTGGACTTGCTCCAGCAGTTTGATTTCCCTCTTATGTTGGGGACACCAGAACTGGATGCAGCAATCCAGGTGAGGTCTCATGAGAGCAGAGCAGAGCAGAGGGGCAGAATCACCTCCCTCATCCTGCTGATCTCACTGCTTTTGAGGCAGCCTGTCCTGGGGGGCATAGTTGGCCTTCTGGGCTGTTAAGTGCAAATTGAGTTTTCCATCATAGTTACCCTCATGTCCCTGTGAAGCTACAATGGATGTCTTTTTCTGTTTCCACTCAGTCTGCTTTCAAACTTATTTATACCTTGGTAGCTAAGATGTCTTTTGGCACGGAGTTTATCTGATGTGCAGCTGTATGAGGCTTGACCTGCTTTGTGTTGTACTTGTTGCAGCATAATTGCCTTCGGTAAGTTCAGCTCGCTCAGCAGCCGTGCCATGCCTCTGATCACTCTCCTTGCTCTTCTTTGTGTCTTTTCTGCATTTCAGAGGTGAGACAACCAAAGCCCAGAATGCAGGAATGTGATTGAGTTTATGTGTTGCTAAAATGACATTTTAAAGCTGGCTCTCTACTCCTTGCCCGATAATAGTTAATCTCCTGTTTTCACTTTGAGTTGTAGTGAGCATTGAGATGACATTTCCATAAAACAACCCAAAATAAATCTAAGATCTGTCTTTTGACTGAGTAATACTTAATGTCAAGATTATTTCCCCCAGTTTTTATTTTTCTTTGCAGCTGTCAACAGTTGTTCAGTTGAATATAATTTGGGAGCTATTTGTGATCAGTTTTAACTATCCTAAATAATTTTGTCAAGTCAGAAAAACTTACATGTACTTATGGTTTACTATCACCTTAGGTAACCCCTTCTCTGACTCATGTATGAATACACCCATCACGGCCCTTTCCAGACTGATAATTTCTTCCTATCCTCTTTCTATCTTTTAGCCAACTATGCTCTTGCAGGGGGCCTTTCCACTTACTCCATAGAATGACTTAAGTTGGGAGGGTCCTCAGAGATCATCTAACTCCAACCTCCCCACTGTGGGCAGGGACACCTCTCAACTAGACTCAGATGCTCAAGGCTTCAGCCAGCCTAGCCTTGAACACCCCCAGGGAGGAGTCATCCACAACATCTCTGGGCAGCCTATTCCAGAGTTCCACCACCCTCATACTGAAGAACTTCTTCCTAAGATCCAGTCTAATCCTACTCTCCCTCAGTTTAAAACCAATCCCCCTTGTCCTGTTGCTAGACACCCTTATGGAAAGACCCCCTCCAGCCTTCTTGTAGGATCCCCTCAGGTATCTTACTTTCTCTAAGTCAACCTACTTTCTGTAAGAGCTTTTGGGAAGGTCTGTTATTAAAAGCCTTTCTGAAATCCAGGCCCAGGAAGTGAAGTAGTGTGACAGGGGTAAACAAGCATGTGCTGAAACAAGTTGGAGACTCATTACTTCTCCATGCAAAATCTGTGGAGATTCTGCCCTATCAAGTCACATCAGTTCATGTACACTGAACATGTATGCAATTTATTGTAGTTTCTACTAATCTCCCCAGTACAAAAGTTCAACTTCCTAACCTGTAGTTTCTCAGATTCCCCAGGAGTCCTTATTAAGGACTAGAATTGTATTTGTTATCTTCCTTTCCTTTTGTACCCAGGCCAATTTAAGTGACAGGTTACACACCAGACCCGAGTGCATGACTGTTTCAGATCTGAATTAGCTCAGACCCACTGGGCACATCCTATCAGTACTGACAATGCTCTATTGATTTATTTTTCTTTCAAATTTTCCTAAAATGTCTTCTGCTGACAGTTCTGACTGAGCTGGTTCTCCTATTCTGTCCCCTGTCAAGAAAGGCAGAGGGTGTAAGACCAGACCTGGGTTTTGCCATACAGACTGCTGTGTGCATATATTGCAGGTAGCTTTTCTGCTGCTTCTTTATCCTCCTCGAGCAATCCTTCTGCAGCTCAACTCCCTTTTTGGTCCTGCAATTTTTCTAAGAGTTGTGCCATTTCTATTACTGCAGGAAAAAGATTGTTACTACCACTCATATCTTAAACTAGCTGCTCCTCGAGCACATTCTGGCCTGTCTCGCAATAGTTTTACATTCAGAATGCCGGACCATATAATTCCACCCCCCAACCCCAGTTTTCTAGTTTGGAGAATGCTTCCCCATTTTGAGAGGAAGGTCCTTACACTCAGAAATGTCTTTGATCTGCTGCATGAGTGCACAGTCTTTCTTGACCTTTTAAACTTCTTTTGGACGGGAATATATTTACTGTGACCTTCTAATCTAATGCTTTTATGCAACCTCCCTGCCACCTACAATCATTTTGTTCTCTTACCAGGTCTTTCTCCTGTCCTTTGAGGAGGTTGCATTATTTTTATGCAGTTTCTGGTTTTGAAGCTGGGTGGTGTGGGAGTGTGGGGCCAGGATTTTTGATTCTGCCTTTTGGGGAGATTTCTCAGTTCTGTGGGGGGTGATGGATATGAGTATAATGTTGTTTACAACATTACAAGATTGTTCAGTAATACTTCAGACTAGGACCTGGGAGCTAATCCCATGAGAGCTCCACCAAGGCATCCTTCTCTGCTTGTGACTTTTCTAAATAGCAGTGCCAAGAGATAGTAGCTTTACACCATCTATCGTGTCCTCAGTATAGTGTCCACCAGGGGATATATCTAGGCACAGTGGTGTGGAAGGAAGTGGAGAGGAATGAGACCTGCCTTTTATTAACCTGTTTTCTGCCTTTGTGGATTCTCTAATAACTCCCCCAGCAGTCACAGTCCAAGTGGTCTCTCCCTTGGGTGATGATAGGACAACTTCATAGTGTGTCCTTCAGGTAGATCTGAAGTTGCAGCTGCTGGGGATCCTGTGCATTCACCAGGGATGCATTGATGATGCATTGCCCAGGTGGCCAAGAGGGCCAATGGCATCCTGGCCTGTATTAGGAATAGTGTGGCCAGCAGGAGCAGGGAGGTCATTGTGCCCCTGTACTCTGCATTGGTTAGGCCACACCTTGAGTACTGTGTCCAGTTCTGGGCGCCTCAGTTTAGGAAGGACATCGAGACACTTGAATGTGTCCAGAGAAGGGCAACAAGGCTGGGGAGAGGCCTTGAGCACAGCCCTATGAGATCCTGAGGAGAGGCTGAGGGAGCTGGGATTGTTTAGCCTGGAGAAGAGAAGGATCAGGGGTGACCTCATTGCCCTCTACAACTACCTGAAAGGTGGTTGTAGACAGGAGGGGGTTGGTCTCTTCTCCCAGGCAACCAGCACCAGAACAAGGGGACACAGTCTCAAGCTGTGCCAGGGGAGGTTTAGACTCGAGGTGAGGAAAAAGTTCTTCACTGAGTGAGTCGTTCGTCATTGGGATGTGCTGCCCAGGGAGGTGGTGGAGTCACCATCCCTGGAGGTGTTCAAGGGGAGATTGGACGTGGCACTTGGTGCCATGGTCTAGTTGTGAGGTCTGTTGGAACAGGTTGGACTTGATGATCCTTGGGGTCTCTTCCAACCTTAGTTACTGTGATACTGTGATAAAGAATGCTGTGTGTTGATCAAACTCATTCATTTCCTCAATGTGTTGCACCCTCCCCTGCTGGGAGAATCCATTCTTAAATTCCTATTCTCTCATATAATTTATTTTAATTTTCCAAGATTAGCTTCCTTCTATCATGTCTCTGAAGCTCCTACAAATCAACAGCCAGATATCCTTGATCTTTCGTTGTGTTGGTACATGCCCCTCCTTGGTATATAGACCTGTTTATGTTCATAAGCAAGCTTAGGTCTGTTTAGTAAGCACAGGGCTGTTTAGAGCTGGGGAATGTCTGTAGCAGGTGTTTAATCTTTTCTTCCAGAAGATCATAGAATCATAGAACTTTTAGGGTTGGAAGGGGCCTGAAGGATCATCTAGTTCAAACCCCCCTGCCTTGGGCAGGGACACCTCACATTAGATGAGGTTGCTTAGGGCTACATCCAGCCTAGCCTCAAAAACCTCCTGGTTAGCTCAGCGGCAGTGGCATTCCCCACTGCACGTGCAGGAATCCTGCTCATGCTTACAGAAGATGCCTTTCCTTCTACTGAAGAGAAAAACCAAACCTTTGTGTGCTGTCTGATGTATGGTATCCTTCACATATGCATCACTGTGTCTTTCAAAAGTCCTTGAAACGAACATGTAGTGTAAGGTTTTCAAGAGAAACATGTGTAGTTAAAACATTCCCTGAAAAGAACTTGCAGTGTAAGGTCTTCAAGAGAAACAGATATAGTTAAAACATTCCCTGAAAAGAACTTGTAGTGTAAGGTCTTCAAGAGAAACAGATGTAGTTAAAAGGCAGTCGTTTTTAACCTCAGTTTCCCTGAGCTGACTTACTGGGCTGAGATGAACTCAGTAACGTGCTGGGGGCCAGTTGTGTCCCCACCTACCCTACCACTGCACAGGCTGGGAAAGCAAGGCTGTCAGATGCTATCTGCTTCAAACAGCCGGCCCAGAAAGTAGCAAGATTTCATGCCAGCTATCGGAGGTGAGGAATCAGGTAGGTGATAAGCCAAGGGAAACACAAAATTATCAGACTAGTTTGTCCTGTGTGGGGTTCAAGACCAAGAAAACAGTGCCAGACTTCAACTGATGCCACCTTTTATTCGAGAGATGTATAAACCTCTCTTATGCAGGTCACAGGTGGAGGCAGGGCAGTTATTTCCTCAGTGGTAAATACATTCCATCTTGTCAGTTTGTGTAACCTGTGTGTGGCTAAGAATGCTATACCTGCAGCAAAAACCTAAAGATATGCCAGTATCTTTTTGCATATTACTGAAACTGTGCTGTGCAGTGGACAAAACAAAGGCAATGCTGAAAAATAGCTGCAGTGAGACATGTTTATTTTTAAGCATATGTTTATGCAAAGCAAAGTTCATTTTCAAGGCAGATAATAATTGGTTTACAAACAATTTAGTCTTGATAAGGCTGAGAGGGTATCTTGTCAGTGTCTATAAATATCTGAGGGGTGGGTGTCAAGATGAAGGTGATGGTCTCTTTGCTGGTGTCCTGTGATAGGACAAGGAGCAATAAGCTGGAACACAGAAGGTTCCATCTCAACATGAAGAGAAACTTCTTTATTGGTGACAGAACACTGGAACAGGCTGCCCAGAGAGGTTGTGGAGTTGTGGATTCTCCTTCTCTGGACTTTCAAAACCCACTTGGATAGGTGCAGCCTGCCCTAAGTGATCCTGCTTTGGCAGGGGAGTTTGACTTAATGATCTCTAGAGGTCCCTTCTAACCCCAAACATTCTGTGATTCTGTGATCCACAAGAATGTCAGCAAGCTGTCCCTAAAGGCTAGAAGAAAACGATGCAACCCATAGATCTAACTCAGACATGCTTTCTGATATGCCAGAAGCTATTGATTCCCTACAGACCTTATGCCACAACTTGAGAATGTTTTAATATCACAAGTTCCACTGAAGCCCTAAGGCAGTGGCCACTCCAGAATCCTACCACCATAGCTGAGTACATCTGCACGGAGAAAGCTGGGTGCCGATGTGCAAACGACCGATCCTGACAGAAAGGCACATTTCCAGGGAGAGAACTGGCATCTAAACACATCTAGACCAACACAGACATAAAAAAAAATCTACTGAAAATGAATGGCTAGCTGCTGGGCTATGAAAGCTGAAATTATAGAAACAATTGGCTTGCCTCATATTCCCATCTGACCTGTGAACACTGAGGAGAGAAAAACGCAACAAAACTCCCTTATATTACTCATTTCCACTGCAAACTGTCTGGTTAGGGGTGAAAAATAGGCACTAGAGTTTGCCTAATACTATTGTTAGGGATTAGAAATAGGAAGGTGACTGTTAATGACATCATTTTCTCTTATAATGCAGAGATGGAGGCTGTCAGGAAGAATAGTCTTGTCAAAAAAACACAACCCCAAACCCAAACCCCAGCCAGCTCACATAATGCCTGCTCTGGATAGAGCCTATTGTCTGGTCTTAAGTCAGAGAGAGTCTGTTATATCCCTTCACACAATTTCTGCTACCACGCAGCTATTTGCAGAAGAAAAACTGATATTGTAAATGTTTAGTTAGCAAAGGCAGGGGAAGTTTGACATAATGAAAGCTGAGTTGTAATTTTCCACTGCACCCATAGCTAGTACTCACTGGATTTGAATGTGCTGGTTCCCTCTATCTGCAAACAGCACACAATATTTCATTTTGGCTTCTCCAGTCTGAGACTTACCTAATGGGAAGGATTTCTTTCTGGGTCACTACTTTGTTTAGTCTCTTCATACAACTGTGTAAAATGCATGCAAGTAAGAAAAGGAAAGAAACTTGGAGTGTTGGATCAAATGCACTGGATATAAAAAATAAGTATCAGCAAAATGTTTTCACTTCAACACTATTTTTTTAACAGCAGGAGCAGGGAGGTCATTCTCCCCTGTATGCTGCACTGGTTAGGCCACACCTCGAGTACTGTGTCCAGTTCTGGGCCCCTCAATTCAGGAAGGATGTTGACCTGCTGGAGTGTGTCCAGAGAAGGGCAACGAAGTTGGTGAGGGGCTTGGAACACAAGCCCTATGAGGAGAGGCTGAGGGAGCTGGGGTTGCTTAGCCTGGAGAAGAGGAGGCTCAGGGGTGACCTTATTGCTCTCTACAACTACCTGAAGGGAGGTTGTAGCCAGGAGGATGTTGGTCTCTTCTCCCAGGCAGCCAGCACCAGAACAAGACGACACAGTCTCAGGCTGTGCCAGGGGAGGTTTAGGCTGGATGTTAGGAAGAAGTTCTACACAGAGAGAGTGATTGCCCATTGGAATGTGCTGCCTGGGGAGGTGGTGGAGTCACCATCATTGGAGGTGTTCAGGAGGAGACTTGATGGGGTGCTTGGTGCCATGGTTTAGTTGTTTCGATGGGTTGGATTGGTTGATAGGTTGGACTCAATGATCTTGAAGGTCTCTTCCAGCTTGGTTAATTCTCTTCTCTTCTCTTCTCTTCTCTTCTCTTCTCTTCTCTTCTCTTCTCTTCTCTTCTCTTCTCTTCTCTTCTCTTCTCTTCTCTTCTCTTCTCTTCTCTTCTCTTCTCTTCTCTTCTCTTCTCTTCTCTTCTCTTCTCTTCTCTTCTCTTCTCTTCTCTTCTCTTCTCTTCTCTTCTCTTCTCTTCTTTCTCTTCAAAATATTATCCTATTAAAATAAGTACTTTTGTCTGAGAACCAGGCTCATCTGAGGCAAGTTGTCAGTGAACCATGGTGACATACCTCATCGGTGACAGCAGATGAGATGCAGCAGGGAATGTTTTTGTCCAGCCAGCACTGTATAAAGCCTTTTTGGGGTGAAATACTCATCACCGGCAGGTGAGGAGAAGAGCCAGACCCTCCCTTTATGTGAAGTGAAATCAGTGCCTTCCTCTAAGTACCCCTTGACAAATTCCTTTCCCTTTCTTCTATGTGGCTTCCTCAGCTGCAAAATAAAGATAACAACCCTTCTGTATTTCACAGAAACATTTTGAAGTTTAAAATAGTGAAAAGTTGAAATCCCCTGCTACCTGCACAATGGAGTGTGTAAGACAGGTGCTACAGCAGCAGAACCTTTTCCAGCCCTGTGAGTTACCCTCATTATGCTGACAATAAAGCAGCCAACCTCCTCATTGCAAGAGGGACAGCCCTATCAAGAAATCTGTCTTTCCTCTGCTCTAACAAGAATATAAAGCTCTCAAATCAGAGTATGGTCAGGCTGGGCTTGAAACTGAACCAACAGATAGCAGCATCTAAGCTGAAACACAGGAGGTTCCCTCTCGAGCATCAAGAAACATCCTTTTGTTTGAGGGTGGCCAAGCACTAGTACAAGTTGCCCAGTTAGGCTGTGTAGTCTTCATCCTTGGAGATGCTCAGAAGCCATCTGGACACAGTCCTGTACAACTGGCTTTAGGTGGCCTAGCTTGAGCAGGGCAGTTGGAGCAGATGACCTCCAGAGGTCCCTGCCTACCTCAACTATCCTGTGATTGTGTGAGATTTCTGTGACAGATTGCAGCTGCAGAGAAGGTTGCAGCAGAGTTCCAGTGGTCTTCAGTTAATACACTTACTTGATGGATAAGGCTCTTTGTAGTTTTCCTTCAGGCAAAAACCTTGTGGAGAGATGCTGCGTGGTACTAGCTGGCGAATCCTCGGAGTTCTGATATCAGAAGTGGGATTTAAAAGGTTGTTCTACATTTACTAAGGAGCAGAGGCATGGAAACTTCACTGGCATATACAGATTTAGGAGATTTTATGACTCTTCTGCAATCACTGTGCTCTAAAAGAAGATGAACATTTCATACCCTTAGGAACTGAACTACTGGTCTCATTATTGCTGCAAAGCTAATCACCATTCCCTTCTATCTGCACAGAGATCTTTTCTAGGAAAAATAACATGGTATCTTCTGTAATCTAAATGATTTAAAATGTTGAGAAAGCTTTGCTTGGACTTCATTTTGCCCCCCAATTTTGTGTTATTTGCCAGTCCTGCAATGCTGTGCTTTGTAGTTGTAAATGATTTAAGAGTTATACGTGTGCATGAAAAGAATACAAAGGGAAGAGAGCTCTTCCTGCTACTGAGTGTTGCACTTCATACAGCAAGTGAAATTAGGCCAAGAGCACGTTCAATGATTGCCAATAAAGTGACATTAACACCTAGCAATAAGGAAAGCATTGCAAGTGATGCTATTTGACAAGCTGTTGGTGCTCTTGAGCACATCCCACAGAAAAAGGAAAAAAAGTAATAGTTAAAGTGCAGACAGCAAAACCTCCACCTGACTGATAATTTTAGAGATAACATAGTGGAAAAATACAAAGAGCCAACAAGAAGGCTGTGGTTTAGCAGCAGAAAGGCTATGCTCTTGTTGTGTAGGCTGGTAAGGATGCAGTTCTTTCTGGGAAGGCACCGGTCAGCTTGTCCTAGGTGCTGGGGCTCGTTGGATGTTACAGCTGCTTTGGCTGAGGGAATAAAATTAAGAAAGGACAATGCCCATGTGGAGGGGGTTGGAATTTTTCTCTTGGGTTAGTACTTTCCCTTTCCTGGTATGTTCACTCATACCAGAGTGTTTTGTTGTAAAGAAAGTATGTGGTGATGCAGCACATACATTGCGCTGCGGCAGCGTGGCAGCCCACAGTGCAGGCTGCCACAGTCCCTTGGCCATTCGCATTCCTTCTCCCTGGCTCTCATTCAGAGTGACCTGAGTATGGGGGCAGCTCAGGTACCAGTGCTCTGCAGGGGCTGCTCCCTGCAGATGTGTGACTTGGTAGAGTTAGATAATGGTGGGACTCAATGATCTTAAAGATCTTTTCTGACCTAAATGATTCTATGATTCCATGATTCTGTGCTGTGTTTTGCTCTATGGTGCATGCCTGTCTCATTCCAGGACACCCAAGACGTATAATGGATTCACAGATTCACAGATTGCATTGGGTTGGAGGGGATCCTCAAAGGCCACCTTGTCAAACCCCCCTGCAGTCAGTAGGGACACCTCCAAGTTGATCAGGCTGCCACATCAAGTCTGATCTTGAATGTCTCCAGGGACAGGGCCTCAACCACATCCCTGTGATGTCACAGGATGGTGCAGATCCCAGACCTACAAAATATCTGCATTTGATGGCTTGCTTGGAACCCTTAAGGTCAGTAAGAACACACAGCCGACCGCAGGCACTTTGGGGAGGCAGGGCAGGATGTGCAGCACACTCTGGCCCAGCTGGTGTTGGATGATGAGCGAACATAACCTGGGCACTGCATCCCAGCAGAGAGGCAAGAGGGCCAGCCCACATGCAGGTAGCATTTCCACTATCCCTCACTAAGGTGTGCTGAGCAGCTTATGAGAGAGGAAGGGAATGTTTTTATTCCAGGTGTGTAGGAAGGGATTTCTCTAGGTCATGGGGAAGGTGCTTTATGTCTTGCAACAGAAAAAGCCTGTGACACTGTGCATGGATAGCCCCATCAAAAACACTGCACAGGAACCCTTTAAAGAATGGCCTGGTGTGAAAGCACCATTCAGGATCACCACATTTATCTCATGGTTTAGTGGTGTAGGAAAGTGACCCCTGCTGAAAATCAATGAACTTGAGCTCTTAAGCTGATGACAATTTGCTGCCCTGCTCTGCAAGGAGCAAATTGCTCAGTACAGTTCTCTGATGTTAGTTCTATCTACAAGCATGCCTTGCAACCTCACAACATAATTAGAAAGGTCTGCTTTTATTGTGTAAAGATATCTGAAAATAACCACTGTCAGATCAGATGCAAGGACTTCCTGGACTGTAAATGGACAGAGATATCCTACTTTATTTGGTTCTTTTCCACCTGAGCTTTTCATAGTGAACAGATTGCTCCTACATTAGGAAGAAATTCTTCCCCATGAGGGTGGTGAGACACTGGCACAGGTTGCCCAGGGAGATGGTAGAAGCCTCATTCCTGGAGGTTTTTAAGGCCAGGCTGGATGTGGCTCTGGGCAACCTGCTGTAGTGTGAGGTGTCCCTGCCCCTGGCAGGGGGTTTGGAACTAGATGATCCTTGAGGTGCCTTCCAATCCTAACAATTCTAAGATTCAACATTTGGTGACTGACCAAGGGACAGTCTTTCTACATTTGTAACACACCTAATTCATCACCATGCAGCTGATGTGCATGTGTTATCTAGGGGATTGGATCTGTGCACCTCTTGGTAACACCAATTACTGTGTTGTAGGTTGCCAGGTAAATCCTCTGTCCATAGGGATGAAAACAGCTTTCTCACTGCCTTCAAATCAGCCAAATATAGATTAAATTTATGCAGAGAAAAACTTGATTGCATAGGGCTAAAACATAACTTCAAGGTTCAGCTTGAAGAGAGGGTAATGCAGAACAAACTGTCCCAGAGGGAGCACTGTTGAGGCAGTCTGCTTCTTGGAAAAGCTTGGAAACATTTCAATGCCTGAAACTCTCACTGTATAGTGAAGAAGAATATATAGAGAAGAAAATCCCCACATACAAGAGGCAGACAGCCCATGCCTTACTATGGCCTGTCTTCTTTGTTTTGTAACGTGGCACATATGATTAAAGAGAGATTGTCCTCCCTCAGGTGGCAGGAGACATCCCCTATAGGGCATTAGTATCACAGTATCACTAAGGTTGGAAGACACCTCAAAGATCATCGAGTCCAACCTGTCACCACAGACCTCATGACTAGACCATGGCACCAAGTGCCACATCTTGAACACCTCCAGGGGTGGTGACTCCACCACCTCCCTGGGCAGCACATTCCAATGATGAATGACTCTCTTGGTGAAGAACTTTCTCCTCACCTCGAGCAAGAGTGGTGAGTATCTTTTTTTTTTGGCCACAGTTTCTTTGGTCAAAGTTTAACCTTTGCAAGAATCCCTGAGAAACAGAAAGAAGGTGTCTTCTTCTGTTGCATCCTTTTCCTTTCTGTCCTCTCCATTTGCATCTTCATGCAAGGATCAGGTAGACTTCACCTTTCAGAGATTTTGGTGTATTTACAACCTTCTTAAAAAAGGAGTGATAAAACAAGTAGGCTGGATGAGGTTCTGGCCAGCCTGATCTAGTGTGAGGTGTCCCTGCCCACGGCAGAGGGGTTGGAACTAGATGATCCTTGTGGTCCCTTCCAACCCTGACTGATTCTATGATTCTAAGTAGACCCTCACAGGGCAAAACCAGGATATGGAGATGACAGTGGTGACATTTCACTCAGAACCTTTTGGGGCCCTTAGTCAGCTATGTTTCTTCTACATCACACCCACACCCAGAGCATTGTAGGAAGCAAAAGGGACAGTAAATTAAAGATAAGGACAGACTTCCTTCCTTGCTTCCTTTGAGTTTCATGCTATGCTAGAGTGACTCATGTGAGAGCTAAAGCAAAAAAAAATCCACACTTTGAATTCTGCTTTCAGCATACAAAAATGATAAGGTATTCCTAACAGATCCTTTTTGCTTTTTCTTCCCCCCCCCTGCTTTGCAGGAAATCAGAGAACATGCTGAGATGATTCTCCAAAATGAGATGAGATGATAACACTGCTCTGTGTAAGGAGTTACTGCAAGTCAATTAAAAGAATCAGTTAAAAATAGCTTTCCCTTGATAAAGGAGAGATTTCTCTCATTAGGGCTCAGTGCTACGTTCTGTAACCTTACAAGGAAGCAGCATTATCAGCTAAACTGCCCCGGTTTACTTTCTTTTGGCTAATTCTGTAACACCCACCTGTGGTGCAGGGGAACCAGCTGGGGTGGGTGCAGTGGAGGGTTTTACCACTATTGTCCTGGGACCTGGTGTAGATGAAGGTAAAGGGATTGCATCTTAACTCAGGGGGAAAAGAGCAAATTATTTGTTTAGAAAAAAGGCTTATGATAGGTTAGGAGGAGAATCCAAATGAGATCACTTTGCAGAGAGGAGGAAGATAGCCCATGTACAGCAGCAGAATTAGGAGGAAGTTATTTGTCTGATCCAGTATAATTACATGGAAACTATGGGAGCTATGGCCCTTGAGAGCACTCCTTGAGCTACATCCCTGGAGAGGTGACCTGAAGGCTTCTCAGAATAGGAGCCCTGTACTGAGAATGACTCCAGGATGCATGGAAGGAACAGGAATATAAGCATAGAGGCCTGCAAGAGCTCTTACATCATCAGATCCACTTACCTGCTCCTGTAGACAACCAGCTTATACTATTCTGTTCAGCAGTTTATAAAATCCATCTTACAGCTCTTCAGGCTGTATCATACCATGCCCTCTTGTCCTGTCAGAAGTTGCCTGGTTGAAGAGCCTGACCCCCACCCGACTACAACTTCCTTTTAGGTAGTAGAGAGTGATAAGGTCCCCTCTGAGTCTCCTCTTCCCCAGGCTGAACAACCCCAGCTCCCTCAGCCTTTCCTCATACAACTTTCCCTCCAGCTCCCTCACCAGTCTTGTCACTCTGCTCTGGACCTGCTCCAGCACCTCAACATCCTTCCTGAAGTGAGGATTAGCTTCAGGAAAGGCTGTGTGGAGGTCAAATCATCATGCCCATGTCCTTCCATCATCAACCAACAGAATAAATGGAGCCTGGATGCCTGGACAAGCGTGACCAACAGATTCATGACAGTGAGGTTTCCTGGGATTCATTTGGGAGATAATGCAAAACAACCCAGGGAGAATTGCTGTGTGCAGTTTGTCTGCTTGCACAAAAGCAAGAATGCATGAGTGCCTGCTTTAATTGCATTTTCCCAACAGCTCCTAAAATCCATGAGTAAAGAAATTCTTTGCATTCTTGCAAAGGCATCTTCAGCTGCTGTTTCTGTAAACCAGAGAGCAAGGTGTTATTATTTTGAGGTTATTTGAATCAGGAGTGAGTTCGAGGGAATTAAGCCCCCTGACGCTGAAAGCTATTTGAACAGAGGGAGGGCTTCTGTGGGAACAGCTACCATGTCTGTTGTCTGTTTCCCACAGTGTTGTGGGAAGAGCAGGTTCACTAAAGTGCCTTTAAATTTTAAAGAGGGAGGCATTAAAATGAATAAACCACTGCTGAATCCCAGTTGCCCAGCTAAGATTCCCTGCAGTAGAAAAAGACCCAAGCATAGCTGATCTCTTCGTATCTTTGGTGTGAGGGAAGGAATAATGGGCTCTGTAGTATTACTTTCTAAGGAGAGATGCGCAGAAATTAGCTCCATTTTTGCTTAATAAAATGTTAAACCACAATGCTTTGGGTTTTAGGCTTGGTGGGAGTGAGGCTTTACATCTTTTTATTCTTTTGCTGTCTGGGATGTGCTTAGCTGAACAACACAGAACTCATCTCTAGAAATTAACGGCGTGTTCTTCATTTCAGGACCTTAACTCTGTACAGAGTGTATTAGTTCTAGTCAACATCTGCTCAATTAAAATGGCTCTTCAATTACAATTGGAATTTTTCTAGTAATTTGTCATTTTGGTCAGTGTTTTCATAGTCTGGTGCTGGCAAATAGATAGAATGACTCAGAAAAGTTCATGCCATTTTGTCCTGGTTTTGGCTGGCACAGGGAGAATTTTTCTGCTGTGTAGCTACAACAGCAATGTGTGTTGGATTCAGGATGGGAATTGGCATGAGAAGAATGTTGAAAACATGCTGGTGATTTTAGTTATTGCTGAGAAATCCAGGACTTCTCAGCTCCCCATGTCTTGGTAGTGTGCAGGTGCAGAAGAAGCTGGGGGGGAGCACAGGCAGAGCGTTGGACCTAGTCTGAACAATGGATTATTGCCTATCACAAGTCACACTCAATGTAGAGATGAGGGATGGCCAGGAAGCTCTCTTCCAGTGAAGCAGGTTCAGAATATTCTCTCCCCCAGGATCATTTGTCGGGAATGGGCTGGGCATTGGTCACTGGATGGGGAGCAGTTGTACTGCACCTCTCTCATTTGTATACTCAATGATTGCTATTATTATTTTACTTATATTTTGTGTCAGTTATTAAACTGGTTTTATTTCAACTTACAAGTCTCCTTACCTCTAACCCTCCAATTCTCTCTCCCAGCCCCCAGGGCATGGTGGAGGATCAGCAAGTGGCTGTGTGGTGCTTGACTGCCAGCAGGGTTCAATCCATGATGATATTTTCATGTAAAATGCCCTCTTCTGTTGGTGCTTGGTCAAGTTTTGGTGTTCAGGAGTTTAGTAGAAACATTTTCACAGGGAATCTTAGCCTTCATCAAATCGTTGCAGGTTTTGGTTTCATTGTATCACAGAGAAACAAAATATTTGGGAATCTAAGAAAGGTACACATCAAGAGGCACTGAAGTAGTTTATTTCAGTGCTTATTTCTCCACATCTAAACAAGTGAGGGAGATACTCCCTCATTCCAACCTCTTTTTGAGTATGGACTGCTGGAGCTGCTTCCATGGTAAAGGTGATCTCCTGCACAGCAGCTGTTCATGCTTGCCTGCAGAACCTGGAGGCAGAAAGGTGGATGGAGGTGATGGGTCAGCCCCCAGGCACAGGTTCACTGATCATTCCCTTCCCCAAATGGCTAGGAATTGTGCACTGCCGAGACACCTCCTTTTAAGCCAGTCCTTTAGCCACAGTGAGGTCATTCATGAGGAAAAGCTCAGGTATCTCGGTGCCATGCTGCAGACAGCAGTGCTGGCACACTCTGCATCCTTCCAGAAGTCTCTGCAGCATTTCCAGATACCATGAGTTCAAGTAACTAATGCAGCAACTAGCAAGGATAGCTTTGCCTTGAGAAAAATCACTGTGTATAGAATTGAAAAGGTTGGTTTCTTTAACCTGTTCCAATGCTGATGCCTGTTTAGACATCAGGATATACAAATTATATCTTAACATGCTGGATAGTCTTTGCTGAGGGTAAATGGGCTCACTTAGAATCTAACTACACATGCATACATATCCATAGATAGGTGCTGACCACTGAGCAAAGCACTGAGCAGCTGCAGAGCAAGACTTATGCCCCGTTCCAGCAGTAGATTTAACACAGAGCTGCCCAGAGAGGCAGCTGGTGATGTTACACTGCACCAGGCAGAGCTGTGACATCGCAAAGAGATGCAGGAGACACCAAACCACATCTGACATCACAGCCTGGACCTTACTCAGTGTTCACCCCCTTTAGGAGCTGGAGGAAATGCTAGGAGCAGAGGTGTTTGCCATATCAGCTAATACTTCAAATAAGACATACCACTAAAATGGGAACAATCCTTCTGAGCTATGTCATTCCAGGTCTAATTATCTGCCATTGCCATTCTCCTCACTTCATATAAAAAAATAAATAAATAAAATAACCTTTTGGACTCATGGAATAACAAGTGATGTCTTTTCTTTTAATGACCACATTTTTCCAACTCAGTGGAAGAAAATTTGCTGTGTTCTAGTCCCTCTGGCTCATTAACTCCAGAAATCTGATAATGGTTTTAATGCAAAAGAATAATGTTGGGTTTTAAATGGGAACAAAATAAAACATGCACAGGAATAAATTAACTTGTTGCATCCCTCCCCCACTCCCACCCCCCACCCCCTCCAGTGATTACTTGCAGAGATTTGAAATCTGCATAGCCAGGTGGCTTACAAAGAGGCACAGAAACTCATTCAGACCTGGATATTGAAAATGACTGGGAAATTCTGTCCCTGCAGGTAGCACCTATGTTAGGTGTCTTCTGATCTGTTTCTCATAGTGTCTTCAAATCCAGAGGGGTGCACAGTAGCTGCAGGGGGTTTAACAGGGCTCAGCAAGGCACAAAGCACACCTGCTGCTTGGAGTAGCAAAACCAAAGGCATTCAGCATTAAGACTTCTCACAAATCAGGTCGCTGCTGTTATTTCACTCCAACTTTTAAAGTGAATGTTAGTCAAGAAACCTCGTGTTATAATGCATGCTGCTAGCCCCATTTTGGGTGCAAACGTGTTAGAAGAACAATCTCTCGGTTGAAAGTTGATAGTAACACATTAGCCCTTAAATGTGATGGAAGTTGAGAACTATTCATCTTCAAAATAAACTTTGGAGAATGTTTAACAACAAGGAGAGTGGATTAAGGAGAGCTGTGGAACATGACAGGAGGTGTCTCAGAAAGAATGAACAAAAACACTCTGGGGTTTCCCAGAAGGACCTTGCAGTTTGAATTGCAACCATAACAACTAAGAAGTCAAGATGCAAGGTGCACAAAGTGAGGCACAGAAGGATCCATCTGAACAGCAGGAAATACTTTACAGTGAGGGAGACCCAGCACTGGCATTGGTTACCCAGAGAAGTTCTGGAGTCTTCATCCTTGGAGGTATTCAAAAGTTTTCAGGACATGGTCCTGGGCAACTGGCTTTAGATAGCCCTGCTTCAGCAGTGAGGCTGAATCAGATGACCTCCAAAGGCCCCTTGCAACCTCAACCATTCTGTGAGATGCAGCCATTAGAAAAACTAGGAAAGTCCTAATGCACAGATTGCCAGTTAGCACTACCTCATAGGTATGCATTTGCAATGCACATGAGCAACTTTCCCAATGACCTTCAAGTGTGACCTCAGCCAAAGTGTAATTATAGGTAGTAGCAGAACCTCAAAATTGGAAACTTACAAGTTTTGTGGAGAAAGTAGAATTTAAGAGACTCTGTCTAGCTATGGAAAGGCTGGAAATGGATCTTCTGGATCCTCAGGGGAAAAAAACCACAACAAACACACACATATGTCCAGGAAATCAGCAGCCAATTAAGTTTTTATCCAAAATGCAATTCCTACTAAAGTCTGGGGAAACAAATTCACCTCCACTGTGGAGGCTTGGCAAAGCTGTCAGCTCTGCATTAAGAGCCATGCTGCCCAAATACCTTCAAAACCTTTCAGTCCTAATGAGCAAGCAAAAGAAACAACACCTGAAAACTGTGTTTGAGAGAAGAGTAATTCACCTAAAGTCTCAGAAAGAATCCAACAACCCTGTTAATCTGTTCATCTACTCTCCATCCCTGGCAAGGTCTAAGCATTCCTCACAGTGCAATGAGTTCCTGGGTGATATATGGGCAGCAGCAGAACATTTTCCACTCCTAGGGAAAGGAACAAGGCTACTGCATTTACATGCTTTCTTCAGGCCTGGGGAGCACTGAGGACTTTAGAGGACATTTTTCCAGAAGCCTTCCAGAAAAAAGGACAGCTGGAGGAGTGGGCTTCTCTGGAGGGGTGGGCCTCTTCCCCAAATGCAACCATATGAAATATTTCATCATACTGAAGGCTCTGTTTGGCAATGGAAGGTTGAATTATTCTATAAATCAAGGAAGTTGCTAGTCTCTGGTCTGAGAAGGAGTGCACGTGTTGGAAAGGTCTTTGTAGTGGAGGCTAGCTGTGGAGCCAGTCCTCTGGAGGCAGCAGGAAGCAGGCTGGATTCATAAGAGCACAAGGAATAGGGAAAAAGACAGCAGCTGCTGAGTTTGCCAGCTGGAGTCTTAGGAAGACAGGGTACACATCTGTGTTTCTGAATGATTATCCTCTTCACAGGCTTTGTCCTCAAAGATTTCCATTTGCTCCAAAGTGTACCGAGAGACTCCAAGTAACACATGTGCACAGGTCTGCAGCGAGCAACTCTGTGCCTGCCTTTCCTTAAAGGTAGCCTTAGGGACTGTGCACCCCTCCCTGCTGGGGCAATTGGATCTTGAACCCTTACAAACACCCATCACTGAGGCACCCATCACTGCAGTCCAATCCTTTGTGATACTAAGCCCTTATGTGGGGAAATGTGGCTCCTTTTAGGAGCACCCTAGTCCAGCAGGCTCACTCTCAGACATCTGCATTCAAAGAGGTGGGAATTCCAGGTGAGTCCCTTGGTGAAATACCCTGCTCTGCAGCAGGACACTGATGTGGTGACAAAGCATATGGTAACTGTGGAAAGGCAACAAGATGCCATGACATGTGATGCCTCTACCCCCTATCTGCAAGAACAGGAGCATCAGCACTTGCAGAGGTATCTGATTCTTCATCAGATAGAAGCACAAGATCTGAAACATGTCACCAGTTTTGAGTCAAAGCAGACCAGCTTTCGGAATTCAGACCTGTACATGCCTGGTATGGGCTAAATTAAGTTTGCTGCTGCTCTAGTAGCTGAGCAGTGCACACCCAGGAGACAGCAGTATGCACTGTAAACATAGGCTCTGCCCTTTCCCTGCCTTGTAGTTGGTTCAGAAGCCAGCTGACTGCTTGGACCTAACATGGCAGGAAGCTACGAACCACAAGGACAAGGCACAGCTCCCTTGGCATTTACTCAATGTTTGTAGAAGAGGAAAAGCTGGACTTAAAGCCATGTCTCCCTCCAAGCATCCTTCGAGTGTTGGAGGCTTCTAAGGGCTGGCAGAGCACAGCTGCTACCATCAAATCCAGCTCTTTCTAGTCACCTG
Organism: Dryobates pubescens; assembly: GCF_014839835.1. Lineage (NCBI taxonomy): Eukaryota > Metazoa > Chordata > Aves > Piciformes > Picidae > Dryobates > Dryobates pubescens. The sequence goes on from NC_071625.1 coordinate 4,890,215, forward strand.
AAATGAAAGGCAGAGTTGAACCAAACCTCATAAGGCTCAGCCTGTGCAGGGCCACACTCCCATCCTTGCTGGGAGGCTAATCTGGGGCGCTGATGGGGTGCTTCCTGCCTTACTATCGCTGGGACCCTGAATAGCTATGTAATGACACTTCTCACCTGCCTTCAGAGGCATTCAGCTCCCACACATGAGATGTGCTATCAAATGCAAACCCAAGATTGTGAAAAGTGACTAATGGCTCTGTGCATCTGTTTTTGAACAGCTGTCCTGAGCTGATCAAAGGAACTTTGTTTCTTAAGAAAAAAAGTGGAGCAGCAACAAAAGTATTCATTTTTGTATTTAATACATAGAAATTCTAATTGGAAGATTAAAGCACTTATTTAGCAGGCTTTAAGATTGCTAACCACTGAATGGTTTTGAGTTTCACTGAAGATAAACAAAGAGCAAACAAACATCCAACTTCTGCCTAAGAACAGACATTTTCTTAAGCAGTTGGATAAATACATTTGAGGAAGAAGGGAAAAAGACCTTTCAGCCAGGTTGCTGGAAGAAGCTCACTCATGCAAACAGAGCTTTCTTGCTGCTGCTGGGTTATTTTTCTGCTAAAAGAAGCATATGGAGAGGATAGGATGACAAAAACCTGCTTTATCACTTTACCAAAAAAAAGAGAGAGAGAGAGAAATGCTTGCTGTGCTCTGGAAAGTGGGGTGGCTGGGTGGTGAGTGAAGGACAAAAGGAACTTCTGAAAGGCTTATTTTCCCAGTCAGCATGTGGCAGACCTTGCTAGAGGCTCCTCTTCTTTTCAGCTTACCATGGCAAAGTAAATAATCATTCAGCAGCTTCTGAACACCCTTGCAAAGTAGGCAGCCATAGTGACCAGAGATGGAGGGAACTGTGAGTTATTTATGAGACAGGTCTGTATGAACCTCTCTTTTGCCAGCACAAGATATCCCAAAATTAGATGTATCCTAGAGGAAGCTAGGCAGGCATTAAATTAGAAAGAGGATGAATTTGGTGCAACACAGCTTGCTCAAGCTGCATGCCAGGGGGCAATCAGTGGCTCTCTGAGAGATGCCTTCTTTGTTACAGAGGGTTACTGTGAGATGTGCTTTCTTCAAGTGCTTCAGGTTTTTGGGAAAGGGTGAGGGTATCAAGCAGCACGCTGAGATACAAAGGAATACTCTTTCATGTGGGACATGGCTGAATGGTGGAATTCTGCCACAGGGTGCTAGGGAGACCAAAAATTCAGTGCATTGATGGCTTGAGAATTAATATACTGTAGTCCAGATGTAACTTTCTATTCCAGAGATCTCTAAATACCTCCCCTTTTTTTTAATGCTTCCCCATCCCCCCCTTTTTATTTTTTTCCTGGAAATGGAGAATTTATGATAGGGAAGGAGAATAAGCTAAGAAGCAGTAGCTGGGAAGATAAAAAGAAGTCATGCCTATTTCTCCCATGTATTCTTCAAGCTTTGCCTTACTGGGTGATGCTGGAGCAGCTGTGAAGTCTTTTGATTCAAGCCAGTAAGTCCAACCTTCACTTTGTATTCTCATTGGTGACACACAGCAAGATTAGAAACCTGTGTGAATATGAGATGCAAGTTGCTGTGAGTGTTTCCTATGTGTTCAGCTCACATCCAGGCAGTGGTAAGAGCAGAAAATATGCACATGGTTCATAGACTACTTACTCAATGCTGATAGCTGTATGTGGAGGCCATATGTCTACCATGAAAGACCACTGTCTGCCTTTGTAGATAGTAAGTGAGCAAGCTTACCCTTCATTGGAGCAGTAATGTAAGCCTGAGGTTTACATGGCTGCTTAAGGCTTTGAGTAGGTGGGAGGGCATTTTAGGTACTGGCTGTTACAAGTTGGAAAACTTCATTACAAAATGTTATTAATGAAACAAGCTCCAGGAGAAACCTAAAATGTCACCACAGTTACCTAGTCAGCCTTTGCTGTAACTTGGCTTGACCCTGAAAGTGAAAAGATTCACTGACCCTTTCCTAGCCTACATGCTGAATTAACTGCCCCCTAAAAAGCCCCAAAGAAGGTGAAATTGCATACAGGGCAGTCAGCAGGTTTACTGTTTGTTTTTGTGCTTTCTTAACTGAAGCTAAACAGTTCTGCCTGTGAGAGGTCAGCTGACAGAGATCCAGTTCTGCACAACTCACAGTTTGGGGAGGCACAGACTGAGCTGACTGCAGAGCCTGCACAAGCAGCAGCTGCTGGGAAACCGTTTGCTGGACAGCTGCTTTTCGAGAGGAAGAAGATGCAAGCTTGTTCCGGTTTACAGCTCATGGAGGAAACAAGAAATCCCTTCTGGTGTTTGGGTGGAAGCCAGCCATGAATGAATGGAAATGTAGCTCTTCATTTTTCTCCCACTGATAAGGGATGTGTGTCTTCTGCCCTGATTTGGTGCAGGGAACAGACTACCGTCAGCTGTCTGAGAATCAACACAGAGTTTTGAAGGAAGCTTACCATTCACTATGCAAGAAGCATACTAAAATCCCATCAGAAATACAAGACCTGGGGAATCTTCCCTCCAAAATCTTCTCAAGCTTTAAGAAAATATCTTGAGGAACAGATGAACCATTCCTCTAATGAGTGATTGTTCAAATTACAGTGGAATGAGCAAATAAATAAAGCCATTCCCAGCATTTTGGAACTCCCAGTTTGCTAATTATGAATGTTTTGAGTTCTGTACTAAATTTAGGAGCTCTGCATGAAATCTTGGCTCTGTTGAAGTTAATGGGAGTTTCTGTCAATTTGAGGAGGTTCTAAATTTAGCTAAATGAATTTTCTCCTCTGTAGTTTGGTCCCTTCTTATGGTTTTGCTGACGCTAGCCAAAGTTACCCCTCCATGTATTGACAGCCAGTGCTTTGTTGTTTTACATTAAATGTTTGTTTGAGCCAATATTTAATTATTCTTTCCCACAACTTAGCTTGTTTCCATAGATCTGAGAGAGGTCTTTGCAGTTTGACAACTCTGAGGTGCCCCTGCAAGACTGACGGAATATATTCAGTATTGAATACTTAAAAGTCTCAGTCACAAAGGACTTCAGAGCCTCCAAAACGGAGGGATCTGTAAATTGCTTACCAAAGTGTCTAGCTTTGACTGACCTGCAATGAGATAATTTGTCTGCTGGCAATCAGTGCTGCTCTGGATATTCTTTCAAAGTTTCCCAATCCAGTTTTATGCATGCTAGACTCCTCTCTTCTTGAGCAATGGGAGGCCTTCAGAGACAGAAGAGGTTTGGTGGCTGGTTCATTTTGCATTTCCTTCTGAATTAGGCTTCATGAAAAGTGTAAATTATGTCACAAGCTGCTAAGTGTGAAAATACCCTCTGATGATTAGAATTTTCACTGGTGAAGTTGGGGCTAAATCAGGTAAGAGAAAGCAAAGACTTGAGGATGTCCCCAAATAACCTGCACCAAAATAGACTATTAAGAGACAGCTGTAATGACCAAACTGTAATATTTTATGATGCAGAGGCAAGAAACCAGACACTGGGAAGACAGACTCAAGAGAATTGTGCTAATCTTCATAAAATGTTATTTGTTAACAGGAAAATGCAAACACAAGCTGGCAGCATTTTAACTCCAGGAGTGCTAGCATCAGTGAACCACATTTTCAGTCCAACCTGTGAGAAAAGGAAAATGCAACAGGGATATTCTTTTTTTAAGCTGCAGAGAATCATGAACTTTCACTGCATCATACAATGCATTGTGCAGAAACGCTCAAATTATCTCTAAATGAGACAGTAAAAGTTTGCTCCTTTAGGAGCTAAAGCAATTAGTCACAGAGTCACAGAATGCTAGGAGTTGGAAGGGACCTCTGGAGATCATCGAGTCCAACCCACCCTGCCAGAGCAAGATCACCTAGGGCAGGCCACACAGGAATGAATCCAGACATGTCCTGAAAGTCTCCAGAGAAGGAGATTCCACAACCTTCCTGGGCAGTCTGTTCCAGTGTTCTCTGAGCCTCATCATGTCTCCTCCTGTTGAGCTGGAACCTTCTGTATTCCAGATTGTACTCTTCATTCTCTGCCCTATCAGTGGGCACCACCAAAAAGAGCCTGGCACCTTCATCTTGACACCCACCCCTCAGATATTTATAGATGTTTGATAAGATCCCCACTCAGCCTTCTCTTCTCCAGACAGGAATTAGAAGTCATCTAGGAGTGATCCAAGCTCCCTGCTGTCTGTGGCTGTCATCCCTTGAACTCTGGCACTGTCCCTGAAGAGATCCAGTTGCCACAACATACCGGTCCCACCTGCCTCTATTAATTGGCTTCATAAGAGTCAGAATCTGTCAGCCTGGAGAATGAAGATTAATTTTTTATCATTCTTTTGAACTTTGAACCTCTTAAATCAGTAAGCTCAATAAAGCTCTGTCAGTATTCTAGCCACCAGTTTTACCCAAAGATAGTTTACCTCTCTTTGTAGTCAAATTTGGGCCATCTTCCTCCCCACTTACCCATCATACAAAACAATCAGGAGAGCAAATCTTGAGATCTTACCCTGTCTGCTTTGAACATCTTCATCCCACACATGCCACACCAGAGACAACGTAAGAGCTATAGTGAAGGTTAAAGACATTTAACAGTACTAAGAGTGCCTTGCCAAGAGGACCTTGTAAGAGCTCAAGGAGACATTGAGTCTCTTGTAAATTCAGGTTATTGACTTAGCAATTGATGCACTGTGCAACAGGGATTTTCCTGCTACAAGTTTTGTTTGGAACTGGCAAATCCCTGCAAAGCCAATTTTAACCTTGACTCTGAAAGTCCACTGAGATGCTTTGTTGGTCTCTCTGTCCTTAACCTTCACTATGGCTCTCATATTTTCTTTAACCTTCACTATGGCTCTCATATTTTCTTTAACCTTGACTATAGCTCTCATATTTTCTCTGATGTGACATGTATGGGATGAAGATGTTCAAAGCAGACAAGGTAAGATCTCAAGCTTTGCTCTCCTGATTGTATTGTATGATGAGTAAGTGGGGAGGAAGATGGCCCAAATTTGACTACAAAGAGAGGTAAACTATCTTTGGGTAAAACTGGTGGCTAGAATACTGGCAGAGCTTTATTGAGCTTACTGATTTAAGAGGTCCCAAGTTCAAGCAACAGCCTCATTTCACAGCGAAGTTTGATGGTTGTAGCACCAAACTTCATCCAGATAAGCACCTTTTAAGACATAAAATGTGGGGTTGCATTCAAACCTTAGGGCTTTCTCTATGCCTCATTAAAAACACTGGAAGTGATTAAAAAACTCACCGTGGTAAATGCATTAGGCCAGCCAGCACTGAGCTAGTTGAACTTTTTAGCTGTACAATTTATTTACTCAAAAATTGTTTCTGAAGGTGGCTTAAATTCCTAGCAAATGAATAAATCAGTGAATAAATTCAGCTACACAAAATAAGCCAAGCTCAAAATGCAGTGAAAGCCTTGTTTGTTAAAGCACCCTCCCAACACACAGGCTCAGCAAATCATTCTGAAACCAATTTAAAGTTCATCAGACTCGAAATGAAGGAATTGTAACCTTTATTTCTATATGTCAGAAAACATAAACCAGCCCACAAATATTCTCTGGACCCTCTAATATACTATGGTGATTCTAAAGATTTGGGTGTGGGTTTTTTGGTTTGGTTTGGGTGGGTTTTTTTTTGGGGTTGGGATTTTTTTTTGCCATGGGAGGAAAAAGTTTTTTTGTGCGCCATTAATGAAGTTAGATTCTCTCTTGTAGGCACAAATACTTTATCTGAAATCACTGCTGTGCATACAACTCAGACAAATTTTCTAAGCATTATTCAGGGAAGGTACAAAAGAAAACCTCCTACTGAAATTGGTGGGAAAACAGCTTCACCAGAGCAGATATAATCTTATTTAATGGAACTGCTATAGTATGCTGTAAAATGCCTGGATCATAGCTCTCCACATGTCTGAAAAGGGACCTTTTACATCTGCTCTGCTTTGGTTTTGGAGCTTCCATACATCTTTTATCCTGGTGTGAATTTAGGCAGGGACTGCTGTGAGCATCACTAAAAAACATGGGTGAAAAGAGCCCTTCCAAAACAAGCAGAGTAATATTCGTATCCTTGCAAGGCTAGGGTGTAACCAGACCCATGTTCTTGCTTGCTGAAGCTTCAGTAGACCTGGGGGGCCAGACTTTATCATAGTATAGAGGTATGGTTTCTTGTAACATGTCTGTGTTAAACCTGGATCCCCAACCCCAACTTACTTCATGAAGACAACTTTTCATAGCATGAAGTGCAGCTGTTAAAGACTTGTCTCAAGGGGTGGGTGAAAAGCTTCAGCTGGGGCTTATGCAAAGAAAAGATAGACTCATAGAATTGTTTGGGTTGGAAAAGACCTTCAAGATCATTGAGTCCAACCAGTGACCTAACAACACCATGGTTATTAAACCATGTTCCCAAGTGCCATGTCCACACAATTCTTGAGCACCTCCAGGGATGGTGACCCCAGCACCTCCCTGGGCAGTCTGCTCTAAAGCCTGACCGCTCCTGCAGGAAATAAATTCTTCCCAGTCACTAACTTAACCCTCCCCTGGCACAACTTCATGTTGAAGTTCTTGAACAGGACTGAAGCTGCAGACACAGTGGATGCCCACATTCAGTCCTGTAAGAGTTGTGAGTGCTCAATATATACACCCCAAGTTGTCCAGGTTGAAATAAAGCAGATGGAAAATCCACAGAGCAGAAAGATCAATAATGCTACTTGGTTAGTGTTTGGAGAAAAAAATAAACAAGAGAATTCTATTCCTGTTAGCCAGAGTTGACTCACTTTTTGTCAAAGAACAGCAGTATTGAGCCATTTTTGACAGCAGATGCCTGCTTCATTCTGATAAATCAGGAAGCATGAACAGAGAGAAATTCAGGCTTTCCAGGCAGTGACACCAGGCAAAGAAGGTCACTTGCACCTCCTTGCTGTGTGATACTCTGCCATTGTACACAGACATGGGCAATGTGTATGAAATGAGAGGCATTTTAGGCTGCTTGAAGGGAAATACTCTCATTGCTGACTTCTGCTGATGTCCCCAGTTGAGGTTGTAAAGACACTGGGGAAGGGACTTGGATGCTGTAAACATGACATTACAGTGAAATGTAGTAATAACCTCCTAGGAAAAGTGTCACTTTTACTCTGTGCAGTGATTTAGGGTTGCCCAGTGTTTAGTGTTGTGTCACTTAGATGTAGCTTCCTGGCCTGGCAGGGTTATACAGAGCACATAGCTGAGATACTGTGTAGAGATGGTCAAACAGCCAAAGTTATTAATTTAAGCTAAGTCTACATCCTCTCTACTGAGGGTAACAGACAGTACTAGCTTTTGCTCTGATAGGAGACCCCGACACCGATCCCAGCAGCAGCAAGGATGCATTAGGACCCCAATCACAGTGAGTATCTGTGTGCTTAGTCACTGGCAAGAAGCAAACCCATTTCAGCACCACGCTATGTGACATCCAGCTCAGTGACAGCCAGGACTGCCAGGAACAATGTGGATGCTTTATTTCAACCTTCCTCAACACTGTCTCTCCTGAGTGTCTAGGGAGCCCCATGACTACATAAGAGAGCCCTGTTGCTGCATGGCCATGGTAAGCATTCCTGTTCATGCCAAACACTCCTATAGCTGTAGAGGGCAGCCTGAATCCAGCTCCACTTCTCTTCATTGCGTAAAGAAACTAGGTCTGGCAATGCTGAATAACAGGTACTCTGCCCTTGAATTCAAGATACCACATGGAGACATAAGTCTTCAGTACATCTGAGGAAAGGCCCTAATTCACCTCTTCTAGAAAGCCCTGGACTAACTGTGCATCCCACAGATCTGTGGATCACTGCTGCTAGTGTAGTCCTGTCCTTCTGGCTTGGGACTTTCTGCTGAAACTGCCAATGAAAGAATAATTATAACATCAGACATTTCTGTGCTGAGACAATCTCCATCAGGAAAGAAATGAGGAGCATTTAGCACTGCTCTCTGGACACCTTCTGGAAGACAGAAACATCTGATTGTGGCCAATCTGGATCAAATTTGGTTCACTGCAAAAGGAAAGCACTCCAAGTCCTTGTTACTAGGTTCAGACTACATGAAGAACAGGTCCATTTTACACCAGCAGAATTGATTTGAGCTTTACAAAAGGGCAGAGGAAGACAGGTTTTGTGAAAGTGCAGAGGAAGAAAGGTTTGTAGACCAAGGTAAAAGCAGAGGTCACATGTACAAAGAAATCCAGGAGGGACATAGGATATAATTTAAACACAAACAAACAACAACCAAATCAAGTAACAACAAAACAAACTAACCAGAATCCTCTTTAGTTGTTCTATCTTCTCAGTAGCTCTTACTTATTGACTAAAACGGCAAAGGCATTGAAGAGCTGTTCTTCCTACATGAGGAGAGACATGCAGGAACAGAAGCAATTATGATTCCTTATCTTCCAGTTTAATGTTTGATTTACCATACTGTGTGATATCTTTTGTTGTTCATATACTGTGCATAGCATCATAGTATCAGGGTCAACAAGGGCATGAGCCAATCTGATTTGCCAACCATCCTCCTGCTAGACTTAGAGCAAGCAGGCTTTGCTCACCAGGTCCAAGTGCACAGTCCTTGTCTTCTACAAGCTTCAGCTTCCCCTAAATCCTATCTGTTCAGTTGTGCAGCAGTTTTGTGAGACAGAAAGTCAAATCATCTCACACAGACCTGGAAAACTCTACTTGCAATCTCAGGATTTCAGGCTGGAAGTCTTAACACTCTGTTCCTCTGGACACTGAATCACACAAAGAATGTATTTGTTTGGAAGAGACCTTCAAGACCTCCAACTTTCAACCCGGCACTGAAAGGTCGACACTAAACTATGTCCCTAAGCACCAGGTCCACATGTTGCTTAAACACCTCTGGAGATGTTGACTCCATCACTGCCCTGAGCAGGCCATTCCAATGTTTGGTAAGCCTTCCTGTGAAGAAATGTCTCCTAATATCCAGCCTAAACATCCCCTGGTGCAGCTTGAAACCATTTCCTCTAGTCCTGTTACTTGACACCACGGAGAAGAGGCTGGCCCCCTCCTTATTCCAGCCTCCCTGAGGTAGTTGTAGAGACTGATGAGGTCTCCCCTCAGCCTCCTCTTCTCCAGACCAAACAACCCCAGCTCCCTCAGCTGCATTCACACTGGTGTTACATGCTTTCTCCATCCCTGAATAGCCCTTGGCCATGATGTTAAGCTTCCTTAGCCCCCCAAGACACCGTGTATATTGCCTCTAGCTTTCACTAAAGCCCAAATTGTGTGGGAATTGTGTGGAAGAGTGCCAGCTAGCTTGGGCTCTGCCTGGGACAGTTTTTACGGTCTGGCATAGTAGATAATAAAATTTTACCATCCAGTGACGTTTCCTGACAGTGCAGACACCTCAGGGAGCCCTGTTAGCCACTGGCTGATGGAAGAACCATTCCTTAGAGGTCTGTGGAGAGGATGTGTGGCTGGAACGTGCCTTTTCTAGCTGTAGAATTGGGAATTCTTCCTGTTGCATCCCTGCTTTCCTGTCTCTCTCTTCAATGAGAATGGCTGTGTGGAGAGGCAATCTGGATTTAAACAGAGAGATGTGAAAATGGTTTGACCATATTTGTACATCAGAAGAAGAGGAATAATTGTCTTGTCCCTTCATGCCTGCTGCTGAGCAATTCTTCTGCATGGTCTCATGAGGCACTCAAGAATGAATGAATGAGGAAAGAAAGGTGGCACCTGCAAGGAAGCCAGCTGCACATTCAAGCAGTGAAGGTGTGTGTTTCCCTGTTAGTGTTCCCATAGAAATAGGCCATGTCACGTTTATACGATGAAGATGAAAAGTGCATGTTTAAGATCACGAGCTCTCTGCCTTGCCAGAAGTTTGATAAGAAGCCCATGCACTTCTCCCTCCCACCATACACTTGTGGGGGTCTCACTTGTGTGCCTGTGCAAATCTGTTTCCATTAACCTGTCACACAGATGACAGTTCCATCACACCAGCCCACAGGCAGGCAGAAGAAATTTCTGCAGAGCTGAACATGCAAGGCACTCGATCCTCCAAGACACTGCTCACATTTTTAAGTGACTTTAATAATCTTTTTTAAATGGCATTCATGACCATCAACTTGCACTTAATCTCTGAAAATGAACATCTGGGGCAGCTCCCTATATAGGCAGACTCATCAGTTCCCATCAACTATGATGCAAGAGAGAGCCACCTCAGAGATGAGACATTTGATTACAGGTCTGGTCTCTGGCTGAGGTGGTCAGATTTGGGGCCAGTAATGGTCAAGGAGTTTGAAATGTCAGTCTCCATCCACCTGGCAATAAATATCCCACAGAAGTAAAAATCCAAGCATCATCTTGTGCCAGTTTGAAGTATTTCTGACAAGAACCAGGTGTGAACTAGTTACTGAGGGACAAAAGGTTTATTATGTACATATCTGCATGTTTCAAAGGGAAGAACAATGAAGGTCGACTCTGCTTGTCTGACGTCCACCCCTCTCTTGCCTGTCTTGAATTACTCACATGGTGGTGTTGAAGCAGAAAATAGCTGTCAGTCCTTGTTGGAAGGCTGCACCAGCTAGGACAAGGCAGACATCTAGTTTTCCAGAGGACTACACTTGTTCCAACTCCTTCTCTGCAACCAGATTGCTAATGAACTCACTGCTTACCCAGTTACAGAGCTCCACATGGAAAGCTGGGGAGGTGTTTATGGCTCCTAAGGCTCATAAAAGAGCACAGGCAAATTATTCCTGCTGACTGCACAGCAGGGAGTTGAAAACACAGCTAGCTCTGTCCAGACACTTCATGCTTCCCAGTTAAAGAGCAAACCACCTAATTGCAGCAATACCTATGTCCAAGATAAAGCACCAGATCCCTGACTGAGGATTTTCCAGTGCCTTCTGTACACGGCAAGAAGCAATTTACATGCACTCAGAATTTTACTGCATTGCTTTTCTCAAGCAGATTGCTGCTGTTTAAACAGCTTTTGTTCTTTTTCTTAGGTTTTTTCCCCCCCTGGGGATGTAGGGGGATCTTTTGCTTGTTACATTTCTGACTTTAACTATTCTGAAATGAGATGCACAGTGGATCAAGGCTGAGCAGAACATCTCCCTTCTGAGAAAAGGTTGAGGGAGCTGGGTCTCGTTAGCTTGGAGAAGAGGAGATTGGCAGGGAACCTCATTTGTGTTTATAAAGATGTGAAGGATGAGTGTCAGGAGGACAGAGTCAGGCTGTTCTCATAGTATCCAATGATAGGACAAAGGGCAGTGGGTGCAAGCTGGAGCAGAGGAGGTTCCAAGTCAACAGAATGAAAAGCTTTTTCACTGTGGGAGTGACAGAGTACTGGAGCAGGCTGCCCAGAGAGGCTCTGGAGTATCCTTCTCTGGAGACATTCAGAACCTGCCCAGATACATTCCTGTGTGACCTGCTCTAGGTGATCCTCTTCTGGCAGGGGGGGTTGGACTCATGATCTTTCAAGGTCCTTTCCAACCCTTAACATTCTGCGATTCTGTGAATCTCTGAATGCCACTTCCCTGACTAAGGGGTATGCAGATCTGATGAGATATCAAAGTAGTCCCTTTGCTTTTCAAATTCAAGGACCCAATTCTCATGTTGAGGAATGGTCCTGACTTAGGTTGTCTATGCTTTCTTGAAGGAAGACAATTGCAGTAGTAGAGTGCAAATGAAAATGAGTCCCATTGTACACTTCTGGAGACTGCAGACCATTAATTAAAACTCATACAGAACCAATTAGCATTTCACACCAGTGCAGCTGCTGCAATGTGGAAAAGACCATCATGTTTTTCAAACCTTTCTGGAGTCAACAAAATCAATTAAATGATGAGGCAGTAAAATATATTTAATGGTCTGAACTGTCTAGCACTTATTTGTAACACCTCAAGGTTGGCACTAAACAGGATGCAGCAGGCTGCTCAGTCATCTTCATGGAACTGCAGAATCACAGAGTGGTTTGGGTTGGAAGTAATCTTCAAAGGTCATCTAGTCCAACCCACCTGCAGTGAGCAGGGAAATCTTGAACTAGGTCAGGTTGCTCAGAGCCCCATCCAACCTGAGCCTGAATGTTTCCTGGGCTGAAGCATCTACCACCTCTATGGGCAATCTGTACCAGTGTCTTACCACTGTCATTGTAAAAAAAATGTGTCCTTGTATCTAGTCTGAATCTTCCCACTTTTAGTTTTAAACCATCAGCCTTTGTCCTATTGCTACAGGCCCTACTAAAAAGTTTCCCTCCATCTTAATTTTCTCATGCACTGTATGTATACATAACGATTTTACAAGCTGCTCCTGCACATGGCATCTGGAACAGGGCTCAGGGTCTTCATATTCAGAACTTGGACAGCTGAAGGAATAGCTCTTCACCCAGAGCAGAGAGTTGAGGCAGATGGAACTTCCTGAAAAGACCTATTCACACAATGTCAGCCATCAAGTGAGGAAATTTGACTAAAGGATTTTTGTGCACTCCTCAGAGCTTTTTCAAGAGCATTAGAGACTCTAGACCAACTCCTTCAGTTTCCCCAAACAACTTTGGCAAAATGTCCAGCTTCCACATTTTAGGGCATACAATCATAGAGTCATAGAATTGTTTGGGTCAGAAGGGACCTACAAAGGTCATCTAGTCCAAGCCCCCTGCAGTCAGCAGGGACATCCTCCACCCCATCAGGCTGCTCAGAGCCATGTTGAGCCTGACCTTGAAGATCTCCAATGATGGGGCCTCAACTACCTCCCTGGGCAACCTGTTCCAGTGTTGCATCACCCTCATGGTAAAGAACTTATTCCTAACATATCCAATCTAAATCTGCTCTTCTCTAGTTTGAAACCATTACTCCTCATCCTATCTCTGCAGACTTTTGCAAATAGTTCCTCTGCAGCCTTCTTGTAGGCTCCCTCCAGGTATTGGCAGGCCACTATTAGATGTCCCCTGAGCCAGCAATAGGACCCCCAACACAGAAGAGACATAGACCTACTTTGTCCAGAACAAGGACACAAAGGTGATCAGAAGGCTGGAGCATCTCTCCTGTGAAGACAGGCTGAAAGAACTGGGGTTGTCAGCCTGGAGAAGAGAAGGCTCTGAGGAGACCTCCACATTTCACTGTCTGATGGGGACCTATAGAAAGGCTGGGGAAGGGCTGTTTAGAAGGGCTTGTAGTGTTAGGATGAGGGGCAATGGTTTTAAACTGGAGCAAGGGAGATTTAGGTTGGACAAAAGGAAGAAGTTTTTTACAATGAGGGTAGTAAAATACTGGTACAGGTTGCCCAGAGAGGTGGTGGAGGCCCCCATCCCTGGGGACATGCAAGGTCAAACTTGATGGGGCCCTGAGTTAAAGATGCTCCTGCTTACTTCAGGGAGCTCGCACAGGATGACCTTCAAGGGTCCTTTCCAACCCGATGGATTCTGTGATTCTAAGACTTTTTTGTTGGTTTTTTTCTCATGCCACAGGAGGATGTTTGGATACAGTAAATTAACTTCTGATTCTAGTCTTCTGTCACCAGATAAGGTCTGGAGTTCAAACATGTGGTACACGCTGCTGTCACTGATCATTGAATCACTTCCCTTGTTCACTTGAAGTTACATTCAGAGGGTGAACCAAACTTTCCTAAGCACAGAAGGATAATTTCCCAGAAGACTAAGAAATTACAGGAGCATCACGTAGAAGCTTCTCAAAAGCAGCAATTCACCAGGCTGACAAACCCAGCCCATTTACTTCTCCTCAAAATAAAAGTGGCAAATATTAGGTCAAACGTGAAGGGAAGCAGTAAGTGTGTTAATGAGGGCAGCAACAGCCTGATACACAGAGCAGGAGAAAGCGAGGGCAGGCGGTGGCACTGTTGAAGAGGAGGATTGCATTTCCTCATCTGAATAAGATGGTGAATTTGATGGGCATCTGCTCACTGGAGAAACTGTGGAGGACATCTGTGCTAGATCAGTATCATCTGGGATAGCCCTAGCCAGTCAGGACCTAAAAGAGCTCTTCTGCCAAGCATCTTGCAGCAGATGTGCAGTCAAAATGCATGTAGGCTCCAGCCATTGTAGGTAGGTGATGGAAAAGTTAGACTCCATTCAAATTTCAGAGGAAATTTGTTTGCAGATCTGCTCAGTCAGATGTATCAAAAGTCTTCTGAGGTTTCTGAGCACTACAGTTATGCACTGAAACAACTTGAAAATGTTTTCAGAAGCACAAAGTGGAGCCTTTCACACAGCTTCTTGTAGGCCAGGTGCTACTTGGGACTGGGGCCTTTGATGGTCTCCATGCAGGTGGGCAGAGCAAAATCTGGCAGCCCAGACTTATTGCACTGCCCCAGTCAAGGAGCAGGGCAGCTGGGGAAGCTCCAGCCCCAGGAATTGGACTCCTCTCTGGGCACAGTCTAATATGTTACAGAACCATAGAACAGTAGGGGTGGAAGGAACCTCTGGAAATCATCTAGTCCAACCCCACTGCTAAAGCAGATTCACCTAAAGATTGCACAGAAATACATCAAGGAAAGTTTTGAAAGTCTCCAGAGAAGGAGACTCCACAATCTCTCTGGGTAGCCTGTTCCAGTGCTCCATCCAGCAACATCTGGGAAGTTACCATAATACCAAGAGGGTTTGTGGACACAGCCTTCCTCTTCCCCTATCCTTCATTTAGTTTTAAATGGCCAGGCCTGGGTTTGACTGCTGTTCCTCAGGCTGGAAAATGCTCTGTGGTTAGATACACTGCAGGAAATCCTTTGGATGAGAGGAGACAGGATGGAAAGTGTCAGCTGGTGGACTAGCAAGTCCTGCTTTCTCAGCACCTTCACACAGCTGAATCACTAAGGAGCTGCAGCTCACAGCTGGATCGGAAAAGCTCCCTGAGGACCTGAGACAATCAAAGAAACCTTCACAGAGCTGCTCTTTACAAAGCCAAGCTGAGGAGAGGGTGGATGTCTAAAGTGGAATGAAGGAAGGATGCTAAACGGCTTATTTACAGGATCATTTCCTCTTGACTCGCAGACTATCAATATTTGTGTGTATGTGATATGCTTCTCTAGTTCAATCATGTCCATTTTCTATGCCTTAATAAACAGATCTCCTACAACTGGAGAGATGTAGCAGAGGGATGATCTGCCTACACAGGGCACTGCTCCTCAAGCTGGGGTGGACCTTGCTCAGTCACTTGTGAGGGGCAGTCCTTGACAGGCTGAACCTGTCCCCTTTTTGCTTCTGTTAATTACACGATGAAGAGGCTACGACTGTTCTGGTATATTTACCCCAACCAAATTTGTTTCTGGACACCTTTGACACCTTTGTGAGCTCTGTAAAACTGAGCATTCAGAAAAAAAAAAAGATCACAGACACTAATTGATTCTGCTGTGGAGCTGCCTCAATCCTTCTCTGCTCTTAGACCAGCAGTAGTAAAAGTACGATTTGTTACTGAGATAATAAGAATTTTAGCAGGCAATCTTTCTGAGTCCTTTCAGGGAAGACAGAGTGGCAGAACACGATTGAACAGCCCAATTAACCTCAGCCTAGTATCATCAATTGGCAATAGAGGAGGCAAATGCTAGAAGTTCCCCATGTAGGATCATTTCAGCCCCTCTGGCACGACTGTGAGATTTAGAATAGAATAGAATTAACCAGGTTGGAAGAGACCTGACCAGAGCTGTGATGGAGACACCTCTTTTACCATCTCTACAGTTTAGAAACCAATTCATGGAGCTTTTTCTGGCAGAATACCAGTGGCAGGAAAAGTGCAGTTTTGAAACTAGCCCTCAGTGTAGAAGAAATTTGACTTTTGGATATAAATAGCAGCAACACCTGCCTAACCTAAATGCTCATTTCACTTTAAACTAGTTTAATTTAAGCAATAGAAGTTACACTTACTTTTAATGGGCAGCAACTGTTCATTAAATTTATAATGACATTTAGATACCCTGGTGATAGACATTCAGAAATGTCATATACATAGAGACAGAAATTCATTAGTAGCATTACTGAGATGGCTTGGAAGTGAAATTGCCTCGAGAAGAGACACTTGTTTCAGCTCCATCTGCACTTTGAAAACCTGAGGTGTATTCTAAGGCATGGAAGTACACTGCAGAGTGGTGTTAGCCAAAGCCCATCCCACAGAAAGTCTGAAGAGTTTTCCTTTCAAAGATTTACACCCTGTTAGGGCTTTGCTGACAAACGGCCATGGCACTGATATCACTGAAATCTCTACTTCATGTACAGATACACAGCTATACAAATAGAGATGTGTATTATTTCCACACAGGCATCAGAGTTTCTGCACACAACAGTAGATGCATGCCAAGGGAGCTCTTTGTTTCTAACCGGCCCTGGCTGTGTCCTTCTGATGCCAGAGAGAATATTCTTTTCAACCTCACTAGACAAAATGTTTGACCCACACATTAGGAGCTAACACAGAGAATAATTACAGAACATGAGTAACTGGAGGGGGTGGAACTCCTCTGCTATGAGGATAGGCTGAGGGAGCTGGGATTGTTCAGCCTAGGAAAGAGAAGATTCCAGGGGGAGCTTATAGCTGCCTTCCAACACCTGAAGGGATCCTACAGGAGGGCTGGAGAGGGAATTTTCATAAGAGTGTCTAGCAATAGGACAAGAGGGAATTCTTTTAAGCTGAGGAAGATTAGATTTAGACTGGATCTTAGTAAGAAGTTATTCAGTACAAGGGTGGTGAGACTGGAATAGGCTGCCCAAGGAGGCTGTGGATGCCTCTTCCCTGAGGGTGTTCAAGGCCAGGCTGGATGAGACCCTGAGCAGCTGAGTCTACTTGAGAGGCATCCCTGCCCATGGCAGGGAGGTTGGAGTAGGTGATCTCTGAAGTCCCTTCCTACCTAAGACATTCTATGATTCTATTATTATTATGAATGTAGTCTTTTAATTGCACATCAATATCCATCTCTAGTTGCTTAGCTTGAGCCTCTTCCTTACGTCAAGTCTATTTCTCCCGTCTAAAAGCATTCATCTGTACCATCTTATCTACACAAATAAGGAACATGGTTCACAGCCCAGAGACCTCAGCATGGGATCAGGACTGACAATGTTATTCCTACTCACATGACACCAGCATTGATAAGGCAGCCAAAGTCAAATAAGCTTGCTGAGTAAGAACTCCACATTTTGTCTGCAGTGACACCTTTGCAACAGTGTTTAATATCAGTGGGACTGGCAGATGTTATGCTTTGCATCTCAGTAAGCAAGTCTGTTGATTAAGGAAAGGACTAGAACATGACTGGGTTAGAAGAAAACATGTAAAGGGACACAAGAACAAACAGCAGCTTTGCTAGCTTGGTTCAGCAAGTATAGAAGCAGCACATTGTCATTCCCTTTAGGGGACATGCCCCTGATGATGCTGCCTACATCTGTGTTATCTCACAGTGTGCATCAGCAGGAGCAGATCACTAATGTGAAAGAGTCTGAGAACTCAGCCTCCACACAGCATCCAGCCCAGGGTTTTGGTTTGTGTTTTGCTTCGGAACAGCTCTAGCTGAGGCCCAGGGACTGAAGACCTGCTTGTGGCTGCAGCACACTAGGTATGCTGCCAGAGAGCATTTTCCATCTTAGTTCCATTGAAAAGGGATACAGTTCATGGCTTCAGAAAGTGTTCCACAATGGGAAGCAAAGTATAGTAAGAGTGAGCTAGGGACATTTCTTTCAAAACACACTTCTGATCCAAAGTAAAGCACTGAAGTAAATAAAACTGTATAAAGCAGATTTCTGGTGTACAGAAGAGAGAGCTTCCCACTGGAGCTGCTCAGAGAAAGACTGCATCTGAATAGCTCTGATGAATTAAAATCATCACACCCTCACCCAGTTCTCTCTGTGCATCTCTCATTCTTCTCTGTTGAATAAGTGCTCATGTGGCAGGAAACCAATTTGTGGATTCTTTGCTGAAAGTAATGCTTATGCAAGTTGAAGACACATTATCAGAAGAATGTTTTGATTAATTTGCTGTTCATTAACTGTACACCTTGGTGACTGTGCAGTAATTTATTTTTTAAGACAAAAGCTGTATTTTTTTGAGAATCTACTGTCCTGAGAATAATTACATCTAGCAAATGCTATGCATTTGTTTGCACCAGGTCCCCATTGAAATTCTAGCACACAGTTGCAGGAAGACTGGTAATCTGAGGTCCCAGAAGGCTTCTTCCAAGAAAGCTGTCTTTGCAGGGCCATAAAAAGTCCTCTTGCAGTTAAAAAGTGACCAGGGTTGTATGTGGTGTCACCTGTGAACCAAAGCTAAGGAACATACAGCAACTCTTCAACAGAGAACTTACAGGAAATACTTTTTACAGCAAGTCAGCTGGGACTCTTAATGTGATGAACTTGAGTCTGAATCATGCTTGCTTAACATCCAAAGGCATTGCCAATCCAAGATTTTGACTGTGCTTCTTTTAATGACACACATCTTTTGGTGACCATTGTCAGAACACCTAGCTAGTTTGACTTCTTCCTTTAGTCAGATTAACAGATGGGGTTTATTGCAAGGAAAGAAGCAGCAGTTGAGTAGCATTGCATTTTTTTTTTCCCAGAGGAAAAAAAAGAGTTCAAGTGAAGGATTTCTTTCTGCACTACGTATGAGCACTCCTCTGTTTTAAGGTGTATTGTGGTGAGGAAGACAGCATCAGTGTTTATCAGTGTTTTGACAGACACCAGCAGTGAAAATAGCTGCACTGGTAACACCACTATAACAAGCTGGTACTACATAGTTAAACTTGGCTGCTACTATATAGAGCAGTCTTCAATGCAGTACTGCCAGGTGCTATCATAAGAAGGCTTCTTTATTCACTTATCATCTTGAGGGGGAAATGAAAGGATCCATGTGCACTCTACATTTCCAGGTTTCTGAAGGGATTTATGATCCTTATTTACAGGAGCACTCTCATTCTCTCCACAGCTTGCCACCTGCTTAATTTTTCAGTAGGTTTGCACAGAATATGATTTTCCTTTCAGTTGGTTTCAGCTCAGCCTGGTCTGCTCGAAAACCTGCTCACAAGTTTCACTCAGTTGCTGAGCAAAGATTGATGAGGGTGACTTACCAGTTAAAAACTGATTGAAAGAAAATGGCTCTTCCACTCAGAGATCTCCTCACTTTGCCAGTCTATTAACATCAGGCAAGTGGAAGGTGCAGTGATCTGCTATCACTGCTTCTATTCCTGCTTTTGCTGGAGCAAAGAGGGCAGTAAGTACTGACCAGCAAAAAGACATCAGAAACACAGCACGGTATTAACAGCTCTTGCTCATTAAGGAGAACAAAGAGCCATATTTCAGGGTAACAGCACAACATCTGCCAAAAAAAACCCCACCCTGCACAGAGCAGTTATAAACACAAATGAGTACTTCGTGTGCACATGCAGGTAATGGCAAACTTCAATCAAATAACTTGAGTGAGTAGGTAGCTTTGCAAACACCTCCCTGGCTTTCATCCTGAGGCACAATGATGTGCACAAATCAAGCAGCTCAATAGCATTACCCTATGGAAATGTGTCCCCAGAGCCCAATGTTCCTTCTTCCTTCTCCAGTACCCCCAAAATGACTCCTGTTAAAACCACAACTTGTTACAGAGATAAAAAGAGCTTGAGGAGTCTTGTCCTTAAATCTTCACCAATTAAGAAGGAAGAAATTTAAAGGCGATAAGCACAAAGGAAGCTAATAGGAAACTCTTGGAGTTCTGTAAAATATTTCTTCTTGTCTTTCTTTCAATACATACAGACAAGATCTTAACACCTTCACTTTTGAACTATTGTTATTAACACTAAGAGGGGCTTAGACACACAATAGATCAGATCTGAGCAGTCCTCCAGCTGTGGCCCGGGGTCAGGAGGCTGCCTGGCTTACATAGGCTGGAGCCAGTGCATCATTTCTGAAAGGGTTATGCAAAAACTGAATACTCTAGGGGAAAGGCACCTGAGTCACCAAAAGGTGCCTTACAGTTCTCCCTATTTGCAACTCAGCTCAAAATCTTTTTTCCCATGGAGGTAAGCACTGAGGTCCTCAGGGAAATGAAGGTGACCTTTCAAGCATAGGTGTTAGACCAGGTCTTCCTCTTCTGACTCTGGGTGTTACACTGGGTGCTGATTAATGCTGAGCTGGTGCCACAATATTTCCCAATCTTATTCTGAGTTTGTTTGCTTCCTGAACAGATCACAAAACAGCCCTTTCATTCAAAGCTCTGATAGGGCTCTGCTTCCCCTGTTGGTATCTGCAGCTATCTGAGATGCAGAGATCTGCATTTAGCTCCTGTATTTGTCCTAATGGGGTTGAACTCTGAGCATGAGAAAACTCTGTCTGGGCATTTATAGGCTCCTTTATGGGCTGCAAGAAAGGTGTCTTCTCCTTGCCATAAAAGCTATTCATTTCTGCATGGAAGAGGGGGACAAACACTTTCTCTGGCTAGTGATTGAGGATACTCACCTGAGACAGAAGAAACCTGAGTGCTACTGGCTATGAGGTTTGTATTAAGTAATTTTCAATAAAAGACTACCACAGACAATAAGGAGTAGATTTTTATAACTATTTAGGAATTAAAGTGAGTTGCTGAAATGGTTTCACATTTGGTAGCTACTGCAGATGAGATCATTTTGTCTCAGCAGGGCCATGCCGCTGCAGCACTCCACACTGGCTGGCGTAACTGGACCGGCTTCTGCGGTCCCAGATGGAGCAGCAGAAACAGTGCAGGTTTCTCTGTACAGCATTGAACTGTACGGCACTGAAACATCCATTACTGTTTCAGAAAGGGGACCTGCTCTGAAGAGTTTTGTTTCCCACCTGAGCCATCTCACCCACACTGGTCAAGGCCGGCCAGATGACATGCAGTGCCCTAAAAATTAAAAGCAGGTGTGCTTCAGCAGGACTGGCACCTGAGTTCAGAGTATTTTTCTTCAGAGCAAATAACTGGAGGAATAGTCAGGAGTCTTTTGACTGCATCCTACAGCTGGGCAAGCAATTCCATTGTCTTAAACTCGTACAACAATCTCAAGAAGAATGTAGTGCAGTTTGCCAGATTAGGGACTGCAGAGGTTTTAAACCACCCCAATACACTTCCAAATCAGTTTGCTTGTATCCGTCCGTATTGCAGCCAGAGCTAGCTTGGCACGTCACGGAAAAACAGGATGGACTAGAACAAAAAAAGCCTTGTCAGCCCCTCCAGTTTTCCCACTACATTTCTTTATCCTGTTTACAAGAGACTGCCTCTTTTTCTTTTGTATTGGTCTTCTGTTCTTACCATATTGCACAAGTGAAAGATCTGACAACTTTAGCTCCTAAGGTATTCATTTTCACTAAACTACTCTAAGAAAGAAAATTCATGAGTGGGAAACTGAAGCACCGAAGATCCAAAGACCTCCCAGAGCCATTCAAGGAGTCAGTTCAGGGAGCACTGAGCCCAGACCTCCTAAGTCTAACAGCAGGACCTCAGCTATTCAATCATCCTTCTTTCAATAGCCCCATTTTACCTGTCCAGAGATCACTTTACCATGATAAATCACTTTAACTGTAAAAATATTTATATTCAGTGTACGATAATTCACACCAAGAAAACCAAAACATTTTTACTGACTGATGCTCATGCAGTGTCAGGTGTTTAGGAATGCCAGAGTTGTAGCTCCTTATTCAATAAAACAGGTACATAGTCATTTGAATAGATGCAAATAAAGACCATTGATTCCTTTGAACCCTTTAATTCATTAGCCAGGCAGATTAGTTTTTTAGATAAAGTGGAGAGGAAAAAATATACCCCAAGGTGAATTTTGAAACAACTGTGTCAAACTGAAACTGATCTTGGAGTGATCCTTATCTGCAAACTCAGGGGATATTTGTTCCATTGAACGTCAGAGGGATAAAATCAGTCTAAAGTCTCATGTTAGCAATTGGCAGCCACTTAAGAGCATTGCACCTGAGAACAGGTTTTACTTTATTGGCCATAAAAGTAAACAATGACTCTTATCATTCTACCACTTAGGCAGCAGAATACTTTGAAATGGTAAGTGTCTAAGCTTTCCAGTCCACAAGTATACAATTTTTAATGGGCTCGTACTTAGTCCTTAGCACAGACCTTGTGAAAGAAAAAAACCACCGTGTGAGCAAATACTCTGGCTGTGTGTTCTGACCATTCTTTCCACAATGTGGAGCTGGCCAAAAGGCAGGGACACGAGGTTCTTACAATCCAAGTGGAAATTTTCAAAGCACTTGGTCTAGTGGAGACCACCCTGGTCCCAAGGGGCTTTACATGACAGGCCCTAGGAGCTGGCTGTATGTATGGTGATGGGGCACTTTAAAGCATTTCTCCTCAGAATGTTCAAGGCTCCTTTTACAATATAAAGAAGACTTAAGAACCAGGAAGCCACAGAATTGATCTTTTTCAAATAAACTTGCAGGATTTTTCAAGGATTGTTGCAATACAAAGCAAGACAGGCACCCAATTCCAGAGAAAGGGAAGATCCCACAGCCTGATGTTTACCCATCAGCTTGTGCAAAATACTCACTGGGGTGTGGGAGCTGGGATCATATCCTCCAGATCTGCCCACGAGGATTTAAATCTGTGGTGCCTCACACTTGTCAGGGGAGGAAAGCTCTCCCTTCCAAACTGTCACATATTCCTGGGGATGGAGGGGAGAAAGAAATCCCACTTGCAGTATTTCCCTTTGAAGCCACTCACTTTATATAGGATCATGAAATAGTAATTGGCCAGAGATAAGCACTGCTTCCTAGATGCTCCTTTGGGCAACAGGACACCTGCATTTTGGTCCTGCCTCCTGTTACTGCCTGAACAGCAGTGAAGCAAGGACAGAAAACAGGTCTCTCTTCTCCTGCTTTCTCCTCTTGCTCAGGTGAGTGCCCAGCTGCTGGGATGATTCTTCTCTTTGGCTGAAGGAACGTGCAGCTACACAATGCAGCGTCAAACAACTGTAAGGGGAGGATGGAGCAGTGCCCCAGCCTGTGACACCCCGTGACTGCTGACAGAGCACTTACCCCTGCAACTGAGTACATGAGCAGAAAGGACAGGGCAAATGTGCTCTTGCCACATTTGGAGTTGCAGGAAGAACACAGGGAGAGGTACAAATCTTGGAATAAGATAGATGCTTCATTAGAGTCCACAGCAATTGGATTCACTGGAGCCCAGAGCAGCTGGAGTTCGTCTGGGAATCATTCTCCTCTCCCCAGCTCAGTATAGCCCTCACCAAAGAAAGAGGGATTTGAGTGAGACAGAAATAAGGAACAGTGGCATCTAGGGCTGAGCCTGGGACAGCAGGTCTGGGGGCTGAGATCCATCATTCAGCCTCTGAAGATGGGAACTCAAGGCAGATAACTCACATGCCCTCAGCTTGATGGCTGCCTTGTGGTCCACTCTAGCTATCAACAAAAACTTGGCTCTTCCTTGGTTATTTAACTCTGAATCACCCATGAGAATGGGGAATATTCCTTGAAAAAATTACCTTTTCTCTTTTTAATCTTATTTTTAAATGTGAGTCATAGACCCAAGTGACTTTCTAGATTCTTTGGTTATGCAGAAGAAATGAAAGAGAAGAGATTCCTGTGGATAATGAGAATTTGTCACATCTGTGGCACGCCTGGCCATCTCCCTGCATCGCCGGTAACAGGTTTAGGAGCAGGCCAGACCAGTGTGGCAAGAGCTGCAGTGTCCTTCACCAGATGCAGATCACCAGCAAGAAGCTTGTTTTAAAAATAACAATTTAATTCAACCCTGTATTAAGCAAATGTATTGGAACTATTTTTATCTACTATGTAAATTATGAATTGCATGTCATGTATCACAGAAAGCTGATTCATTTTTTTTCTTGACTTTCATGTTATTCAAGTGTGTGAAGTATGAAATAATGTCTTGGATGGCTTTAAGAGATAACTGTGGAAACACTGGGACAAATCTGCACACCACCACCCACCATACAAATGCACTTCAGGTTTTACTCCAAACCTTCTGGACAAAACCTGAATCTTTCCTTCCAGGTCAGACTCTTGCTTTGGAGGCAGCATTTGTACTACCAAATATTAAACAAAATCTTTCTAAGCTTTGTCTGCATGCAAATAAAGAATCATGGGGTTTGTGGGGAAATGGGGTACACACACCACTTTTGGAGGCATATTTACCACAGGTGCCAAGCTCTTGAATACTGATTCTACAGATCTTGAATTCTAAGTGCCAGGAAATTGCAAATAATAGCAACTAGGACAGAAGTAATAACCACTCATCTCTATTTCTGAATTCCCTTTCTTAGATTACTGTCATTGCTGTGCAGGAGCAGATCCACACTTTTATTTTGCACAAGTAGGAACCACAAACTGGCCAATCCATTTACAAGCAGGCTGGTCTTTAATCCCACAGCAAATGCAGACTACCATGCAATAAACAAATCTCAATTTCAAGCCACTCACACAAAGTAAGCCAGAGACCTCCTGGCACTGCTCATTGCTTTAATGAGAGGGCACTTAGGTGACTTCCGTGGCCCCCTAACCTGGGGGTTCAGCATTTTCCTAGCCTCCTCTCCTTGTCCTAGCAGGCATTATTGTTGCTGAAGTGTTTCTCTAATTACTGAGAGTGATTGCTCACCTAACCCAGCCACCTTTGTCCACGGAGGTGCCATGGCAGTTTTCAGACTGATTTGCTCAGCCTGTGGATCTCCTCAAGCTGGGGATCATCTGGCAGCCAGTTAAGCTGCTTTGTGTGGATGATACAGAGCCAAGCTGGGGGAGTGTTAGGGCAATGGCATTTGGGACTCCTTCCAGTGGTGTGAGATTTCTTGGGCATGGCGACCTGGTACTGGCGACAATGTGCCTTCCTGAGGCAAGGCTGCAGGAGTTGATAAAACAAGGGTATTTCCTGCTGAAAGCTTGAAGGACCTTAACCTCCTCTGAACTAAACCAAACAAACACACAAACAAAACCTCCCGGGTGTAATTAATTCTCTTCTTTTCTAACAGTCACAGAACCTGACACATTTTAAACGTTCTGTTTGAGGGCATTTTTTTTTCCTCACAAACTAAACCAAAAATAAACAAGTTCTCCTTCTAAACCCAGAATGTTCTGAATTATACACAAATATTTGCTTAGAAAAGAAGCCATATCCAAAGGGACATGAAAAAAAAACCAAACAGAAAAGCTGATAATAAAGACTGAAGCAGAGGTACAGCTCCCCAGCTAGAATTCCCTGACAGCTAACAGCATTGCATGAGCAGTGATTTAACTCACAATTTTATAAATGTCAGGTACTTAAAGGCATTAGAAAGACTTCAGCATTGTCAAGAAGAGCTACTAAAACAATTGCACCACATTCCTTCTGACAGCTCCAAATACTTTCGTTTGCCAGTGTAAAATGCACAAGTGACCATTCTCTGACTTCTTTGTCTTCATTTTAAAGCAACTGACTGTTATGAGCACCTTGGGTGCTACCAAGGGAAGGAATTAAGATTTTTTTTGTACCTGGTAAGGATAACACCTGCTAACAAAAATAGAAACCTATATTTAGGATCTGTTACTTCATGCCTGGTTAATCTGGAGAGCATGTCCGGGAGAGCAACTGGCGTTAACCAGTCTGATAGTGTGATGCCCGCAGCAATACCAACTTGTTAATCTTAAGTTTAAAATAGATCTTCACCAGCAAGTCAAGTTAACCATGTCTGATCCAACTAGTTTTATCTTAGACTATTCATTTCATTTCATTTCATCTACTCTCCTTTGATGTTGGGAAGATTTGACTCTAATTTGATGCAATGTCTCGATCGTTATGCAGCCTGCATTGACTGGTAGAGACAGGGAACTTGTAAATTTTCCAAACTAATAGCTCAGTGTCATTAAAGGAAATGTCAGGCACCTAAATTGGAAGGCCCTTAAGGCTCAGTTATGTGCAGGTTTTGGTGGCCCCTTGCAGCTGAAATCATAAATTAGCTATGGTCCAAACTGAAAAAAATTGTTTTCTTCCACTTAGGAGGTTTAGGAAGAAATTCACCTTCTCCCAGCTTGAGCTACAGTACACACCGTAAAAGGTCCCAAGACTGATGATGATGATAAACTTTTCTGCCTGCAGGAAAAAGACTTCATGAAGTGATAGTGAATATCTGCAGCTTCCATCACTTTAATAGGATTTGTGTGCATTTAAGTTTTGGAAAGTCATACAGTTCACAGGTGCCTAGAAATAGACCTTAGAGCCTGATATAAATCTCTGAATTGGAGAATATTAGGCAGTCTGACCAAATAATATTCTTTTTTTTGCCAGACCTCCCTACTCTTAGTTGGACGAAAGACACATGTGAAAAACTGAGCTGCAAAGCGCTACCTTTTAACTTGTTTTCTAGCATTTGTCAACAAATGTTCAAAGCACAGAAAATCATATTGGGCATTTATTTAGCTAACCTTACTAAGAAAATTGCTCAGCCTCAAGAGAGCTTCAAAGGTTTCTGTATTACAGCATCAGGACTCAGGAACCCAAAACTTCTCCTCTCTAACAAGTTTCAAATAGCGAAGAAATGAGGTTTTTACTTTGCTGGATTTCAGGCAGAAAATGTA
The DNA here is from genome assembly GCF_014839835.1 of Dryobates pubescens. Taxonomy (NCBI): domain Eukaryota; kingdom Metazoa; phylum Chordata; class Aves; order Piciformes; family Picidae; genus Dryobates; species Dryobates pubescens. The sequence goes on from NC_071625.1 coordinate 4,916,748, forward strand.
GCTTGCCCAGGAGAGGTTTAAGATGTTTCTTTGTCATATAAATGAGCTTTGGCCTCTTTCTTCTTTAAATAAACTATAAAAAATGAAGTTCCATGCTCTTTAGTTTTTCTCATGAAATAAAATAGGCTTTCAGCAGCAACACACCTCAGTGGGATGGCAGGAAGTGAATATAACTTGGTCCTTTCTGCTCCTACCTCCAGTGGCCCAGACAGCTCCTCCTTGGCACAGCACACAAATGGCCATGTGCAGAGGTTGCTGCAGACACCAGTGATACGTGCTGCTTGCTTGTAAAACCAGCGAGTAGAGGAGTCTGATCAAGTGAATCCATCATTCTTCCTCCCAGAAGTATGCCTTTCTTTTTTCACAGATGTACTTTGTGACCATTGTGACAGGGAGAGGATGAGTAAGGCCCCAGCACCTATGGGTCAAGGTATATTACAACCATATTGGTTAATGAAAAAGGCATTTTCTCAAAGTTTAAAGACCTTCATGCCACATTCAGTGCTGTTTGCAGACCCCTCTCAGACTGAAGCAGCTCTCTTCTATGGTGTGCACTAAGGGTAAGTGTAAAACTTCAGCTTGAATGTGGACTCCCTGATGGGGGTCACCTCTGGTGGGAGTTCCTGGGCTAGGCAGGAATTTTTACAGGCAAGTCCCAGGTCCTTTCTGGTTATGAACATTTTAGGAGCATGCTGTTGCTGTTTGCTTGTGCCTGAGTGCCTTTTAACTATGTGGAGAGAGGAGATCATGAACCATCATTACCGGTGATCTCCTCTTGAAGAAGTCACCATTAAGAAAGCTTCCGCCAACTTTGTCGCCTAAAGAATCCAGCCTGCCCACTACGCCATCCTGTGAAATCAAAGCCTCCTCCCACTTTCTTGAATAGCATCTGCTTTGTGCATTAGTTTTAGGAACAGATGGCCTTGAAGATTTATGGGTAGCAAAAGGGGAGAATATGAGTCTTGTGTGAGAAACTGGAGAAGTCTTTTGTACTATGACTTTTATACCAATGTGAAAAGCATCAACAAGCCAGAAATATGTTCATGGTCACTCCGAGAGTTCAAAGAAGCCATGCCTTAGCATCCAGGGAAGAAACATGGCTTGCAAGATGCAGTGATACATCTTCAGATTACTTGGAAGATTAATCACAAACATTAAAGATTAATCATGCTCTATGAACTTGGCTTGTCAATGGAAAATGTATGGTGAAAAAGTTTGTTGTGAGTGCTGGGAAGGCTTGCTGAAGTTAACAAACTTTTCTCAAAGGTGAAGGCTCCCAGTGTTTCACAATCTTGAGAGCAGCCATGCAAAACACTCCTAATTCCTCCACCCTAGATAATATCACAGAGGGGAAGAGTCAGCCCAAAAGGCATGTAGATATTCCTGAAAGAAAGAGAATAGTAGAATTTTGAGTGGAAAATCAGAGTCATACTACTCTAAAGAATGTGAGGTACCCACAGAGAAAGCTTCCAGTTAGTCAAGCACAGCTCCATCGGGCAAATGCAGGACTTGAACGGGGCTCGGTGACAGCACACACATTTACTTTGTGGCATGTTTGTCCTTCAGTCTGCAGAATGACTTCAAGAGTGAGTTACTGGAGCTCTGCATCAAAACAGAAGTAGTTTGCCTTCATATATATGCCCGGAGAAAGTCCCCCCCATAGAGGTGGAAGAAGAAGGTTAATCTCTTCCTGGGGCCTCCTTCAGGTGTGATACAGGCTCTGTCAGCCTGCAGTGCTCCTGGGTTAGCTCACACAATCTGCTGTTTCTTAGTTGGTTTATTCAGTTCTTGGTGCCTTTCTAGGGGATGTTCCTCTGCATGTTCTAGCCACATGGATACACACTGTTTTGTGCTGCAGAGGATCTACTTTTGAGGGGATGGCTTTTATCTGACACTTTTGTTTTCCATGGCAGGAGGCCAAGTTTTTCCTTACCCTCTTCCAGGTTGTAGGAAGAGCAGGGACAGACGTTTCAAAGTAGTTGTTCTGAAATTGAATGACTGAATATAGCCAGCAAAGCATTGCTGAAAATCTGTGGGAAAGCTCTGTTTGTTATTCTCATTCCCAGTGGATCTGGGATAGGCTCACTACAGAGAAACTGGCACCCAGAGGCCAACCCAGGCACCTGAATATGAGGGATTTCCGTGCTCCAGATGAAGAGCAGCTAATGTTGGATCACAAGGAAAACCTGTGCAAAATTCCTGGTGGTGGGACTGTGGAAGAAAAAAGGCTCTCTGAGAGCATCCCGGTGGTGTTCTCACAAACCAGCAGGGGACTAAAAATCCAGAGCTGTGGTTAGTTTTGTGTTGCAATCAGGTGAGGCTGAAAGAAAAGCATCTGGGCAACTGTGTTTGTGTCCTGACAAGACAGAGGTAATTGGAAGTATTGATGACACATTCCTCCTCTGTGGTTTAGTGTAAAACCTGATCAGCTGCTATGTATGTAGCATGTACCTTTTCATGTTATTGCTTTGCTTAGTTCATAGCTGTTTAGATATCAGTTGAACTTTTCCCAACTGACATCACTTCTATCTGGTCAAACTGGTTGGCTCCACTGGTGGTTACTGCTAGTCTGTAGATGAGGAGAGAAAGAAAGCTCCCCATCTTCCCATGGCAGACTCACTGACAAGAAATAATGCAGCAGCTTGGACTGCAGAGCTCTTGGATTTCCTCTAGCTCCCACAGCAAGCAGTGTCACACAAGGCACGGTGGGAATAGCCTTGCAATCCAGGTTGACCTCAATCAAGAAGTAACAAAGAACTTTGTGAGTTTGGAAGGAGGGCTGGGAGGCTAAAGTTGTAAACTGATAGCAGGTTGGACACACTGCACTGTTGTGTTGTGAAAGCCCTAATGTTTAGCTTCTGTTTGCTTTAACTTGCTAACATTTTCCATTCTCTGGCTGTTGTAAATGTCACTTCTTTCCATGATCACGAGGTCAGGCCCTGATCTTTGCTCAGTGAAGGGTCGAGCTCTTATATCAAACCTGCTCATCATAATTTTACTGCAAAGCTTGGACAATTTTGATAAGTGGTTATGTTCTGAATCCTTGGAAGGAAAGCTTTTAATCTTGAACACTAGCACAGGCAAGTAGAGTGGATTGGATTTTGAAATAAAGCACAATAAATGCTTTTTATTGTATCATTTACATGCTTCCAAGAAGCCACTGTGCTTATCAGATGCTGAAACCATTGCCAGGACATACTTAGAAGGAGCTGTCAATTCTCTTCAGAAGAAAGAAAGCTCTCCGTCTTCTCGTGGCAGAATTAATAAAGAGATTCCTGCTGAGCTTCTCTTTTCTGACCTTGAACTCATCTATAAAGTAAATAATTTAATTTTAAAAGGCATTAAACTTATTTTTAAAATAGCTCAGAGGGATGGAATATACTGTTAGCGAGTCTGCCTTTTCAATGTAATGTTCTATTTTCCTCATAAAATCACATATACTTTTCCCAGCCTGTGGATAAGAAAAGAGATAAGCTGGTGCAAGCACTACAAGTGAAAGAGGCAAAAAAAAAAAGGGAAAAAAAAAGAATAATGCAGCAGTCTCTATAAAAAGAGTTTATATCCTCTGGGAGATATAAAGCACATAGAACAGTTACTCCCCCTTTGATATGCAAGATTACCAGCCACAGATCTTTAGTGAGAGCTGTGCAGGCTTAAGGACCTTACAGCTGAACTACAATAGTTGGTGCTTTGCACAGAAAAGCAAACAGAGCTACATGCCTGCTTCTGTAGGCTTCCAGCTGCAGCGATCATCACAGAGGTTTCAGTCCATCCCCAGCACTCACACAGCTGTGCAGCAGCACGCAGGGCCTGCGATCTTTATTACAATGGCACTTACGTCATTTTTGCTGAGCTGGTTTGGGGTTCAGCAGATCAGAAAGATGAACCTGTTCACCTCAGAACATCGTTTGCTTTACTTATTGCTTTTTCCATATTACACTCTGAGACTCTCACCATGGGGTTTTATGGCTTTGAAGCTGTGTGGGTTGACCTACAACTGTAATAAAAGAATTTGGAACGAGATAGCACAAGTTTTTCCATTATTTACAGAAGGTTGAGGCTACTTATTAAACACCTTCAGATTCCATAACTTCACTAAAATGAGCACTTTCTCAAGGAGCTGCTATGTTGTGGCAGACCCTTGCAGCATGCAGACTGGACAGGATAGGGCTGTGCTGTGAGCTCAAACAAGAAAAACCTCCAGTTTAAATTTTTTTTTATTTAACCTTCCTGAAGAACACTGCACTTCCTAGTTACAAATTAACAGTGTGTTTTCACCCTGCATAACTGCTCTGGGATGCAGGTTTTATTTCACCTGCTTCATGCTCTTCTTAAAGAGCATTAAGTTCAGTTAAGAAGGTGTATGGAGAATGCAGGGAAGCATTCCAGTTCTGGGCCCCTCAGTTTAGGAAGGATGTTGGCTTGCTGGAGTGTGTCCAGAGAAGGGCAGCAAAGTTGGTGAGGGGCTTGGAACACAAGCTCTATGAGGAGAGGCTGAGGGAGCTGGGCTTGCTTAGCCTGGAGAAGAGGAGGCTCAGGGGTGACCTTCTTGCTCTCTACAACTAGCTTAAGGGAGGTTGTAGACAGGCAGAGGCTGGTCTCTTCTCCCAGGCAACCAGCACCAGAACAAGAGGACACAGTCTCAGGAAGCACCAGGAGTGGTTTAGGCTGGAGGTTAGGAGGAAGTTCTACATAGAGAGAGTGATTGCCCATTGGAATGAGCTGCCCGAGGAGGTGGTGGAGTTGCCATCACTGGAGGTGTTCAGGAGGAGACCTGATAGGATGCTTGGTTGCATGGTTTAGTTGATTAGGTGGTGTTGGATGATAGGTTGGACACGATGATCTTGAAGGTCTCTTCCAACCTGGTCTATTCTATTCTATTCTATTTCTATTCTATTCTATTCTATTCTATTCAGCTGTGGACCCACACCACCATTTCATTTCAATCTCATCACATTTAACACGCCCCCAAACTGCAACTCCAATTTTGGTCACACAATCAGTGATGGGTTTTTTTGAGTAATGCCTTGTGGATGCTCCTGGGTTGCAGAGCAGGCATTCCACAGGGTACACCCGGTGGCCCTGGTTCCCTGCTCACCCAGACTGTGGTGTCTGTGGGTGTACTCTGGAGTTTCCTTTCAGCTGTCAGCTCACATTTCTTTCAACAAAAAACTAACTCAGCACTCAGGAAGCAAGGACTCTGGGAAGAGGGACCACTGACAGCTCTCCTCCTGATGTGGAGCTGATGCTTAGCCAAAGCATGCACAGTCTCAGGCTGCGCCAGGGGAGGTTCAGGCTGGATGTTAGAAAAAAGTTCTATACAGAAAGAGTGATTGCCCATTGGAATGGGCTGCCTGGGGAGGTGGTGGAGTCGCCATCACTGGAGATTTTTAGGAAAAGACTTGATGGGGTGCTTGGTGCCGTGGGTTAGTTGTTTGGGCAGTGTTGGATTGGTTGATGGGTTGGACGCGATGATCTTGAAGGTCTCTTCCAACCTGGTTTATTCTATGTATATGTATTCTATGTATTCTTTGTAAGCTAGACATGGGCTGAGTGAGTAAGGTAAAGCCAAAATGTCCTAAATACTCAAAAGGAGCCCTAAAATCCTCCAAAGAGATAGCCAATCCTCCTAAAGCAGGATCCAAATTTTCAGCAGTCTCCCATTAAGTTGTCTCATAATATGGGTCTCTGAAAGCTTCGCTAACCAACCATCAGCACCACCAGTGGCACTAACATTCCAGTTAACTACGTGCTGGGCGATTAGTCTGTGCTGAATTTGCTTAGAATTACATGAAAATGCACACTACCCATGCAGTAAAAAACATCATAAAGTCCTGGTCCAAAATGTAGCAACACAAGCCACCAAAAATCCCAGCAAAAGTCAATGGAAATCAGGGAAAAGATAAGCACTGCTCCTGATAAACATTGGAACACACTCTCAGAGAAAGCACTGGGTCCAGCCAGCTGCAGCCCATCCCCTCTCAGTCCATGCCATGCAGAGAGCTCAAGCCAACAGCTGACAAGTTCCTTATGCCAGAGATGGCTTTGGTGCTAATGGCAAGTTCACAGTGCCTCACATTCCACCTCTGTGAAGGTATTATTGGATTATGGCAAGTGGGCAAGAGAAGATGCTTTCTCCTGGCATGAGTTAGGTCATGCCCAGACTCCTTTCTCCTGATGAGAGACAGGTAATACCTAAAGCTTTTCTTGTCCCACGGTACTCAGCACTGGAGGGGCCACACCTTTTGAGTACTGGATTCAGATTTGGGGCTATCACTACAAGAAAAACATTGAGGTTTTGGAGTGTGTCCAGAGAAGGGCAAGGAAGCTGGTGAGGGGTCTGGAGAAGAGGTCATGTGAGGAGCAGATGAGGGAACTGGAGGCATTCAGCATGGAGAAAAAGAGGCTGGGAGGAGGCCTTCTGGCTCTCCACAACTCCCTGAGAGAAGGCTGGAGTCAGGTAGGTGGTGGTCTCTCCTTCCCAGGAAATGGCCTCAAGTTGCATCAGGGGAGGTTTAGGTTGGACCTTAGAATAAAATTCTTCACTGAAAGGGTTCTCAAACACTAGAACAGGCTCCCCAGGGAGGTGGTTGAATCCCCATCCCTGGAGGTGTTGAAAAGAGGCAGAGAAGTGGTGCTGAGGGACATGGTTTAGCACCGGACTCCACAGAGTTAGATAATAGTTGGATTTGATGGTCTTAAAGGTCTTTTCCAAACAAAATAACTCTGTGATTCTATAAATCTTGTAGTTAAGCAAGTGCTTGCCTACAAATACAAGAAAAAGCACTGTTAAGCATTATCTTACAAAAGATGGATCTACATACAAGAATGCTGCATGATTTCACTCCCATTCTTCTTGGTTTCCTAGTTGCTCTATAGCATTGAAGCACATCTCTGGGTTGTCCAGAGAAGCTGCGGGCTCCTCATCTTTGAAAGTGGTTAAGACCAAGCTGGATGAGGCTTTGAGCAACCTGGTCTAGTGGAAAAGGTCCCTGCCCATGGCAGTGGGGTTGGAACCATATGATCCTTAAGGTGCCTTCCACCTCAAGCCATTCTGTGATCTAAATATTTTGACATCACGTGCTCCTCCACCATGGCCAGCCATGCTTGCTGGCAGCTGCACACAACTTGAAGCTGCCCTCTAGAGCCCAGTGCTACCTCTGCAAAGTCTACCAATTGGTAGCTCAACACCATTCCAGTTTTAAAAGCTGCATTCCCCCTTCCAGTTTTCCAATGTTTCTCAGATGTGTGTTTTAATGTGGCAGTGTGTAAAAGTGTGAGAGAGAGGTGTTTTTTTCCTGTATCATATAATCATGAATCTGGAGCATCACTTCTTTCAAAATGCTTCTTACTGGGATGATCTGCTAGGGGAAAGCAGGACTGTAGTGAGGAGTAACAGCCAGGACTGTAGCAAGGAATAACAGCCAAGGATCGGAATTTCCTTCTACATCTTTCAAGCGTGACTGTGCTGCTAGCCATCACTGGGTATCAGATATCAATAAGGGAAATCCAGCCACACCTCAGGATCACACACAGCTTTGGCCTTTCAGAACAGAGGTGACGCAGCAGTCCCTGCCTTTGATGTATCGCCTAATGTTGGACCAAGAGAATTTCTGTTGTCCCTCTGAACCATTTGTGTTGCTCACGTTTCTCATTTGAAAGTTCTTGCATTTGTGTCTCTTTTGTCTCTGCTCATCAAAATTCAGGTTTGCAGTGCTTCATGTGATGCTGCTTTCTGGATGAGAATTACTTGTAGTGCTATTTCCACCTTCTGTTTGGGGGGATATTTTTGGTTGGATTGCTGTTAAAATTGGCATATTTCATTCCTGTCCATCTTGAGAAATTCTTGGGATAGTGCACTTAGATGCTCCTCAGAGTGAAGACAGAATTGTGGTAGTCAGTCCTAGGAGGTCTCAGAAATATAAAAAAATTATTAATGACACACCTGAAGGCTGTGCTGCCATTCAGTGAGACCTGCACAGGCTGGGGAGTTGAGTGGGGAGAAATTGAATGAAATACCACACGGACAAGTGCAGAGTCTTGCATCTGGGGAAGAACAACCACATGGATCAGTACAGGCTGGAGGCTCACCTGTCGGAGAGCAGTGTAGGGGAAAGGGAGCGGGAGGTCCTGGTGGACAACAAGATGACCACGAGCCAGTAATGTACCCTTGAGGCCAAGAAGGCCAATTGTATTCTGGGGTGTATTAGAGGGGGCATGGTTAGTAGGTAGAGAGAGGTTCTCCTCCCCCTCTACTCTGCCCTGGTGAGGTGTGGTAGTGAGAAAAGTTAGGCTGTGCCTAAAACTGTCACATGAGGGCACATCTGGAATATTGTGTCCAGTTCTGGGCCCCTCAGGGAACTGCTTGAAAAAGTCCATCACTGAGCCACAAAAATGCTGAAGGGAGTGGAACATCTCCCTTGCGAGAAAAGGCTGAAGGAACTGGACCTCTTTAGCCTGGAAAAGAGGAGACTGAGCAGGGACCTCACTCATATTTATAAATATGTGAGGCCTGAGTGTCAGAAAGATGGAGCCAGGCTCTGCTTAGTGTTGTCCTATGATAGGAAAAGGGGCAGTGGGTGCAAGCTGGAGCACAGGAGGTTCCATGTGAACATAAGGAAAAACTTTTCACTGTGAGGGTGACAGAGCACTGAAACAGGCTGCTCAGAGAGGTTGTGGAGTCTCCTTCTCTGAAGACATTCCAAACCTCCCTGGATTTGTTCCTGTGGGACCTACTCTAGGTGATCCTGCTCTGGCAGGGGGGTTGGATTACGTGGTCATTCCAAGTCTCTTCCAACCCCTAACATGCTGTGATTTAGTGTGATTCTGGGATTGTGTGAAAAGGTCCTTTCCAGCCCAGTGTATTCTATGATTCTATGAAAAGCATCTGAAGAACAGCTCTGAACAACTGTTTTCAGAAGCAAACAGCCACTTAGATTCTGGGTCAAGTTCCCAGCTGGCTTCAGTGTAGCATTTCTGACTGCTGCCAGATACGGATCTGGCTTCTGTTTTGTAAGGAGAACTTCAAGTAGCTGTAGCTAAAATGAAGGAGAAGGCTTAGGCTTCTCAGTGAGGTAAAGCATTAATCAATGTGCATATATGCATATCACCACACAGATAATTTCTGACAATATGAAGAACTTTGCCATTTTATAAAGCCCTCTAGAGGCACTGGGAAAATTTGCATGGACTTCATTGGGTTATGGATCACATCTTGGATATATCTACATTTTTAACTCGTTTCCAGTGCATTCTCTTTCAATGGAAATTAATAGCTTCTTGGAACTGAGATGACCAGCTTCCCATTTATTTTTGCATAAGAAGCAGAGTCCATTGGGGACAAATATGGATGGTGGCTTGGTAATTCATTAATCAGGAAAATATGGTGTGCAGTTAGTTATATAAGTGATTATTTCTGCATGGAAATGTCTGCTACTTTTAGGTCCATGCAGGATCAGTTCAAGAGGAGCAGTGAGAACATACAAACCCGTTCACCCTCATCTACCGCTCTCCAGAGAAACGTACACGCTTTGTAGATAACACTGATTTTTGTGGATGTCAGCATAATGAGAAGTCAGCATGTCCAAGTATCCTACCTGCCCATGATTACACATGCTCCTGGTGGGGAGAAGCAGCATAGTTTGAAAGCTCCTCTGAGGCTTTCTTCAAACCCTCCTGGCCATGTATGACCTATGTAATATATTTTATTCTGAGAGCTTTGGAAACCGTAAACATTGCCGCTCCTGTTCATTTAAAAGGCTAAGCAGCCAGAGGAGCAATGTTGGGCTGGCCCCAAACAATGCTGAATTCTTCTCTCCCATTCAACTACAGATTTCTGAGTCAGGGAAAAGTAACAAGCACAAGATTTGATGTGCCATTGGAGAATGGTATGGAGCAAGGAGAAAATCAGCATAAGATGCAAGTCAGAAGGCTGTTGAAACTGGTTCAGTACTCAGTTTCCATTCGTGCAGGCTTGCTGGAAGCTGAAATTCTGCACTGAGCGGGGTAATTCAATATGCTTGGCAAACAGAAGTTGCCTCACTGGCACAGACCTCTTCTATCTAAAAATGATGGAAATGCCAGTTCCACCTTTGTCTCCTTCCAGCGCCCTTGCGTCACTGGCACCCTGTTGTCTTTTGCAAGTACAAAGGATAATCCCAGGCTCCTGGCTTCTGCTTGGCGAGGCCAGAGCTCTGCCGTGTCCTTGCTCCTGGTTAAAATGCCCTCACAACCCCTCTTCTTTCTTGTCCTCACTGCTTCTTCATGGAAATCCATTACTTTCAGATTTTTATTTTCAAGACAAAAATATAGGCAGGTTACAGAAGTTTCAGGGTCTGGCTACCACTGAAGTCCACTACTCTGAGAAAGCCAAGCCCAAAACCCTGTTCCTAGATGGGAAAGTGATCCAACCGTGATTTTTTCAAGTTTCTGTGTTAGATGGCAAAACACAAAGCCTGATTATAGGGAAATATTTAACATTATTTCATTTCTTTTGAAAGGGCAGAATGGTATTTGTGGGAGCGAAACTATTCTGAGCATTTTCTGTTAATGTTTACAAATATTTTGGACCGAAGGAATGGATGATCTGATTCTTGGGTCTTTCCTCTTCACTGATGCTTTATTCAGCAGCTCACAAAACACCCATCAACATGACGTGTCTCTTGAAGAACTCACGGCCAAGCAGTAGCAACAGAGTGAGACAAAGCTGCACACTGCAGGTGGAGAAACAGGAGAATGGAAAGATGGAGGGAATCAAGTATAAGGCCTCATGATTACTTAATCGCTATGCCCATGTCTTGTTCCATAATGCATACAAGATTTCAGCCACCCAATCTGCTGAAATCCCGGGACATGCCAAGCTTTCACTAAGGATCCATCTCTCATCCTGGTGGGCTATCCAGCCCCCCTGGCATTTTGCTGTCTTCAGCGCTCTGCTATCCTACCTTTTCATTTATCCTCACGGTATATGTGAATGTTAGCATACTATTGTTCTGTGGCTGCTCATGTCAGTTGTTTAACACAGGAAGATTCCTAGGTTTCCTAGCTGTTCTCATCACCTACTGTACTACCTACTGTATGTGGCAATGTCCTGTCAGCTGATTATCTTGGTCATCAAATCATGTTAAGTCCGTGTAGCATGTGAGGGATATTGCTGGAAGAAGAAAGGCAGTTTCAGTGCTTCAGAGCACCCAGATAATCCTAATGTCAAAAATTCATCATCCCAAAAGGTACCTAATCATTATTACTAGATGAACACCATGTTACCCCATTGTGAAAGGAAGATCTTGGGTAAGCTGCTCTCATCCCTCCCACATAGCCATTGCTATAGGAGAGCAAGTCTCCAAAGCTAGTCTGCCAAAACAAGCCGTAGCTCAGTCAGAAGTGGCTGTAATAAGGTTCACCACACCTCCATACTAGGAAAGAAAGAACTTACTAATGAAGTCTTCCATATGTAACTGTTGGAATGCAATTCACATTTGCCATGCTTGATCCCATGCTATCTCAGTATGGATATCTCAATATCCCATGACATATCAGTGCAAATGTTGGTTTAAAGGGTTGCAGCACTTCAAAGATTTAAGTCTGCATGGAGCTATCTACAGGTTTGTTTAGGGGATGGAGCAGTTAAAAATGTTATTACCAAAACTGATTCATTTCACCCAACACGGTGTCTCACACGTCTCTGTAGTACCGGGCCATCCTGCAATTCTCTTAACCATGCTCTGACACCCAGGACCCTTACCCAGACGGAAACCCGATGGCTAAACTGGGAGACTGTGCTCGCCCTCCATCCCTCACACCTCATGGGCATGCTCTTCCACAGCAAGGGACCCACAATAACTACTGGGTCACCCAGCGTTGCTCCCTCTGCTCGGAGACGTCCTCCCAGCACCAGCTCACCCCTCATGTCTCACGGTGACTGTCACCAGTGGCCTGAACCGCGGGGGCTGCCGTCGGGCGTGCCCCAGCCTTGGTGCCGCCGGCGGGAGACCCCGGCCCCCCCGCGAAGGGCGGGGAGGCCGCGGCGGGGCCCGCGGAGAGGGAGGGCAGCGCCGGGGGGAGTGGCCCGACCGGGACGGCCCCATAAATAGCCCTCGGCGGGGCGGTGGCGGGAGGAGCCGTCGCCGCAGCCGTCGCCACCGTCGCCGCTCCGGCCGAGGGCAGAGTCAGCACCGCGGACAGCGACCCGTCGAGACCCCGCGGCTCTCCTCACCCCTCCGCACCCCTCTGCTCCCCACCATGACGGCGGAGACCCACCTGCAGGGCGTGGAGATCTCGGCCGCGCAGTTCTTCGAGATCTGGCACCACTACGACTCCGACGGTGACTCCTTTCGCCCCCCGGGGCTGCGGGGGCGCGGGGGGCGGCGGGGGGCAGGCTCGGGGGAGACTTGGGGGGACTCCAGTGCTCCCCGCCCGCAAGCAGCCCCGGCCCCAGCCCAGGTCCCGATCCGCGACCGCCGTCCCGCAGCCTTGGGGCGCAGCCCCGGAGCCGTCAGGGGTCGGGATCGGGGTCGGGGTCGGCGCGCAGGGAACGGCTGCGCCGGGAGGGAGCAGACGGGTCGGAGACGTTCCTACCAGCGCTGGAGAGCGGAGCAAGTTCGGAGCGAGCGGTGACCACAACCGTAACTCTTTCTGTTGTAGGCAATGGGTACATGGATGGGAAGGAGCTACAAAACTTCATTCAGGAGCTGCAGCAGGCGCGGAAGAAGGCGGGCTTGGTAGGTTAACGTTTCACCCCACTTTTCCATCTTCTCCGAGAAAGAAGAGTTTTCCTGAGCAAACTCCAGTGTCCCGGTTCCTTCTGTTCTCTGTTGCCATCACACGGGTCGTGCACTTGCCTCACCAGGCAAAGGAAAGTAGCTCGGTTAGAAATCAGCAGGTTGCAAATGAAATAAATCGACTGTGAGTCTGCTTTGGAAAGGGGAGGCCAGGGTGCACCTCCCGGGAGAGCAGATCCCGCTCACATCTTTCCAGGCTGCGAAGTGGTGCTTCTTATAGTGCTCAGAAAGAAAAGTCAAGAATTGCATGGACGTTACCTTTTTGTCTCGGATGGGACGTTCTCCCTTTGCAATTAAGCTTACCTGATCCAGATCTGTACCGACACTGACACTTAAAAAAAAAAAAAAAAGGAAGGAAAAAACCAAACCCCATCACTTCGAGGTAGTTTGATTCTTTTAATTTCATTCCTAATGGGCAGTTTGGGCTGAAATGCGTTTCTGCCCCTTGGTGGTCAGTAAATAGATCTGCAGAGGACTGTTAACCACTTTTGTCCTTCGTTAGTGTTCTCCACCAGGAGCATGATTACCAAATCCTGGTACCTTAAATTGTTCAGAGGGACAGCACAGTTTTTGATAATGTTCTCAAAACAATTCTGTGTTGGAGTTATTAAAGCTAATTACTAATTTCCTCCAAACTATACCCCTGTGTGGGACAAACAGAGAGAGAAAGGAAAAAAAAAAAAAAGACAGACATTAAAGAGTCTATGTAAAGCTTTGAGTTAAGATAGAAGTGAATCTTTAAACAAATAAGTTGCCTTTAAGATGATCAGGCTACTTAGCATCGGACTCCGGTATATAATCTAATGAATTACTTTAAGTGAATCTATGCTAAAATCCTTCTGAAGTAATAGAACATAAAATTATAATTTAACTGCATGATATGTGTGTGTGGGGGGGAAAATAGATTAATACTTCACATAAGCATAACTCCAAATTAAGGAATAGTTTTTTCCATAATTAACTTTGCCTTAAAAGTTGCAGCATATTTCAGAAGCAAATGCAAAGCTATTAAATTAAAACAACTCAATTTCTTTTGTGGGAAATGGTATCTTACTGTCTGTATGAGTGTAAAGCAGCAATGCCTCTAATGTTACAGCAGTCTAGGTACCAGTTAATTCTTCAGAGAGGTGTTGGTGTTAAGAATAAGTTTTCTGGAGTGTAAGTTTAAACGAAATTAAAAACAATCAAAATGAAGGAAAAAAAACCCCAACAAACAAATAACAAAACAAATGCCCCCCCCCCCCCCCCCCCCCCCCAACAAAAATAAAACCGACAAACCAAGAAAATAAAATACTTCCAGGAGATTGGGAAAGGAATGAGGTTTGTAGCAGAAAGAAGTCTATTTATAAAAATATTTTTTCACCAAAAAAATAAATCTGAAATAGACAAAACTTCAATAGTCTTCCTGGGTTGCAACAGATCAAACCCCTTTTGAGCGTTGAAGTGCACGAAACTGAAGTATGTCCATTAGAAAGACGCTCTGAAAGCTTCTGTATAGTTGGCATGAATGACATTCTTAGTACACACACTGATACATTTTGCAGGAGTTTAAAAATTAATTAGAAGCTGGATGAAAAAAGAAAAAAATGAACATTTTAAGGTTGGGTTCTCTTCTCTCTCATAGCAAGCGTGACGTCATCTTAAAAACAGAGGAGGCTGAAAGTGACGCCGAAAAGCCTGGCAGGAGTATTCTTGTCTGATAGAAATTTCATTATTTATGCCTTTTAAAAAAAATTATTTTGTTTAAAGAAAATAACCTCTGCCTGTATCTCAGACTGTGTTTTAGAATTGCTCAGGTGTTTCATTAAGTTTGCCTTTCCCATTTCTCTGATTGAAACCACTTCGGAGTGCTCTGCTGGAAAGAGCGATCTGCTGTAGCACCAGCAAATTCAGTACTTGCTCTGTTTGCTCTGGAGTATGGATATATGTCATCTTAGGTTTCCAATCTATGCTGATTCTTGAATTTGAAGGCTCATTTGCCAAACAAGCATCTCATTAGTTCGTGTCTTGTCTCACGGGATACTAAATCAGTAGCTTTGAATTTCTATTCTTTTGCCAGAAGGGACACATTGAGAAACTAGTGTAGGTTATATGTCATTTCCTTGGCTGTCCTTCTTTTAACACCCCAAAGCTTCTTTGTCATCATTAACTTCAGTATTTCAGGTCACCCTCCTGCTCACTATTTTTGAAATATTCAATTATGCATTCTTCATAGCTGGAGTCTACATCAGTCATGCCGTGTGCATTAAAGAATCACACTGGCTCTGTCATCGGATAGGATGGTTTAATATTTCCCTGTATTCTTCCCAACTACAGAACTGTTCTAATTATGTTCTAATTCTAATCCTTTTATTAATCCACTCAGTAAGCCTGTACTTTCACAGTTGCTTTTTCTCAGGTGGAGCAGTAGCATGCAGCCTGTTTCACGCTAGCCCCAAAGGGTGGATGTGTACTTGGATGTTTTAGGGCTTGGGCTTTTCATTGGTAACACTATGTCTTTTTGATCATGCTTTATGGTAGACAGTGAATTGATCTGGTACAATTTCAGACATACTGAAAGAACTGCCTCTTTTTTAAAAGATAAACCCCCTGTCAGTACAAAAGCATAGCTTCCAATTATTGTGCCCCACATTCATGCAATATGTTCTCTAGTTAGGTATGCTAATTGCCAAAAGAAGCTGTGGGGTGTAAGTGACTAACCCAGAGACTGACAAAGGGTCAATAGCTGGATCTTGACAGAGCTGTTCCACATCTCGTTTCTCACTTTCTCTGCATATATAGATGAGGACAATATTTCTCCACAGAAGTTTGTGATTTAAAAGGTATCTCTGAATACAGACATGTAAATATTTCTGTGATGCCATCTATCCTTATGTTTTCAATATCATATTGAAAAAGGTTATTCTTTTCCCCACAGCTCCACTTGGTGGGATAAGTGTCTCAGCTTTTATCAGGGGAGACTGAGGCATGAAGGGCTAGTTCTTTAATTTCAAACACTGTGCACTGTGAAGGGCTGGTTTCTTAATTTCCAGCATTGAGCACTGATTCTGCATCAAATTTAGGACTAGACTTGGTTAAATTTAGGCAAGTTTTTGTTTTGTGACTGAAAACATTTCTTTGAAGAACATAACTTGAGTGATTCATTGGGCAGCTCAAGAATGGATGAGGTGAACGCCAAAGACCCCTTTCTGCATAGCGTGCTGGAGGACAAGCATGCAGTTTGTATTAACCTGTAAGTGGCTGTATGGCTTCTTCAATGGCTGGACACTCTCTGGCCCTGCAGAGCTGCTGTTAGAAAGATTAGTAAGATATTTAACCAGACTAATTAAAATCCAGGTGTCTGAATTCTCTGTTCTATCTGCTAAGCAAACTTGTCCCCACTTTGGGATCATTAGATGAAAGGTGACATTGAAGTGGTTTGTATTAATAACCACATCTCTAATTAAAGCCATGGCAAATTACTAACCTGCCATGGATGACTTTGACAGAAATAGGATACTGGGCCATGATTGTATCAGCTACAAGGAGCTGACATTTGAGTTAGCTTTGGTAGTTGAAATTTGGGACAAACTACAACAGGCTTTGTGCAGCTGAGATTCCTCGTATCTCCAGTAAGAGAATCACTTAGGTTCTATATATTCAGATCTATTACAGCAACTAAGGATTTAATTTCCAAAGACTGCTGTATCTTCATCTATAACCACACAAGTGTCCATTGGGTTAACATAATGATTGTCCTTATTCTCGTTGCATTATTTACCAGCTCACACCCATAAGAAATGCAAAGTGAAAAGTTTCATCTGTATGGAAGGTTGATGGCAGCTCATATCAAGGCAAGGCAAGGCAAGTTGAAGTGTGAAATCAAATACTTAGATATTCACCCCGAGGCTGGCACTTTTGCCAAAGCCTAGAGTGAGTATAGCCTGTAGAGAACAGCTCTATAGCAGGGACCATAATTTCTATGAACTACTGTGCTGGCTTTACTCTATTAGATTTAAGGTAATGCTCAAAGTTTTCTCCCTCTTAAACCTACCTCTCTACATTTCAGCGGTGACATTTTGACTCTTGTTTCTATGATAACCAAATACTAAACAGTGAAAAACATGATATCACGATGAGCTCCTTTCAGGCTAAAATAGCAGCCATTGTTCAGGAAAAAGCCACTCAACGACGTGGAAAGGCTATTTTGGTGTTCAGATGTATTACAGTGAAATGTTCTTTATTTTGAAAGATTCTCAACTGCCTTCAAGTTACTAATTCAAAGATGAAAACTGAGAAAATTGACTAATAATTGCCTATGAAATTCACTGTCATCCTCTTAAACAAAGGAGCTGTTATACACATCTTCCAACACATCTGTCCTTATCATCTTTCTCCATTCTGTAAATAGGAGCGCTAACTATTTAGATGCCAATCATTCACATTGATTATAATTCCTTAGGAAGTAAAACTTATCACAATGACACTATTCATGATAAAAAAAAAAAAGAAAAAGTAATAATAAATGCTCTCCTTTCATTTAAACTTGAACAATCCAGCTGCAGCAAGTGTGAGTACTTCAGTAAATGTAGTGTATTGTTTGGCAACTAAGAGAATGTTCAAGCAAGTTCACGTGTGTGTCTCTGCATCATGAAGTAATGGTTCTCCCATTGTAACTTTGTAGGATTTAACACCTGAAATGAAAGCTTTTGTGGATCAGTATGGGAAGACTCCTGATGGAAAAATAGGAATAGTTGAGGTAAGATTGTTGCTTTATAAAAACAGACTGGCATGCTTACTAGTAGAAAATAAACTTAGCACAGGAAACTGTGAGCATAAGATGTAAACACTTTAGGGTTTTTAGTTCCACAGAAAATTTCTTCCTCTGTCTTAAGGTCTTCAGTATTTTTCTCACTAACATTTTTTTCTCACTGACAGAAAGGTATTCCTTATGTCTCTCCAGATATTTCACTACACTTCATTCAACTTCACACACTTTGCTCAGTAGAATAAGTACCATCGTCAATTTAGTTTTCCTGCAGAGCAAATAAGAGCTCTATTTTAGCATTGGAATTGTGAAAGGCAACAGGATTTATTTCTACCAATGATTTTGAACTTATGCTCCAAGAGCAGTCCTATAGTGAGGAGAATGCACAAGTGAACACAACTGGGTGATCCCTGTGTGTAGGCTATATACATGTCTAGGGTGAGACAGCAGCCTAATCATGTTAAACCAAATGTTAATAGCAGTTGTGACCTAGCTTGTGAAAGATCAGGTCTTCTTACTAATTCCTTTCTTGAACTTTAGCAGAGCTTCAGGCAGAACAAAATCCCTTTCTAAAGAGGGTAAAGGGAACCAACCCCTTCTGCACACAGAGCTGCCCAGCTATTGCATAATTTGGACAACGTGCTGGGAAGGGGTGAACCTTTGTGCTTTCTCTCACTTTCCCTCTTGAGTGCTGCAAGTCAAAGAGGAGAACTTGCTGGGTTACAGCTTGAAAAGTCACTTTTTAAAGCCTAAATCTATGACTCCTTTATGTCACTCTGAGTGCAGTGAGACTGTGGTTTTATTATTAAACGCTATTACATTATTTTTTTCATTTTTTTTTTTCCTGATAATAAGAAATCTGACCTGGAGAGCTAATTAAGAAAGAGCTGGAAACAAGCCAGGTCTGCAAAATATCTACAGTGACCAACTTTGGGTCAGTAGCTAATTTTAAAATAGAGGGCTGAATAGAATCTGTAACAGTCAGTAGGAAGTATGACTGCTGCTATAATCAATCATTTCAGTGTCTTTTCTCCTCTGTCATTTGTCTGCACTGCATATACTTACTTAAAGTGTACACACATGCATATGTAATTGCAGCAAACTACCACAGAAGTACAACCAGTTTCTCTTTCAGCTATAATTAGGGTTTTCAAAAAGGTATCTTTTGGCAATATTTAGCATATAGTTCTGCACCTAAAAAGACCTATTGCTTGTCTAGACTATTTTTTGGGGGATTGGATTAGCAAATACTTACTCATTTGGTATTGAAGAAGCCTATTTAATTTAGTATTTTTGAATATATGCAATAGCAAGCACTGAATGCAAGAAGAATGTGTAGGCAAGGCCTGAAAAGGACCATTGCTTTGCTTAGGACAGATAATGGGGAGTTGTATCTTTCAAATTCTGCTCCAGATTCTGCAATTGACCTAATGGGTAAAGACTAGCAAAATTGATAGGGACTGATAAAGCACAGTGCTCACCACCCCCAGTGAAGTGCCAAGCATACTCAGCATCCACGGAAGCCATTGAATAGTGACAGTACTCAGTTCAGTGACTGAAGGGACTTTCTCCCTTAATATAGCAGTTTCCTAACTGAATAGCTATATTTTGTTTCACTTACATCAGCATGCAGCTTGATTTGGAAAGTGCTGATGGGACTCAGATGAAATGTGTTGCACATGCAGAGCAGGATGATATTAAAGTTGGTATTTGGACTCGATTCTCTTTCCTTATAAATAAGAAATGTCCAGTATTTCCAGCACTGCATCAAATAGTTTTTTATATGAATGTGTATGAATGCTGTTAAAAAAACACCCTACAACTTATGCAAAGTCACTCAGACTCCCAGCCATCATTATCAAGAGCTTGGCATCTGACAGAAAAAGTCGTAGCAAATAATGAGTTTTCAGATAAGGTCTATTGACTGAGATAAAGAGTAGGCCTGGGTGGCTTTTCTTTCTTTTTTTTCATCTCAGACCAAGTGTGTATTCTGTCTTTGCAAGCACACTGCAGTTAACTCACTAGCTTTTATCCAGTGCCCTCCAGCTCAAGGCAGAGCTTGACCTGTCCTCTTGCTTGTCATTGTGTAAGGGACCTTTTATTCACCTTTTGTACTCATTCAGACCAATGCTTTCACCAAAATGTGGATGTGAAGCCCGAGGTTTCGAAGCTGAGGACTGCAGTAATTCCACATTCAAATTATTTGAGGCTTACTGCTGCCATAAAAATAGCTGCTTATTAGCCTAAAATATTCTTTGTACTCCCAGCCTCTATTACAGGATTTTAAAAAGTAAATTCACTGTATGAGGTGGAGGGAATTTTAAACAACATCAATTACCAACAGAAGTCACTTAGAGAATGATTTCTGGAAAGCAGTCCTGATGTTGTTTTAAGTACTGTGAGCATGCATTTTTCTGCAAGGTAACCCTATAAAGACATACATCAGCCTGAAGCTGAGCAGAGGAGTCCAGCCAGACTGAGTTGTCGTGGGTTTTCTGTACTGCTCATGATGCAGAAATAGCTGATGTTCACCATAAGAGCAGCACCCAGCTCACAGCACCCATGCCCACTAACCTGCTGCTGCTGCCACACACCAGTGCATAAGGGTCTGCACTCTTCCTCAGACATGCTCACAGAGTCTCCCTATGCTTATCTTCACAAAGAAGTTATGAGAAATAGCACCATGTTTTCCATATTTTTTCTCTGTAGTGGTGTAACTGGGACTGGGAAGTTTGGTCAGTTTCCTTGTGATCTTCTCACCCCTTAATGGTACAGAGTTTTCCATCCAAAATCCCCAGTTTAATGCTATTTGATGCATGAGCTTGGAGAACTGGATTTTCCTTTAGCTATTTTGGTTTTGTGATGCTGAAGGGTACAAGAGAGAGAACAGTCATTTTTTTGGCAGAAACCTGAGCTAATACTGGATATTGAACTGGATATTGGATATCTTTGTAATGTGAAAGCCTGTGCTTTCCCCCAAGACTTACAGAGGGTGAGAGGTGTAACGTAGTTTGGTATTGCTAGTAAGCTGTTAATGACTCTTTGCAAGGCTACTATTTCACCTCCGCTCTTGCACCTTGTACTGCTTTACAGTGTCCTTGCAAAATTCCCCAGTTAGCTATGGAGATCCCACAAGTAAGAACTCAGCATTTCCATACATGTGAACCCTTTCCCACTGTTGGAATCAGTCTCTTCAACCCAAACTCTGCTTATTACTATAATCAGTTCTTCCATTCAGCATTTGTTGTTGACTAGGAATGCTGATTTACTCTCAAAACCAAAGCTTCCCTCTCCTGGGAGGAATACAGAAGCGCTCCCGTATGCCAGCCCTGTGTTAGGCACATTTAGCTGCTAGGTACCCACAAACCTGCACTTACCCACATGTGCGTGTGTGCTATTTATAATGGAGTAGGTTTCCAAAGCTGCTGACAAAAATACATTGTTTAAGTTGATTTGGCTTAGTGTTCAGCCATTTAGCAGGAGCACTCAGAATGCTCTGACAGGTCTGACAGCCTGTCATCAGCTGCACCATATCTGTAAGGCGAGTGCTCAGATCTGTCTTTTCAGTTACACCAGCACTTAAAGAATATAACTGATTCTTTGCACAGATAGTGTTGGAGAAAAGAGAGATCTGTCTCCATAAACTTCTTGTGCCTGTAGGGCAAGAAGGAGACCTGACCTCACCTGTGGTGTTACTGGAACCCAATTAAAAAGCCTGAGCAGTTAGGCGATAGCACTGAACTAGACAGAACAAGGGATTTGAGGATGTCAAATGAATGTGGAAAAATGAAGACTTGATGCAAAATGTTAAGATGGGGCTCCATGAAGTCTGCAGATGTCATTATTTTTTTTTTATTTATTTTTTTTTTTTATAAAAGAATGAAGCTAAGAAATCTGTCTTGCTCCATTTTCTGTTCCTAGTAAGCACAGCTGGTCTATTCTTCAAGTAAAGTTTTCTTTAATCAAAACACATTTCATACATTGTGAAGACAGAAAAAAAACCCCATTATGCTTTTGTTGAAAACAAATCATGATTTTACATTAAATTACACAGCATACTCTCCATCTCCCCCATTTGTCACTTGCCAAAATTGAGTTATGGTAAATGAACAGTTTCAATAATCAGTACAATCATGTCTGATTTTAAAGAAGCCTTTTGTAGAGCAGAGGCATTGGAAGAACCACCCCTGACTTTGCAGGGCTAAAAGCCCTTTTGATTTCTTTCCGGTATTTATAGATCTTCTTGAACACATCCCTGTGCAAGTGATCACTGCTTGCCATCCCCTTACCCTCCCTACTTTCTTTTTTTCTCCTGGCTTTTTTCATGTTGTGTTTTGTGGGCTTTTTTTTTCTGTTTACTTGACACATGTGTTCTTCATGTCAGTGTTCCTCTTCTTCCTCTTCCTCAGTGTCTGTCAGCAGTCTATTTCCTTCGCTCTCTCAAGTCACAGACCTTTACGCTTATGCCCTGTACATCCTTGAGTTATCTTTTTCTTTTGTCCCAGTTTCAGGTTTTCACCACAGATACTAACTCTGCATGGATAAATTTTCCCCCTTTTTTTCTTCAGCTACCTCTTGAGTAAAGTGCTGTCTCACTCCTTCCTTGCAGACTTCAGATCTCTTTGACCTTGATGAATACGGCAAGGCTGTAAGACTTTCAGAGGCATCTTCCAAACATTTTCCGCTAACAGGATGAAGCTTCCTCTGGGGTCACAATAGACCAAAATGAGCACAAAGAACTTCATAATCTTTTAACAAGTTTCATGCCCTTTAACAGGCTCAACTGGCCCTAATGAAGAATCAAAATTTAATCATTCTTAAACTCTGTTACAGCTCGCTCAGATATTACCGACGGAAGAGAACTTCCTGTTGTTCTTCAGATGCCAGCAGCTAAAATCAAGTGAAGACTTCATGCAGGTACAGTATGGAAAGCTGCCTTTTGTAACATCATCCAAGACTTGCTAACCAGAAATATATCACTGAAGCATTCATGTTCTGATTGCAGACATGGAGAAAATACGACAGCGACCACAGCGGCTTCATTGATTCTGAGGAGCTCAAGGTAAACCACTATCTATGGGTAGGCAAGAGGTGAGAACAGGCCCTGGAGTACAGCTGGTGCTGCTGTTTCTTCAGATACCCATTCCTGCATGCTTTTTCATTCCAAACACAACCAAAAAGCAATATGATTAGCTGATATTATTATCACCAGTAAATTATTTAAAGTGAAACTCCAATCTGATCACTGCTTTTCTGAAACACCCTTTAGTTCAGATCAATGTTTGTCTCAAGTGACTCAGGGTAACAGGTACTTAGCTTTGAAGAAACAAACATTCAGAAAGCAAAATAGATCTCTGAAAGCTACATGATTCTTTTTTTCTGGTGTGTTATAGATGAGGGGTGTTCTGCTGGTTTTTTTCCTGTGGCAGTCACTCCCCTTAATTACAGATCATGCTCTCTCAGGCACCAAGTAACTCTACACCGGTTCCACTCTAATCCTGTCAGGCTAACACAAATGGAATTGTGTTGCCCCTAATTGGTTCTCTTGGTGGTATTTTGGTATCAGTTTTAATATGCACAACTAAGGGCACAGTATAGATTACTGTGTTAACCATCTCAGCCTTGCAGAGAATGGTTTAGCTCCCTAGTTGTAACACTAACAACAGTTTGTAGGTGATGAATCACAAGAGCTGTAGAATCACCGAGTGGTTGGAAGGGACCTCTGGAAATCGTCTGGTCCCTGCTCAAGCAGGGCCTCCTAGAGCCAGTTGCCAGGGCTGTATCCAGATGGCTTTTGAGTATCTCCAAAGATGAAGACTCCACAACCTTCCTGCCACTGCTGGGTCACCCTCAGAGTAAAAAGGTGTTTCCTGATGTTCAGAGGGAACCTCCTGTGTTTTGGTTTGTGTCCTCTGCTTCTGGTTTGTGTCCTCTGCTTCTGGTCCCATCACTGGACACCTCACTGACTCCATCCAATATGTGCCCTCCATTGCAATATTTATATATGTTGAGATACCTCCTGAGCCCCCCTCTTCTCTGGGCTGAATAGTCCCAGATCTCTCAGCCTTTCCTTGTGGGAGAGATAGTCATATACAAATGTCTCTGAGGAGAAATGTGCTGTTTTCCACAGTTCAATTGCACCTGATATAATTACTGTAGCTTCAAATTCAGAGATACCAAAACTATTCGTAGCAGAAGAAAGAGCTAGTAGTGCTTACCCAGCTGATTTGGACTATTTTGCCCATATGTGGTATTCTAAAGAACTACATAAGATTTATTAACTAAAGCACTGGGAGTTCAAACTGTCTGAAATCCTTACAGCTCTTCTGTTTAGAAGAGGAATCCACATCAGACAGTTCACATCTTTTTGTCCTTTTCCCTTCCTCTTTGAGTTTGTGACATTTGCCAGGATCCTACTTCAGGGTAACCCTCAGGCAGACAAAGCCATTCTTCTGCTGGCTGGTAGCAGCAGGTCATTTGGCAGGATCAGGAAGAGGCCACACATGCATGTAGCACTTGAGAACTCTCCAGCTGGTAGTGTCTTAAGGAGAGCTGATGGCTGCTATAATGTAAAGTAGATTTAAAAAGGCAGGGCTGATCGAGGACCAGCTGAAGAATGAAGACATTTTAACTGGATCCCTGGTGGTCCCATCTCTCTTGCCTGCCTCAGAGAAACAAGCTTTAACATGGTTAAAATAAGACAGAAATGTCCAGTTCCATTTTTAGAGCAGTACTTCTTGACAAGCTCAAACATTTTAAGTATTTGTTATGTGAGGAGCACACCCACTTACAACTTTATAAGAGAAATTTAAGCTGGAAATCAGGAAAACTTTCTAACAATAGCAACAGCAGTGGAATACGTTGTCCAAGGGGGAGGCAGACTCCCTATCACTGCTTGTGTTTAGGAAAGGTTTGGCAATAGCTCAGACCAGACAATAGCTCAGGATGTTTAGATGTAGATAATCCTTTACTGAGACATGGAGATGGGCTGGATAGCCTTTCAGTGCCCTTTCCAGTTCTATTTTCCATCAAAGCACACAAGATTAAGCATGTCTCTGTAACATCCATTTAAACCATTTGAGTCATGGTCTTTCTACACAAGCTACCAGGAAGGTCCTCCAGCATGTATGGTGTCAGACTAGAAGAACTACAGTGGGTATTAGTTCTATGGCTATAGACAGGGTTGCATTCAAGTTCAAGAATGGCATCTTTGTACAAATAGATTTTCTTCTGAGCTATCCCATCTTCTGTCTTGAAATGTCGTGTCCCTGCCCATGGCAGGGGGGTTGGAACTAGAGGGTCCTTGTGGTCCCTTCCAACCCTGACTGATTCTATGATTCTAAATGTGGCACAAAATTCCACAAAGATGATGACACTCAAACTGGTAACAGTAATTAGGTGCTTCATTGAGCACTGACAGGCGTACTGACATTGTGGCTCTTGCAATGCCTTTGTTAAATAAATTGATACCTTTTTTTTGGTGGTGGTGGTGGTTTGGGGGTTTTTTATGTCATTGAGCTAGTACAGAAATTTAAACTACCATATGAGGAAAAACAACCTTAGTTTTTAAACTAAGTCATGAAACTACAGCAAATTCTCATTCAAGAAAATGCAATGAAATTGGCTGCATGCATTTAAAATGCAAGGCAGGGAGGAGCAATGCAGGTTACCATTCACTTCTAGCATCAGGTGCTGCCATAGACACAGATAAAACATGATTGATCATTGAATCTTTTTGGCAGGTAGTGCTAAACCATCCAAGCTTTCAAGGAGACTCAAGATTAATTAGTTTAGTTTAGTGATGGAGCTGATTAGGAAGCAGTACACTAGAAAACCAAACCACTTGTTTTTTTCCATAGTCACAACACAGCAAATGGCAGACAGCACAGAGTCATTTTTTCCCCCCCCAAATAGAATTTTTTGGGGTCATTTTTTTTCCCCAATGAAATTTTTTGAGTAATTTTTTTATTTCCCCAATAAAAATTGTGCAGGACACCTGATCAAAAGAAACTGTTCCAGTTCTTAGTTGCTGATGATGACTTCTTTTCATGCTTCTTTGGAGCTTCAGCAGTAAAGTGGGTGTAAAATAGTATTTCCTATTATTTTCCTCTGAAGTTAGCAAGTTGAGTATTTTGTACTGCAGGTAAAAACTCACCTATTACTCTTCTATTTCTTTAACAGAGCTTCTTGAAAGATTTATTACAGAAAGCAAATAAGCAGATTGAAGACTCAAAGTTAACAGAATACACAGAAATAATGGTAAGACTATTTACAAACATACTTCATCAAGACTGAATTAACTCAAACTCTCTTCGTCTTTAGGCAATGGAAGGTTCCAAATGACTTGGAGCCCCACCAGGTCCCAATCAGGCTAACATTTCAACAGAGAGACAACTCTGATATCTAGCACTGCAAGTATTTCTGCTGCTACACAGATTTGACAGCAGTTTTCAGTGCAGCTTAAGAAAACAAACAATCAAACAAAGCTCAGTTATTCTGTATCTTCTTGGTATTTGTGTAATGTTTGTATGCTATTAAACCATACCATAGGGTTTTCCCCTGTTCTTCTTCCTTGTGCTATTAGTTTCAAGTCTTCACAGTTCATAGCAGAAAATATTGGGCCTGTCACTATCACACTATTATGTTTAGATCAAATTCATTTGGGGTTTCTTTGTGTGCATTGCATTCTTACAGTGCTGTGGCATCTGTCTCTTGCCTTAAAAGCCATCACTGCATGGTGGCTTATCAACATCTTACATTTTCCTTGTCCTCCTCTTCAACAAGGAGAAACTGATGTTGTAGATAAACACTAGAACAAAGCTGTTGCTTTCCTGGCCTTAAATCAGCCCAGTCCTGGAGCACTCCTTCCATCCTACCACCATACTGCTCCATTGCAAGGACCAGGATTGGCTTCTGAGTGGACATTTCAAGAAAATAACCACACCCTCAGAAGTCTTATCTTTAGGAAATGTATAATGTAAAAGATATACAGTATAATATATAATGTAAAAGATAGATATAGATATATATATATATATATATATATATATATATATATATATATACATATATATATATATATACACATATATATATATATTTGTTTTACCAGCTTGGATTTGTCCTAAAATAATTAGCAACAAAAAATGTGCTAGATAAATCCATTAGCCCTCACACTGGCTTGAGAATGGCTGATAAAACTTGTGTTTCTCCTGGGAAAAATTGGCTGGTTTATTGTATCACTGTAAACCACTAACCTACATTTCTCACTGTTTATTCACTGGTGAAGATAACCTGCCTTCTTTTTATTCAGAGAGCTTTTACTCCTTCATCTTAAAGTGTGCTCTAAGTTCTGGCCTCTGGAGAGAGACACAATGATCAAAGATTAACAGCAATAAGAAAATAAAAATCAAGGCCAGCTCTCCCATAATCACCTCAGGAACAAGAAAAGGGGACATAGAGGCTAGAAGACATACAGGCCTGAGCAGCTGTAGGCAGGCACAGCCAGTGACTAACAACCCATCAAAATACAAAATATGTTGATTTCACAGCTGCCACTGCTTACTTCCCCTAAATGCAAAGCTCCTCACATGAGA
Source organism: Dryobates pubescens (assembly GCF_014839835.1). Taxonomy (NCBI): domain Eukaryota; kingdom Metazoa; phylum Chordata; class Aves; order Piciformes; family Picidae; genus Dryobates; species Dryobates pubescens. The sequence goes on from NC_071625.1 coordinate 4,943,870, forward strand.
GATGCAGGCAAGGCAGATGCTTTCACACAAGGAAAGGAAGCATTGAAAGGAACCAGGGCGTTAGGTAGAAATAAGTGCCTGTAGAATAGGTCTCTTTTCTGGTCTCCTTTGACATTTATTGTGCATTAACCAATTGCAATTAGGTCTTTTTTTTCCCCCATGACATTAATTCTGTCTTTAAAAGGATATACACTTAGTACAGGATGTCTTTTCCTCTTATCTAAAAATTACATCCAAAATTACTGTGATTGAAAGTGATGGGATGGAGAGTGGGTGGTTGTGTTTTCAGTACAATGCCTAACAATGTTTTGTACAGTTGGCTGCTTTTGTGACTCTTTCATGCAGCAAAAGCAAAATAATATCTGAAAGAAGAGAAATGGGACTACACATACATAAAAACTAGGGGAGGAAGTCTCATGCAGGTGCAATATCTCCATCTACTAATAACGAATACAAGCTCATGCCTCACAAGCAGCAGGAGCTCATTCTCAAAGGGAAACACTTTAATGCAATGGGGTGATTAAAAATTATTAAAGATAGTATTCACTTATTTTGTCAGATTGCAGTACTATATTTATTCCTGTAATTTGATTATAATTATTTGTAGATATTTACTTTCCCCTTTCCATACCATCAAGAAAATGTGGTCTCTTCACTCTTTTCTTGAAATAGATCATGGAAAGAGAATGTGATCATTAAGTTAAATATTTAGACCTTGCAGCCAATTGAATGAAATGTCTGTTATTTTTCTGTCTAAGGAACTAAATGCCTTGGATTCCTTTGAACTTCACCCCACTGTTATTTCACCATTATCATAGTATCATAGTATCATAGTATCAGTCAGGGTTGGAAGGGACCACAAGGATCATCTAGTTCCAACTCCCCTGCCATGGGCAGGGACACCCCACACTAGATCAGGCTGGCCAGAGCTTCATCCAGCCTGGTCTTAAACACCTCCAGGGATGGGGCCTCAACCACCTCCCTGGACAACCCATTTCAGGGCTTCACCACTCTCATGGTGAAGAACTTCCTCCTCACATCCAGTCTGAATCTCCCCAACTCCAGCTTCATTCCATTCCCCCTAGTCCTATCACTACCTGACATCCTGAGAAGTCCCTCCCCAGCCTTCTTGTAGGTCCCCTTCAGATACTGGAAGGCCACAATTAGGTCACCTCAGAGTCTTCTCTTCTGCAGACTGAACAGCCCCAACTCTTTTAGTCTGTCCTCATAGGAGAGGTGCTCCAGCCCTCTGCTCATCCTCATGGCCCTTCTCTGGACACCTTCCAGCACCTCCATATCCCTCTTGTAATAGGGGCTCCAGAACTGGACGCAGTACTCCAGGTGGGGTCTCACCAGAGCTGAGTAGAGGGGGAGAATCACCTCCCTTGACCTGCTGGCCTCACTTCTCTTGATGCAGCCCAGGATCTGATTGGCTTTCTGGGCTGCAAGTGCACATTGAGAGCTCATGTTGAGCTTCTCGTCCACCGTGAATGAATATGAATAGATGATAATGATGTGGGCAAGGCAGATGCTTTCACACAAGGAAAGGACGCGTTAAAAGGAACCAGGGTATTGGGTAGAAATAAATCAGATCACGACAGGAAGTCAAACCCAAAACGTTATCGTGTCAACCCTCCTCTCATTTACAAATAATTACAGGCACAGCTCTCACATGGGACATTCATCACTGTAGCAGGTTAAGACCTACCTTGCAGCAGGTTCATCATAATTGTTCATCTGGTTTCTTACTGAGCTTTTGCAGTAGAATTAATTACTGTAACTTACTTCTTCAGCACTTTCAGTAAGTGTATCACACAGCAAATGTGACAGATCAAAACCTGGAGCCATCATTTCAGCATAAAAGAAAAGCAAAATGTCTCTGCATTTAAGTATTCAAAAAAAAAAAAAAAGAAAAGAGTGTTTTTCTTCATTATGTTGACTAATTTTGATTAGTAATGTAAAATTACATATTCTTTCAGCTCAGGATGTTTGATGCAAACAATGATGGAAAGCTGGAGCTTACCGAACTGGCCAGGTATGTCTTCTGTCTCTTTTCACAGCAACTATCATATAGAAGTTTCTGTTACAGTTAAACATTTTGACCTTTGGTTGTTTTTTTGTTGTTTGTTGTTTTTGTTTTTTCCTGCCCAAAGACTACTCCCTGTACAGGAAAATTTTCTTATTAAATTTCAGGTATGAACATTCACATTCTTAAGGTAGCTTACTACCATCACACAGAACTGGTGTCATTAATGGAGCTTTTTTCCTTTTCGGCATTTAGGGTGTCAAAATGTGTGCAAAAGAATTCAATAAAGCCTTTGAGATGTATGACCAAGTAAGTCTCCCAAGAACCTCCTTGTTAATTGCATGGTTTGGTGGCACTTATTTTCTGAATTTCTGGGAAGCCTCTGCTATGAAAAATGAAAATTTAAACTTACCTTTAATGTTCTTTTTCAGGATGGCAATGGCTATATAGATGAAAATGAACTCGATGCACTACTGAAGGATCTCTGTGAAAAGAACAAAAAGGTAATCCTAGAGGGCTTTTTTCCCACTGGAGATTAGATTTAATTTGGATTTGAAGGACACTTTAATCCACCCAATTAAGATAAATATAGAGAGCTTCTAAGTCATGAATCCTGAAGTCTAAGTGCAACTAAAGATCTTGCCAGGAGTCATAGCAGTGTAAGTTCTGAACTGGGGGGGCTGTGATTACATAGTGACACTGTCAAAAGCTTGCTTCTGAGGCATCAGCTATCAGCAGTCTAACAAGGCTATAACAACATGGACAACATGCAAATAGGTGAACAAGATTTGCAGCGTGTCACTGTTGGACAGGCTGAGAATACCCTTCAGGGTTTTTTTGTGTTTGGCTTTGTGTGGTTTTCCCCTCCCCCCCTAATTTTCTGCCTAATTTTGGAGGTAAACTTGCTCCTGCTGGTAACTAAACAGGATTATAAAGCATTATCTGTTCTTTAAATAGGAATTAGACATTAACAACCTTGCAACATACAAGAAAAACATCATGGCCTTGTCTGATGGAGGAAAGCTTTACCGAGCGGAGCTGGCTCTTATTCTCTGTGCTGAGGAAAACTAGAACTCTTCTCTCATGTCCACTTAACTAGTGATGTACTCTATCTACACAATAACTGTGCACTATAAGGGAGTAGGCTGTATTTTTAAACTGCATATAGAAAATTAGCCAGGATGTGTGGCACATTCCTTTCAGTTTGTTTCTATACTGTTTGTAATGTACAGTTTTTGTAACAATAAGATTGATAAAGAGAATGTCTATGTTTGGGCCAGTCTGTATATTCAAAAAGAAACTAAAACATGTTGGGGGTTGGTTTTGGTTCTGGTTTGGTTTTTTGTTTTGTTTTGTTCTGTTTTGTTTTTCTTTCATAAACACAGCTGAAAAAAAACCCACTCAATTAAACCTGCTGACATTGCTGTGGTCATCATATCCTTTGACACTTCCAACATTTCTTGTTCCTAACAGAAAGGTCTACAGGCACCTTGCCCTATTACAAGCAATTTTAATGATCATTATTAAGTTTTTTTTTAAATGCAAAACATGCATTCAGATTAAATACCACCTAGGTCTGGAGGAGGAAAGAGACGTTGGCATGTCTGACTTTCCAAAACTGAACGAGGCAATAAGAGATCTTTTCAGTTGTCAAACCGTCCACTTACAGGTCTGTGCTCTCTGCAGTTTTCCACTTACTCTTCTCTTTATGAACTCATAGCATATAGACAAAGCATTTATCTGGACTAGATCTCCACGCAGTAGCTGACAAAAATGTAGTGTTTTCAATCTAGCTGTTTACTGAACTTAAACATAGGCACTTCAGAAATAAATGCCTTTAATCTGTCTTGGAATCTTGGCTAAATGACAGGTAGTATAGTTAATACACAAGATTAACATATGATATTATAAGTGTACCTTTCATGACTATTGCTGTGTCAGAGAATATGACAATCCATTTTCTAAACTCTTTTCACATTTTGCAGGTTATAATTATTCTAGTAAATTGCTGTTTTTACATCATATTCTGTGTAATCTATAATTAAATTTAATAGCCTAAGATTGTTGGTGTCTAGTTTGTCTATCTCCTGGATTCTTTTGGGTTTTTTTCTATACCACGTAAAGGGAAAAAAAGAACCCAACCCCACAACTGTTTTAAAGACACGTGCCTCCTTGGATCTTACAGTGGATTACTGTCTGTAATATTAGCATGAAAATGTAACACTAAACAAAGAGGGAAATCTAGTACAGGTTTTATACCACTTTAGTAATTTAGTTTACATGGTGGGCTCTGCTTTTTATTATGCTCCAGAGGTATTTTTTAAATAGGAACTATACCATGGAAACAGCTCTGTCCTCTCTCAGCTTAGTATTTTTGGCCTGGATCCCTTTTTACTTTACAGCAGTTTTATGCCAGACAAGTTCAAGAACATCCAGGCCATTGCTCCCAGTATGTACTGGTGTGGGAAGGAAACTGGGCTGTGTCTTCAAGCCAATAAACCTATATTGCCTCCATTTACAACCATTTCAGAAGCAGTTCCAGGTTAGCTTATTAGCTGTATGCAACTTCTCAGATGCATCTCTGTGTCTTTTTTAACAAGCAGATGCAAATGCATTTTATTTGAACGTGTCTCAAGCAATGAGGCTCAGATCCTTCCAGATTATAGCCACTAACCTCCCACTGAATCCTTGAATTCCTCAGGTGAACTGAATACTATTTCAGGAATGGCCTAATGGGCTTGGGATCTCTCTAATGTGAGCCTTGGAAAAATAAGGAGTAGATGGGGCCAGATGGGGTCTGGCTGAAAAAAAAAATCACAAAAAAGAAAGATTAAGCTAGCTCATTCTCACTACTTTACTCCCACTCCATGCACAGTGACTTGACTTCTCACCTGCTTGTTCTCTTTTCTCTATGCAATGTGAAATACAATTGTGTATGTTAAGCAAAGGAACAGCAAATCTGCCGATCAGTACAATAAATGATTGATACTGTTCATACCATGCAACTGAAACCCTGGATTTTGCCTTCTTTTAACACTATAAAAGTGGAAAGGTGAAGGGAAAAAAAACAACTCCCCAGCTTGTATGTAAAAATATGATGTGACTGCTCAAATCATTACAGTGAAGATAAAGAGTTTAAAGAGTTTTGACAAGAAGTCACCAGAGAAGCTGGAATCTTGTCTTCCTGAACTTGACTAAAGTTACCTGTCACAGATCTGTTCTGAAGCCAGCCTTCTGCTGCCCACCAGCTGACTCTACTACACAGCATAAGACAGAAAGCAGGTCTCAGTCCCCCACAGGCAGAATGTTTCCTGCAGTGGTTTTTCATTAATAAAACTTGGATTAAAAGACAGCAATTTAACCCCCCAGTTCTAGCAAAGGTGTATGCTATGGGAGTGCAAAGCAAAGTGTACCAGCTATGGGTCAAAACTGCTGTAAAAACTCCAGGTTTCAAAGTCCCTATAATAATCTTGGGCAGAGCTCTTACATAGTGTCAGGGCTGGGGCAAAATGAGGCTTGGAATAATGAAAGAGGTGGTGATGGGAAGGCTGCAAGTTTCTTTCTTCTGGTAGGCATCTGGCAGCCAAAGCAAAAATTCCAAGTAAAACTGTAGCATGCACAAAATACAACTGTGTGAGGTAAGCAGCTATGCCATATTCCTGCTAAGGAGAGAAACTGACTGACACCTAGCTACCTGGGGTCTGCTTTACTGAGGCTGTTAAGCAATTTACTGTCTAAAAGAGCATATTTTATTAAAATAAATATTCCAATAAGCACTCAAGATAGCAAATACTCCAAAACGCTGTCCTACAAATTACAAATAGGTATGCAGTAAAATCTTTTAGCCCATTTTAGTTTAAATGTGTACAAATTTACATTTTTGCTATCTGAAGAGGACTTACAGGCAGGCTGGGGAAGGACTGTTTAGAAGGGCTTGTGTGTGATAGGATGAGGGGCAATGGCTTGAAACTGGAGCAGGGTAGACTTAAGCTGGACATAAGGAACAAGTTAATTACAATGGGAGTGGTGAAACTCTGGAACAGGTGGCCCAGAGATGTGGTTGAGACCCCATCCCTGGAGACATTCAAGATCAGACTCAATGTGTCCCTGGGCAGCCTGATCTAGCTGGAGGTATCCCTGTTCTCTGCAGGGGGGTTAGACAAGATGACCTTTGAGGGTCCCTTCCAACCTGATGCAACCTGTGAATCAGGGGAGGTTTAGGCTAGATGTTAGGAACAAATTCTTCATGGAGAGTGATTGCCCATTGGAATGGGCTGCCTGGGGAGGTGGTGGAATTGCCGTCACTGGAGGTGTTTAGGAGGAGACTTGGTGGGGTGCTTGGTGCCATGGTTTAGTTGATTAGATGGTGTTGGATGATAGGTTGGACTCAATGGTCTCTTCCAACCTGGTCTGGTCTGGTCTGGTCTATTCTATTCTATTCTATTCTGAAAATTAAAAATCCACACAATGCTTGGTATTCAAATCAAAGAGGGTGATTTTCTATTAATTTTAAAACACAAAATGGCAAATTTTACTAACAGTGCAAAAATAAAGTAGGTTAAGTATGTGGCCCTTCAAAAAAGCTGAGACATTACAAATGCAGTGTTTGCTGACACATAATCCTGAACAGTACACAAACCACTGCCCATTATGGAGAACACCATGCTCATTTTCATGGACAATTTAGTCAAGATTGCACACAGGTCTTGGAAGTGAGGGATTTGGCTTTCATTCACTACTGCCCTTCTCTGTTCTAAGCAGTGGGTGCCCAGTATCATTGCACAGCCCTAATCTCCCCTGTTTACAACTTGGAATGGAATGGAATGGAATAGAAATAGGAATAGGAATAGGAATAGAATAGAATAGAATAGAATAGAATAGAATAGAATAGACCAGGTTGGAAGAGACCCTCAAGATCATCGTGGCCAACCTATCATCCAACACCACCTAATTAACTAAACCATGCAACCAAGCACCCTATCAAGTCTCCTCCTGAACACCTCCAGTGATGGTGACTCCACCACCTCCTCGGGCAGCCCATTCCAATGGGCAATCACTCTCTCTGTGTAAAACTTCCTCCTAACCTCCAGCCTAAACCTCCCCAGGCGCTGCCTGAGACTGTGCCCTCTTGTTCTGGTGCTGGTTGCCTGGGAGAAGAGACCAACCTCTGCCTGTCTACAACCTTTCTTAAGGTAGTTGTAGAGAGCAGTAAGGTCACCCTTATGCATCTCTGAAAAGCTGACCCACACAAGCTCGCAGAATTCCTAACCAGCACATTCCTTGTGCAGAGCAGGGTGCTGAGACACAGCAGTGCTTCTGCGTCACACAAACCTGGTCTGACAAAATAGGCAGAGGCTGCTGCTGAGCTCCACTGAAGCTGGGACTCAGTCTTTGTTCTGTCAGGCAGCCCTAGCTGCTTCTGAATAATTTCCATCTGACGTCTTGTGCATTTATGCTAAGCTCTCATCATAATCATAATCACAGGCTGCAGAGGCAGACCAAAATCCACATCTACTTGCTGTGTCTATGAGGAGACTCAGCAGCCGTATTTAGGCACCCAAATATACGTGGCTTGATTCCTGAAGTGCTGAGCACCTCCAAATCCCACTGAAATCAGCTGAAGCTGTTTGCACCTATTAAAAGTTCTTTACAATGAGAGTGGTAAAATAGTGGCACAGGTTGCCCAGGGATGTGGTTGAGACCCTGTCCCTGGAGGCGCTCAAAATCAGACCCGATGTGGGCAGCCTTGATCTACTTGGAAGCATCCCTGCTGACTGCAGGAGGGTTGGACAAGACCTTTGAGGGTCCCTTCCAACCCAGTGCAATCTGTGAACCCTTGAATTCTACTGCATATTAAATGAGCACATAAAAAACCTGGTGGTTTTACCTTGGTTAAAGTGGGGTTACATGTTAAGCAGCAACACAGCTCTGTGGAGTTGGACAACGGTACGCATTTCCTTGCAATGTAGTGTTTTCACTTGTGTGTTACCAGCACATGGGAAAAAAGATAAAGGAGTGTTTCACATGCCAATGAATCTGGAAGTCAGTATGGACAGGTAGTAACCCAGATTTCCCTCAGTGTCATTTTCTGCTTGTAAAGCAGACTCTTGAATTGGTAAATACTAGCAATATTCTTAACGGTAATTGATACATTCAGGAAGAGGGAATAGTCAGAAATAGGAGAAGCAAAGATTGGCAGCAGTTCTGGTATCATAGCAAAGAGGTAATACAACTGATCTCTCTGTTTGCAACCTCAAATGATTTCCATAACTTGTTTATAAGCCTCCATTATACTACAATACCCCTTTTACAGCACAGAATTCCTCAAAGAAATTCTAACAGACAGGTTCAAAGACAGTAAATCATCACCTGAAATAAAAAGGGTAATGTCAAGGTTTAATTGAGCAGACAAGATGTACTTTTCATCTGAAAACAGACAATGAATCCTCCTTTGTGAGTGCCTCCAAGTTGAGTGACACCACCTTTGACTGATGGGTCATACAAATGTCATTTAAAAAATGGTATTTGGATTCCAGGAAGATTTTCCTTGTGATCGATGAAAATTAAACTGCCTCTGCAACCCTGCTGACTTCTTCCATGCTTTCCAATGTACACCATCACCTTTCCTGACCCATTCCTCTGCTTTCTTGTTTCTTCCAACTTCACCTCTGTGAAACTACGATGGCTCAAAGCAATACTTTTTTTTTATGTTCCCATATACCTGGTGGCTCACTGGCAGCCTGAGAATGCAGTCAGGAATGCAACAATCTTAGGGCAAATAGGTTGGCATAAGGCAGTGTCCTCAATGTGGATATTGTGGATTTCTGGCTTTCAACTATGTCAGCAGGCCTTACCCCCAAGTACCATGGTAACTACTGCTGGGAACAAAATAGTTTCACAGAGGTAGGCTTATCCCCCTTTTTTCTTTATCACCTGACTCTATCCTTCCCTTTCCATCTCACCCCAGCTAAAAAATGTCTCTGCTTTCCATACCTAAAAATACATGATGCAGGCAGGACTATTAAAGCTATAAATTCAATCCTAAAAATGTTGAGATTGGAATGTGCCTCTTTTCTTGATCTTCTCCACCTGCACTCCACCCAGGACCTGTATTTGGTGAGCTAAAAGGATGTGCCAGTCTCGCTCCTTCAGATGACCAGATCCTGAAGGAATGCTGCCAGGTGTATCTGCCCTCCTCTTTCTTTGCAGAATCACAGAATCATACAAGGTACTGGGTTGGAAGAGACCTCTAAAGGTGGTCTAGTCTAACTCCCAAGCAGTGCCTACATTGTTTGAAGCAGGAGGGAAAAACAACTGGCAACTCCCTAATCTGGAAAGTGTAATACAACTAAAAGAGGGACAGCAATAAATATTGTTTGCTTGGTTTTAAATTGCCTGCTTATTTGGGATGGATAAACTGACCAGGTTCAGAGGTAACATCTTCTTGAAGCTTCTTTAGTACCATGAAAGCTAGGGATGAAAGCTAGGGATTTCTGTCAATCTCAATCAATGAAGTTTCAAAGCTTTCAATCCAGATTTACTGATACCCTTCACTGGTCTATAGAGAGACTCCCCTAGTTACACACACTATCACAGCAAATGATTTTTAGACTCACAGAACCATAGATTCACATTTTCAAGAACACTGACTTAATCATGACAAAGAGCAAGCTCCTTAGAAAGGCACTGCTGGTCCTTAAATGCCAGTTTTAAAGTTCAGCATAAAATAATTAACAGATTGAAAATGTCAGCTGAAGAAGAGACCATAACAGTGAGGTTATTTCAAGACTGTGTAAGTAACCAGAGGAGTTACCTCCCATCTCAGTGCATGCAGTGCTGCTGATAACCTGAAGCTTTGTTACTTGCAGGTTTATTTCTGAAGTATGAAGATGAGGACTTGATAGTTTTTCCTCAGATTAACAACTATCTTTATATATGACAGCCCTGAATTGCTATTGGATTTCCAACACTGAGACACTGAGAAACATAAAAAATCCTCTGACATATAAAAGGTTAAAATAAAATCAAATTGGAGGCCACATCATGGCTATGAGACATAAGGTAAAGACCAGTAACATTTCAGGGTACACCTGTTTTTCACTACTAGCAACAGATTATACTGTAGATGGGAAAAAGATAGATGCTTTATTCAAAATACAGTAGTTGCAAAGTATTTTATTGAAGTCAGCATACAAAAGATTTTTGAAGGCTATTTCTCAATTGGTTATTTCTAAATATTGATGAAAAATTAGTGGTTCATTTCCAGGCATCTCCACTGTACAGTTACATACTTTTAAGAGCCTTTTGTTTTTCTAATCATTGCTTCCATTATATCCCACTGCTCCTTGGTAACCTAATAAAAGGGGGGAAAAAAAAAACCAAAACCAGTTTTATTAGAATTTCATATAATTACACACCTTTGTTTGAATGTAAAGTAGCAAGCAAGGAATTTCATACCTTCCTCAAATCATTAAATTCTCCTGCCATAGAAACAAATTCTCCACCATCCATTCTGATAACCTGGAAAAAAGCAAAAGCGAGGCATTTAATAATAGGGAGGGTTCTGTAGCACTCCCTTATTTATGAACTGTTAAAGTAGTTTGTATCAATTTGGATTAGAAAAAAAATCAATCACATCCCAAAGCTCTTTTTAAAGGTACTAACCACTATACAGCATAATTAAAAGGTTAATAATCCATAAGTTCATAGAATGGTTTTGGGTTGGAAGGAACCTTGAAGATCGTCTAGTTCCAACCCCCCTAACATAGGTAGTGACATCTTCCACTAGACCAGGTTGCTCAAGGCCTCATCCAATCTGGCCTTGGACACCACCAGGGACAGGGCATCCATGACCTTCCCAGGCAACCTGTTCCTGTGTCTCACTGCCCTTATTGTAAGACTTCCTAATTTCCAGTCTAAATCTGCCCTCCTCAAGCTTCAATCCATTCCCTCTCATCCTATCACTTGTAGAAAGTCCCTTTCTGGCTGTCTTGTAGGCCACTTTCAGGTACTGGCAGGCTGCTACAAGGACTCATGGAAGACTTCTTTTCCCCGGGCTGCAGAGCTCTATTTCTCTCAGCCTGTCCCTAAAGGGGAGGTGCTGCAGCCTTCTTACCATCTTCTGAACCCAGAATGGTCCAGAACACTTGGGGAAAATGTCTAAGTAACAGGTTTTGTTTCCTTCCTGGAACTAGGGCTAAAAAAACCATCAGCAGGTTAACTGTACAAACAAGATCAGCCAAAACTCACTGCTCCATTAACCCAGCTAGCATAGTCACTGCAGAGATAGGCAGCAAGATTTGCAATTTCTTCTACAGTTCCCAAACGTCCACAGGGAATCCTCTCCATCATCTTCTTCTCAAATGCACCTGTTGGGTCAAGGCGGCTAAAGGCACCCTGAGAATTAAAGAGTAACACAGAAGAATAAATACATTTAAAATGATATAACTACATCAGAAATTAAAGTGCTACAGAGAATCATAGAATCAATAAGGTTGGAAAAGACCTCAAAGATCATCAAGTCCAACCTGTCACCCAAGATGTTACTAATCACAAACAATATGGAAGTTAACATTTGTGAGTAAACTGTTTACACCCTGTCTGTCAGTAAGATGAAAAAAGCAAGCAGGAAACAGAAAGTATTTTATCCCTGTTGCACTGATAGGCATCTGCTGAGCATGAAGTGCTGGAATTTAACCCCTCTGGGAGAGTCACCCACCATCTATCTATGAAAAACAAAAAGGGGTTAACAGTCTTTTGTTTCCCAAATGTTTAAAGAAATAAGCAGGACTCAAAGCTGCTGCACTAACTGCAGCAGAAACAAGGAGGGGGTGGGAAATGAGAAGAGGTGGGGAAAGGAAAGAAATAAATTACATGAAGAATAAGTAAAACTTAAAAAAACCCAAAACAAGCTCAGTTAATTGCAGCAATGGCTAGAACTAAAGTAAGTCACTGGAAGTTTAGTACCTGAAAAGCTTAGAATGGCATGGGAAATAGAAGAGGGTTTTTTTGTTCTTCCTGGCTCCTCCACAAGGAAACAACTTTCTAAGGCAAACCCAGAAATGTGTTAGTAACATTTATGTTAAGTTACTGAAATGACAGAGTTAAAGGTAGACTTTAAGTGCACACACCATTTAAATCCTCCACTGCCGTTGTTTTTTCATGCCAGTTTGTAAGATTATGTCCTGGGTAGGGCATTGTACTTGTTACATGTTTCCCTTCTCCCATCATGACTCACAACAAGGCTTTTTGAAGACAGGGATGCAACACCTAAGGCAGGAAGCCTCCATTTTGCAATACGCTAAGTAAAGGGAAGTCTGTCTGAGAAGGCTTTCAGGAAGATTTTAACTTGGAACCAGTATTAAGAACAGAGAGTGTCTCAAGTGGGAGATGCACTACTAGTTGAAATTAAAACCATTAATGGGAGGTAGCAATATTCATGTTTAAAGCAGCTAACATGCCCAAAACTATGAGAATCTGTAAATCAGTGATACCATGGCATCACAGAGCGGATGCCAAAAGTTTATATGGGTTCAAAAAGGAATAGGACAAACTAATGGAAGAAAACCAATCTGTTAAGATTACAACATGAAAAGATAGCAACTGTATCAAACCCCCTGGGCCACAGGCTGCTGGGGGTGGAGATGTAAAGAAATGTCATTTAATGTTTTCCTTCTATTCTTGCCGTGCACAAGACATGGAAGACTTCTGGCCTGATCCAGTAACATTGCTTCGACAATCTTATAACCCTGCCAATACTGCCACTTAGCTTTCCTTACAGTTAAAAAAAAGGCAAAACTGCACTCCTATCCCCAAAACAGCAGCAAAACCAACTGCTAAATATTTTATAGGTAGTGGTATTACCATTATTAGCTGTTACTGCTCATAACTGTAATATTTTGAATCAATCTGAAATGGATCCTCCTCTTTCCTCTTGCAGGACTGCTTGCTTTTTCCTTCCTGCTCCAGCTGGTCTGGATTACTTCCTTCAAACCCTCCAATCCTCCTTTTCATGCATATCAAACCTTCACATTTCCTTGGTGACTTAGTTTTTCTCTTTTTAGTTGTGTGATTTTCAACAAAACTAGTGAGATTCTGTTCTCATATACCTAAAAGAGATACTGAAGTTTTGGAATTGATGAAGTCAGCAATTCAAGCAGAAACAGGCACTTTCGCTCCACCAAGTGTAAGAACACTTGACAAACTAGGCACATGCAATTGCTAACAATCAATATTAAATATTTTGATATATCATTTCTTTGAAACACTAAAAGAAGTTTGATTTGGATTAGTGTAATAGAAGAAGCAGTGGCATGCTTCAGAAGTGGGTAAATTCTGTTCTACAGAAGAACTGAGAGGCAGCGTGTTCAATATTCCAGCAAAGTCTTGACTACCAAGGAAATCATACCTGAAGTTACCAGTGACAGAAAAGGTTAGACCGTCTTAAAGTCAAGTCAGTACTACAAAGCATTTTCAAGGCTGCTTCACATCATACTATGTACCTTTGTTTTTATTGGACCTGGTTGAATCACATTGAATCTCATGCCATATTTACCCCATTCGGCCGCAAGAGACCTAAAATTTCAGTAACAGAATGCATCAATATTTTAAATGCTGTATTCTAATCAGTCTATTCAGCAAAAATAGCATTTCAAACTGAATCAATGCTGTAAATGCTAGAGCCTGCTGAAAAGGTTGGGGTTTTTTCTTAACAAAAACATTTCGGAGAAGAAAACAAAAATAAATCACATTCACAAACCATGGCATACTGATTGAAAGGATACATCATGGATAAAGCAACATTCAGGAGCAAGCCTTTCTCCCTTGCACCTCTTGCAGATGATTTGAGCACCTAAACTCCTTGGCAAAGAACTGTTAGGCTTCCATCTCTCTCTGGTAATTTAGACTATTTCACAAGTAAACACCTCTAACATTTTCAATATCTCTCTCACACCAGATGCTTTGAGGTAACACAAACCAGGTTATATTCTAAAATGGGACCAGAAGAATAATTTTTGCTTTATGGCAGCATTTTCTCTGCATAAGCTGCACTTCAGGTGGATCATCTGCTACGGTGAATGAATTTGCTGGGCCATGAAGTCTCTCGAAAGTGCACACTTCAGTTACAGCTCTACAGAACAGAAATCAAGGCCATCACTCATTCCCTCATCATTTTCTGGATAAAGAATTCTGGTTGCTAAAAGGCTGCCAAGCTATTCAATTCCTTCTGCCAAAGTGAAGGGGAGGATCTATTCGCTACGAAGGACTGTACTACAGTAATGATAATAGAAAAGCCTTTGTTTGTCGAGTAACATGGATACATCACATGATAATGTTCTCAATTAAGTGTAACTGCAGATCTTAATTTAAAACAGTGGTAGGAAACACATTTCTTTATCAAACTAGATAGGTGAAGCAACAGTATACTCAAATACAAGTGTGCTTTCCTGAGACAAAAGTGGAAGGCACTACAGACCTCAAACATTTCCCCAAATGAACTGTCTTCAAGGGCTGGCTTGCCTCGGAGAATGCAAGAGCATCCTGATTATCAGAACTCTGTAACTGACATTATATTTGCTTGGATACTGGAGGCAGGAAGGTTCTCTTATTATACAGGAGGACTATACCAACTAGCTCCATTTTCATAGCCCAGCTAGGATATCTCAAGGGTGTGAAAAGCAGTAACATATTTTGCTAGATTACTCACTTGCTCATTGCTTCTACACCAGCTTTTGCAGAGGCACTCGGCAACACAAATCCTGAACCACTCTCTGCATAAACTGTTGTTATAGCTAGGAATGCTGCTCCTGGAAGTTGAAAAAACATTTTAAAAACCCCCAACAAACCCACACTAAACAAACAATAAATGCAAGAAGATCAAACTCTGAATTTAAGATAAGAGCAACCTCGGGGTAGAAAAGTTTGCAGCTCAAGTGCTGAGGATGGCATTTTCTCCTGGATGTAAAAAGGTATTTAAAAAATCAAGTCTTGGAAGATCTGCTTTCAAGTCCTTTTATTTCTATTCCATCTTTCCCATAAATGTTAAAGAGCTGCTCTGTATAAATGTAAATAACTACTGATTAGGTTCCAAAGGTCTAAATCCTCTGACTTCTACTGATAATGAATTTATACGTGCAAATCAGTCTCACTGGAGTGAAGGCTAAGATCTTGGTTTCTTTTTAGAACCCAGGTAATTTGCCTTGATTTCATCAGTTCTTAGCTGAAAAAGAAAAATCCAAAACCAAATCAGCTTTAACAATTAGGTTTGACATAATGTTGAAATGACACAGGGCTTGAGTTAATGTTTATGCAGTAAAGAGTTTTGATAAGAAATTTTCAGAAGGTTCTTCTGCAGTAGAGCTTGTGACAAAGTTAACCTTTGTAACTTTTTCCATTATCAACACAACAAACTGTATTATAAAAAGATGATTTTCTTTCACTATGTTGTAGTAAAAGACTTGTGGAAACCATTAGGGAAAATAATGGAAAGTGCAACTGTTTACTGCATCTTTCTTTTATAAAAGCCTGGAGAGTCTGACCAATGACTAGCCTGAACTTACTCCAAGTGGGAAATGGAGGACAAGGGCCCACAATTTCACTACTTACGCCACAGTAACTAAAATAACTGTGCTACTTACAGTATTTTAAACATAATTTAATTGGAATAGCTACCCAAGGGATATTTCTACAACAATGTACATTACTGGTAGGATGTACGTCAAGCTGAACTAGAGACTCAGCTAGAAAAATAAAATCACAGTAATGTTACACAAGAGAAACTCAAGTGAACCACAAGCGAGGACTGAGGGAAATGTCAACAGAAACTATGGACCCTGTTTATAGAAATGGAGTCCATAGTGAGAAACACTTTGAAAAGAAGTATTAGAGGTCAAAAACCACAGAGCAACTCTGAAATGATTTCCATTTGATTGCTCATTAAACATTCTGCAGAATTAAACCACAGAATTTTTAGAATACAGGTGAGCTGTGTGAACCCACCACAGAAACATGACTGACTGATAAATTTATAGCTTTGAAGTTTGAAGTACACTGCAGGCACAAGATTTTTTTTATGTCTAAAGCCTCTATTCATAAAATGGACAGTATCTAAACAATTAACTCCTCTTATTTTGCAAAACTGTAGTGCACAAATAAATAATGTGCTAGCAGATTATAAATGCCTTTTAAACACCACTACAAACTTCAGAGTCTAAACCCAGAGCATTTTAATTATTTATTAAATTAGGTTTACTGTAGGTCATGCTGCAGACCTAAAGATGTGCCAAGGTTCTAGTAACTGTCAGAAGTACGTCATGCTCACAGGCTGCTCTAGAATACCTGCACTGGGGCAGTATCTCCATCGCTTTGGAAGCTTAAGGTGTCTGCTCAAATGGAAAAATCCAAGCAAATGAAAAGAAAATAAAGTTGGGGAATGAGAGGACAACCAGTAGGTACATTTGATTTACTTGCAAAATCATGTCTTAAAGAAAGCCTTAAATAAAAAGTCTTTACTTACAGACAGAATTCCCTGGAAAGAAGGCAAGCAATAGCAAAAGAAATTCATGTGTTTGGGAAGCTTAGAAATGAAAGGAAGAGACAAGGCTAAGATAAATGACTACTGGATTTTGCTGCATTTGAAGGTGGAAGCATTCAATAGCAGCAGAGACAAAGGCATTTTAAAGTCATATTTCATATTACTCTAGGGAGACACCGTATGCTTCTGAAAGGCCATAAAGCAAACTGTTACCATGGCTTGCTATAATGATACAGTAAATCAGAGCTGGGGATGGGTTTTAAATGAGGGAATATCAGCACTAGAATGGTGGAAATTATTTTGTCATGTGCAGCTAAAATATATGTGGGAAATACTTTGTCAACTGACCAAAACCTATACACGCTTAGTGAAACAACATTAACTTTATAGTGTCATCATCTAACGGTATAAATCCACTTGGTACTTTTTGGAGACAAGTTCTAAAGAAATTCAGCTAAATCAGGAGTTTAGAAAAATACAATGCAAATACAAATGTTTTATTTTAACAGTGCCTGTACCCAGAAAACAGAATTCATAAGTGAGGGCACACTGAAAACCATACTATACCTCACTGCTTTTAAATGCTATTTGAGATTACAACATGCTGATCTAAAACTAAGCTTAATGCTTTTCAGTTCATAACTAGAAGATTACGTAAAATAAAAGCAGTTCTTTGTATATTATTTATAAAACTAAATATTAATTATTAATTAAACATTATTATTATTTGTTAATTAACTATGATTAATAATATTATTTATAAAACTAAAGATATAGAAGGGCAAATATTATCTTTCCCTTAAAGACAATAATCTGGTTAAGTAAATCTTTGGCTCAATCAATCAATGAAATACTACTGAACTACTGACGAACTACTACTAAGACTTATACTTGGAAAAACAAAACCTAATCCTGATTTGAATTTCAAAATTATCTTTCAAATTATCTCAAAGGTAATATTCTCTACTGCTCTTAGTCAAATACCACAGCTGTGAATTTTGTTTAAGTGTGGAAGGAAAATTCAAAGCGATATCTGACCTGCTGTTCATTTAAATGAATGCCACATAGTCACTTGCTCAGTGAAACTAACAGAGATATAGAAGACTCAAAGTCTGTGCTTTAAAGAACTCTTATTTTTCACATTTTAGCTCTGCAATCACATTTTCATTCTCAACCTCGTGGCCTTTGAGTCCAATTTAACAGCAGATTTTACAGTGAAACAATTGCTAGCCAGCTCTACCATGTGAAATTTAAGCACAGCTTTATGAAACAAAGTTTCTCCCTAGAAAAGAGTGTAAAAAAACGGTGTTTCTTTTCAAACTCTCAAAACTAGCTATAAAAATAGTAAGGCAATGAGAGAGTAAGTAGTAATATTGTGTCACAATGTTTTTGTGCCTTTTATCTTAAGATACCTTTTTGTGCTTTAATGAGCTCCTTTCCAACTTCCAGAGTTACAAAAGCAGTACCGTTAAGCACAATATCAGTTATTGTCTTCCATGCATTTGGAGAAAGTCGTTCAGAAGGGGAAATAAAGTTTCCAGCTGCGTTGTTTATCACAATCTGAAACACATGGAGGAAAACCTAAGAGTTAACTAAAAACTAGTCCTGAGAGGAAAGCAAAGAATTTACATGGAACTTCTGAAGTGTTTCCAAGGAGAAAAGTAAAAACACTCATCAAATGAGGAATGGGGGTGGGGCAGAGAAAGACAAGAAGGAAATAATCCCTCAGAAATTTTAACATATGCAGCACAGATATGTATCAGTAACAGAAAATGAACTGTATTTCCAAACTGCTGTGGTTAAAAGTCTAGTACTGAGGACTGCAAATGCAGGGGGAGATTTAAGTTGCTATTTTCTGTAGTGTCTCAAGTGCATCCTAACAAAAAAGTGTGTTCCTACCAAGTTCCAAGGTCACATATCTTGCTTAATGTAATGGATGCACACAAATAAAACCAAAAGTAGTTTGAGTAACTTGATGACTGTAGTCTGGATTATGTGACTGTTGCATAACAGGATGTCTAATCAGTCCTGACAAAGAGAACATTATGATTTAGTGGACTACAAGCAACTGGTACAAGACTTTATTGGAACAGATCTGTCATTTATTGCCTTTCTACAAACAATAATTAGGCAGGGGATACTTTTGATAGATCATCTGCTTGGCCCTGGAAGCTAACAAGTTAGATAAATTTTCTAAGGGGACTAAGCATCACATAAAAAGCCTTTAAGACAAAACTTATGGGGATGGATCCTGTGTATTTAATAATAATAAAACATGCTAAAGCAATATAATGGAGAGTTACTTGTGGAATAGTAACTACATTCAAGTAGATTTGCAAATAAAACAAAGTCTATGGCCTGAAGAACTTTTGAGCTAAATTAAGACATCAGAATTTTTAATAACAGAACATAGCACATATTGCGTGGATGTGAAACAAATAAAATACAACAGACATAAATTATACTAATAGATGGCAAATACAATTTACAGACCTCCCTACAATTTGAATAAAAAAATGAAGTAAAATCCAAACACCTCAAGATATTGAGGAGGTTACTTAAATCACTGAATAAATATAGCCAAGGCACAGCAATAGAATTAGTGCACTAAAGCATGCACGATACAATCTTTAAGTTATGTAGCTATACATGACTGCCAAAACAATCCATATAACAAAAAAATGACTGCTTCCTAATTGGGAGTAACAGTCTTGGGGATGGAATGGACAGAATAAAGTTAGATGTAATGTGATGCTGCCATTAATGTCAGCCTTTCAGATCTCACCTCACACGCACAGTGGCAGTCACATTCTGGCTTGCAGCATTCGTAAACTAACGTGTCATGTCTGTCACTGTGAGAAAAACTAGACAAAAATAACTGAATATTCAGACTCTGAAGTCTCTCTTAATTAAACAGAGCATGTGGAATTAAATAGAAAGGAAATGCTTGTAAAGAACAAGTCATAGGCAATATTTACTTAGAAAATTACTGGTGCACTTAAAATGTAATCTATAGGAAGAAGCCTCTTCCCTCTCTGCAGACACATAAAACCAGAAGATGTGCTCTGGCCAAAAACTGCAGTAACTAGTAATCAAAATAATACCCAAAGTATGTTGTCTACAAATCAGCACAGTGAGCTGTCTTATTTTATAGCACTGTTACAGCATACAGCTGTGAGAAATAATTCCTCCACTTCTTACCACTACTAGAATTCAGTAACATGGCACAAGAATTCAGAATTCACTTCTATGTGCACAGGAAGCTATTGGTGAATGCAAAGTGTCTACACTTACAGGGATGGCAGTTTTAAATCCACAGTAAACAGTTTAAATCCCACATCAATGGTAACACCCTTATAACTATCAGCTAGAAGAATCTGAGTTGTTTCTCTCATGATTAAATGAATTTGGTTCCTATTATTGCTCAGACTTGACCAGACCATCTCCTCAAAGC
Organism: Dryobates pubescens; assembly: GCF_014839835.1. NCBI lineage: Eukaryota > Metazoa > Chordata > Aves > Piciformes > Picidae > Dryobates > Dryobates pubescens. Next base: position 4,963,883 of record NC_071625.1, read on the forward strand.
AACAGCCTGATGTGAAGAGTTCAGTATCTTAGTGTATTTATTTCAGCTCTCTAGAAGTTACAAACTATTACAAAACAGATGCTTAGCTTGACTGAAGGTATTTCTTTCTTGACTTCCTAAGAATTTAGTTATCAAGTTGGAACCTCTTTGTGTATTTTAAAAAGCTAAGCAAGGGCCAAAGATGATGTTTATGATTACTTCTATTTCTAAGTTGTGAAACATTCTGTTAACAAGCAACAGTACCAGTAAGCTAAGTCATCTTTTTAGGAAGATTTAAGGACAATATTCTGTTCACTTAATTCATTCAAAGAATCCCATCGAAATTAACCCGCTGTTTACAAAGAGACTGGTAATCCTTTGAATAAGGATAACAATGTTTTGTCTATTCAGCTGCTAAGTACTTTAAGAACCACAGGAAAAGAATAAGCAGTCTAACTGTGTCTTTAAGTACAGCCACATCTCTAAGGTGTCTTTAGATTTCATTAACTTTCTCCATCCCTTTCTCAGTACTGAAGGTTGAAACCCTTTTCACAACACTTACATTAGGATGTCCTGCCACTTGGATTGCTTCAGTAACAGCATTCTTTACTGAATTTGGATCTCTCACATCACACTGGATGGCATGAACCTGTAAAATGATGGAAAAGCAGCTGTAAGAGTTTAAAACTGTATCACTCATAAATTAAACAAGCCCACGGAAGCACCTATAACCATTTAAAGTACAACAGCACATTCACAATTCTGTATAAATTTACCTTATTCCCTGTTTTAGAAGAAATTTCTTCAGCAGTTCCTTTCAATACATCAAGCTTTCTAGAAAGAAGTACACTGTGTCACTACATTTCAATTAAATGCAATTACAATTCAGATTAATAAAACCTGGGGATTCTTTTTTCTGAGCAATTATCAGCTAAACCTTAAGACACCACTTCATATGTATGTGTGCATGTCTGGTTCTGATATTCACAAAAAGTGAGCTTTAAGTCAAAAACTCTATTTAGCCACTAACTTTATAAAAGAAAATGTTTAAATCAAGGTAATTTCTGGTCACTGCCACTTCAAAGCAACTCAGAAGTTACTACAATACAAGACTATCTTAAGTTAACCAAATACAGTAAGCTACAAAAAATACTTTGTGAGCACATAATCATAACAAACTTAGAGTCTACTCTATGAGTATTTTAGAAGGGACACACAAATTCAATGTAAAACTAAATAACTAAACCACTACTTGGAAAAATGCCACAACACTTTTGTTTATTTTGATTAAAAAGGAGATTGTTTTTCTAGTCTTCACTGTACTGCTACTGACGAGAGCTGTATAAAGACCACTCTCATCAAGGGAAAAATCAAGGCTTTAAAGTTGTAAGAATTAAGAGGAACAGCATTCATTCTTTACTGCAATTCAAATCTGTATCAGCAACACATAATGCATTCAAAGAGTTCAGCAATGGCCATTTCAATTCTGTGTTCTCTTTTAGGCTTTAGCTGAATTGCTGTCTAATATTCTGGGTTGTTTATTTTGATGCTGCATGTCATGCTAATGACTCTAGTTTATCTCTTCCTACTGCTGTTTAAACCATTAGACACTTGCAGATGGATCTGAAAGCTTCTGGTATTTACAATATGACATTACAATTTAAAAGTGCACTGCAATGGAGTAAATATAATAAATGTATCCATCTTATGGAGAAGAAAGCAGGCTCCATTCTGAAGACGAAAACAGATCTGGTCAGCATTCAGTACTGAATGAAAGTCTCGAAGTTATTCAGCTAATATTTACCGGCTTGCTATAACACAGGTGGCACCTAAGCTGGACAAAGTTGTAGTCATTGCTTTGCCAATCCCAGTACCTCCACCAGTTACCAAGGCCACTTTCCCTTGAAAACTATTCGGTGGCAACATCACTTTTTGAAGAGGTGAAAAGAACGTGGCTTGCGGTGCACTGCCGTCTTGATACAGCACATTTGTCCCGTGGCTGAAAAACTGCAAGAAAAGAAGTGGCAAGTCATCTTGTTCTCAAGTCTGCAGGATGAGATTTTTTCCTTGTGGCAGTGGAGGCAACAACCACAGCTGCTGTCATCAACTGAACGTAAGAACAATTAAGATTGTATGACACCAAAATGCAAGGACCTTCACAGCAATGCCAATACCAGACTAGAAAAGCACCTGAGCTATTTTCATTCCACTGAAACTAGAATCAGAGAACCACGGAACACTAGGCGTTGGAAGGGCCCTCCAGAGAACATCAAGTTCAACCTTCCTGCAAATCAGGACCACTTAGAGCAGGTCACACAGGAAGGTGTCCAGGCAGGCTTTGAAGAAGCATTGGAAAAATACCTTTAATAATGATTTTTGATGACGGTTAGCTACTCTTGTGCTTGTTACTTTTACTCATGTGGGGAAAACCATCACCAACTACAGACTCCCAGCAGGATTTGGAATTCAGACTCAGGCATGTAAGGAGGAAATTTTTCACTGTGAGGGTGGTGAGACACTGAAATAGATTTCTGAGAGCCTGTGGATGCCCTATCCCTGGAACTGTGCAAGGCCAGGCTGGATAGGGCTTTGAGCAAGCTGTCCTAGTGGAAGGTGTCCCTGCCCATGGCAGGGAGGTTGGAACTAGATGTCATCTTTAAGGTACCTTGCAACTCAAACCACTCTTTGATTTTATGATTCTTAGTGGTAGCTGAATAATCTGTACACGCCACAGCTGCAATGCCCTGGGATGGGAGACTCACAGAGCTTCAAGCTGGCCTGAGAAAGTATACATGTGAATCTTTGTGTGGTAATACATTTGTGAATGGGTGGCACAGGTGAAAACAGAATAAACATGGAATTGCACTGACAACTGAATAGAGCTCATTTTCCAAAGAAATTATGAAACAAATACCAGGGGTGAAGAAGAGTTGTGTGCACTATGTAGAACAAAATGAAGAAAGTGAAGCTCAGACTAATGCTAGAATCATCACAAAAGTCAAGCAGCATAGCCAGTCCTACAGCATTTATAGCAAATGTGTACTTTAGAGACTCTTTCTTGAACTTCAGACTATTCTGTGTTCTCACAGATTAAAAAAATATAAATAAATCAAACAGTCCAAATGGAAGATCCAAATATTATCACATTTTTCTGAAATAAAATTCTACAGATGAGATCCGCACTAGATGTCTGTAAATTACTGTTGGTTATTGGTTCTTGTTTTAATTCTCCCAACAAATAAAATGTGCTTATTTTAATGGAGTATCAAACCTCTAGGAAAGGTGTGTGAAGATCCACTTTCATACTAGTGCCCTATTAATCTCTCTTCAGCTATGCAGGGAGAGTCTCCCTTCAGCTCATGGCAGAGACTGCAAATCGAGACAGCGTTTGGACTCCCTTTTTTTTCCAGTATAAGGAGATAACCAGAGACAATCACTATACAATGACTGTCCCTCAACAGATGCTGTTAGTAACAGGCATAGCCCACTCCTCTTTTGAGGAGTGCACATTGTAGTGCATGACTTTGCTATCGGGATCAAGGCGCCATAGCAATGCCAGTACAGCCTGTACCGAAATGCGAGAGAAACCGGGGCTGCACTGCGCTAGGGCTGGGGACCCCTCGGACGTGCCGGGGTGCACAGGCCGCACCGCTGCGAGAGCTCCGGGGCAGACAGGGTTATGTCCACCCTCGAAACGTCTCGACTATTTCCCTGTCTCACTAAACCGCAGAGTCCAGGGCCCCAACTCAAGCCTTGGGCGTTTCTCGACACCACTTCGGTAACAGCGAGAGGTCTTTGGCTGCAGCTACGAGGGCACGGGGGGGAGGAGCTCGGCGGGCAGCATCGTCGGCACAGAGCCGCCGTACCCTGTGACGGGTCAAGGGCGCTCAGCAGCCGCGGGGCAGCGGGGCAGAAGGTCGCGGAGCTCCGCCGAAGCACCGGCAGACTGCCCTCGGTCCCACCTGAGCAAGGAGCGCCTTACCCGCCCGGTGCCAGAGAAGCAGGCCGCGGCACCGCCACGGACAGTACAGCGACCCAGCCGCACCACCACTGCCGCCATCTTTCCCTCGCCAAGAGGTCAGAGGTAGCGGGGGCCGGGCTGCGCGCCTGCTCCGTAGCCGGGGTCAGCGTCCGCCCCGTGGCGGGAGGCGGTCGGGCGCCGTGTTGCACGGTGGTCACCGCTACCTGGTCAGCAGGGGGGCGGCTGCTCCTGCAGCACGACATCGGAGTTCCAGTAGTGTCAGCATCTCGGACCTCCGACAGCCGTCCCGGTGCTTTGCCTTGCACTGCCACCGCCCTGGGGCAGCGAGGGACAAATTGTGCTCGGTTTAGGTTATACATTTCCCTAGGTTGGCTTTTCTTACTTCCAATTTGTTTATTCAGTGTTGTTTAGAGCACGTTAACTGTTTTGGTTTTGCTTCATGGGAGCCAAACCCGAGCATGGATGTGTGCTCTGTATCCTTAGCGTGGCTCCTTTCAAATCAGCTTGCCAGTATCTTGTGCTGGCCAAACTAAATTTCAGAAAATGTTTTTCAGCAGCTTTGATTGATAAGGTGCAATTCCTGTACCAGTGATTTGGTAATGAGTGGTCTCCAAGACTAGAAAGCAGTCAAATTCTTAAAACTGCATTAACAATTTCATGCTTAGGATATAGAAACATACCTGTATTTTACAAATAAATTGGCTTAATAAACTTCCTCCACTGTGTAAAATCCTGCTTTGGTTTGGGTCATTAGAATAGAATTGAATTTAGAATAGAATAGAATTAACCAGGTTGGAAGAGACCTTTGAGTCCAACCTATCATCCAACACTATCTAATCAACTAAACCATGGCACCAAGTGCCCCATCCAGTCTCTTCCTAAACACCTCCAGTGATGGTGACTCCACCACCTCCCTGGGCAGCCCATTCCAATGGGCAATCACTCTCTCTATGAAGAATTTCTTCCTAACATCCAGCCTAAACCTCCCCTGGTGCAGCTTGAGACTCTGTCCTCTTGTTGTGGTGCATGCTTATTTTCAAGTTTAGGAAGAGGTTTAGAATAACTTAAACATTGAAGCATGCAATGTCTGGTTTAAAGTATGCCAAATGTATGTTAAAGTGCAGAAAATGTCTGTTTGTTAAAAATCTTTTAGGTTAATAATAATAATAATAATAATAATAAACCAGGTTGGAAGAGACCATCATCGTGTCCAACCCCTCAACCAATCCAACCCACCTACTGTATATCTAATATCTGCAGGGGGAAAAGTAATTAAACCCCGTAACATCTAGAAAAGCACAATCTGAAAGTGTCTAACATGAGTCTTCTGCAAAGATAGAACAGAATAGAGTAGAATAGAATAGAGTAGAACAGAATAGAGTAGAATAGAATAGAGTAGAATAGAATAAAACCGGGTTGGAAGAGACCTTTGAGATCATTGTGTCCAGCCCATCATCCAACACCATCTAATCAACTAAGCCGATATAACTATGTCTCAATCATCTACAGAAATGCCTAAGAGGTATTGGAGAGGTGATGGAGATGGGTAGCAAGTGGTGTCCTTCAGAGGTTTGCACTGGGACCAGTGCTGTTCAGTATCTTCATCAATATCAACAGATTGAGGCACCTTGAGCAAACCTTTGGTAATCTGCCAAATGGCCTTTAAACTTCCTGACATTTTAAATTTTACTTAAAATGATCCTAATTTTTTACTTGTATCCAAAAGTCGAGGTGAACCTCTGTAATATTTCCTGTTCCACATGGAATGCATTCTGTTGATACTACTGCACTAAGAGGGTAGGACAGCGCGACACACGTCACAGGGGGCTCCTCTGGCCTTGCGGGCCCTGCCGTGCCTCACCCATCAGTCTCGGCCAGAGCTGGCATGGGGCATAAGGTACCGGCAGCTTCCGGGGGATGAAACGACGCCCGGGGCCGTGAGCAAGTACCCTGGAGCAATCGCCGGCTGCTGCTGGTGACACCGGGGACCTCCCCGCGATAGGGGTGCCCGCGCCTCCCCGCCGCGCATGCGTCCGGCCCCGGCTGCGCTCGCTGCCCGCCCGCGGTACCAGGCGCCCTCCTTTTTCGTTTCGCTTTCCGTTCCCTCTCGCAGGCGGGTTCCAAAACAGCGGTGGTGAGCGAAGGGTTTTCTCTTCCTGTCCCGGCCTCATCCCGGCTTGCCGGGGGATGCTGGGTACAGCCGTTCCCGCCTTGTGTCCCGCTCCTCGCCGCTCTCCAGGATGTGGAAGTTGGTGCCCGCCGCAGGAAAAGGTGAGGGAACGCCAGACCCCACCGCCGCTGGGCCCGCCCGGGCCCGGGCACCGCGGGCCGCCGGCCTATGTCTGCGCGGATTCCCGGGCGGGGGGCGGTGCCTGGCCCCCAGATCGAGTCCCTCACATGCGGCGAGTGGGGTTGGGAACCTGCCGGCCAGGCCGTGCCTTGGGATGCCGAAGTGTGCCGGCTCCAGGAGCTGGCGCTTCGGCTTCCACCGAGCGGGCTTGATTGTCCGTGTTCCCGGGCAAAGCTGCATTGGTCCGGTGCAGATCAGCCGCTCTGGGCGCTCTTGCACGGCCGATCTTCCGTTTGTCCCTTGAGCACTTGCAGGCCATAGCTCTGCGAAACCGTGTGGGGTGCCTTCAGGCGCTGCTGCAGACAGTCGAGCAGGTCACAGAGCTGCTTTTAAAATCCGTGAGGATCTCCGAGGCAGAAGTCAACCTCGGGAGCCTCTCCTTGAAGAAAAGATCTCTAAATATTATGTTGCTGTTTCAAGGACCAGGTGTTGAGACATCGGGCTGTTTCTTGGATTCTGAATGGCTGCTGCGTCTTTTCATCATCAGTTTCCTTATCCAAAGGAGCTTTGATACATTAATAGCTTTGATCATAGATGTCGTAAAATAGACAAATTCCTTCATGACTTAGATGTTTTTTGTATGACAAACAATCCTATCACAAGTGCGCCTGCTCTTTATTTTCTAATTCACTGGGAGTGAATTTTGGATGTTTAGTGAATCTAGTGGCAACAGAACTTAATCCTGTTGAAATTAACTAAGTTATCTCTTAATTTCTTTACCATGAGGGTAGTGTTACACTGGAACAGGTTGCCCGGGGAGGTAGTTGAGGCCCCAGCCATGGAGATACTCAAGGTGAGGTTCAACAGGGCTCTGGACAGCCTGATCTAGTTGAGGATGTCCCTGCTGACTGCAGGGGGGTTCGGCTGAATGACCTTTGGAGGTCCTTTCCAATCCAAACCATTCTGTGATTACTGCCTGGAAAACGCTTGAGCAAGAGCCAAAGCACTGTTATTGTAGCTGTATTAAGGGTGATATTTTCTGTATAGTTCATATTTGGAGATTATTTTTTTTGCTCAGCTAGAGTTTAATCATTCATGTCATCAAGAAAGATTTCTGGTTCTGTTGACCAATAGGTATCATACACCTTTTGGATGTAGTCAAGGCAATTCACTGAAAAGCCATCATGTGATCTACATGACAGATACCAAGAAGGAGCTAAAGCATAGGTTGGATACTGCTAAGTATCAGTTTTACTTACATTGCAGATCTCCTTGCATTCATTAAGAGGATATTTTCCTCCTAACCTTTTAATAGGTTGTGTAGATAAATTACGCGCTCTTAAAATATTCTGTACCCTCAAACCCTATGTTTCAGAAAAGCTATCCTACATAGTGCTTGTGCTTTCCTTTTCCTTCTATGTGTAACACCTAATCTTCAAGAAATAATATAAGAGAAAAGTTAAGCAGCAAAGTATTAGTAAAAAGTGCTTGAAACAAGTGTAGTGTCACTTCTGCAGCTGCTTTGTTTGTCTTAAAATGTATCATTTTATAATGGACAAAGCAAAGGAGAAGAGATTTTGTCCGTAAACTAAATGCATCATTCTAATTAGCCTAATATATGAGGCATCACAAAGCTGAGTTTCAGATACACTATGAACTGAGTGTCAGCCCTAAGTTCTTTGGGTGTTTTGGACTTGTTTGTCTCTTGCTTATTTTCAGGAGAGCCTTACCGGCTTTTGAGTGGCACAGAGTATGTTGTTGGACGCAAGAACTGTGCCATTTTGATTCAGGATGATCAGTCCATCAGTCGAAGTCATGCAGTTCTGACAGTAAGTCAGCCTGAAGCAGCCCCTGTAAGTAACCAGCTTTTTTAAGTGTTATCAATCACCCATGTGGATAACTCAGTCTGCCATGACCATACCTGCTCTCACTGGTGTTTGATGCCTGGAGTAGAAACCGCTGATCACCTCTCTTCCTGTCTTGTCTTCATCTTGGCTTGCCAGTTTCTCTTTCTTAGGCTTAACTTGCCTCTGTTGAAAAATGTAGTTGCATAATTCCAAGTTCCCTTTTATCCCAGAGTGAAGATTCACTAGGAATTTGTATTGATTTGATCATAGCAGGAAATTAATGCAATTAAATCTCATTACATATACACATTTTAGGTCTTGGTTCTGGAAGGTGCTTCAGTTGTGTTAGTGCAGGCTTATCTGTTGCCATAATGGTAGTAACCTGTTTCTGATATCTTACTTGATAAACTTACATTTGTTTATTTTCAGAGCCAGTCTCTCTCAGTCCCTGTTTTAACAGTAAAGGATACATCTAAGTATGGTACCTTTGTTAATGGATCAAAACTTAATGGTGCTTCAGTGTCTTTGCAGTCTGGTGACAGAATCAACTTTGGAGTCTTTGAGAGCAAGTTTAGGTAAGTGCTTTGATTATAAAATACCAACTACCAATACCAATACCAAGATTGCAGTTTCTGAGAAGAGTATTTTTGTACATCATACAACTTGGCAAGCAATACAGCAATGAGGAGTTTTCAAAAAGCAGAGGAGATGAGTAATGTTTTGCTTGTGTTCCACACCTGCTTCTGTGATAGTTTTTCATTACATATTTTTGTAATGCAATTCATTTTGACACCAAGATATGAAAATTATTCATAGCAAAGCAGTGGCATTTTAGAAGATGTTGTCTCATGTACAGTGAGTGTTTTGGGACTTTCTTAGGCAAAGAATACAATCTTAAACCAGAAATGGCTCTAAAGAAGGGAGGGAAGGAGCTTGTCTGAACCCTTGTTGGCTATTGGTAGTGTAACAAGAAAAGAACTGAGACAGCTGGCGGATGCCTTGTGCAGCATTAGCCACTGAGCGCTGCTTGCTGCAGCATCTGGCTGTTTTCTTCAGTGAACCCAAACTGCTAATGCTTCACATTTAGCCTGGCAATCAGATGCATTGTGACTTTTGCACCAGAAAGATTATTTAAATTTCTTTCTGACTGAAGCAAATCAAATCATGGAATTTGTAATTCCCTGCTGTAGATCTATGAATACAAATAGGCTCTTATCAAGGGTGGTGGCAGTGTTAGGAAAAAATTCTTACTTGAACTTGTACTCCACAGCATCTTTTTAAATGCTAGTCTGTTCATGGACTGTTCTGTTGAGCATGCTTTTGCCTTTGAGAGCACATGCTCAGTTTCTTCAGATATTCCCTGACCTTGCACTATTCATAGATTCATGGAATGTTTTGGGTTGGAAGGGACCTTAAAGATCATCTAGTTCCAACTCCCCTGCGATGGCAGGGACACCTTCCAACCTGGCCTTATCCAGCCTGGCCATGAACACCTCCAGGGTTCCCCATTCTTGAAGCAGCAATTCTGTGTGATGTTTGTGAATGACCCAGAAGTCCTCCAGAATTATTTCAGACCTCAAATCAAAATGGTTCATTTTTGTGAACAAAAATTAGTGCTTACTTGGGAAATTTTAAAGCACAGTCTTTGATCCAGGTAAGTTATGGAGGGGAAGGGTAGAGTAGTTTGTTGTTTCATTTCCTTCTCCCTGCCCCAGATTTCCCTGAGACAAACATGATATTCAGGTTAACTCTGTCATCATAATGGTTGGCTGAAATAATTAAAGCAATTGTTTTGCTTGTTCTTTTCAGAGTAGAGTATGAACCTTTGATTGTCTGCTCCTCATGTTTAGATGTTGCTCAGAAAACTGCTTTAAATCAAGCCATCCAGCAGCTTGGAGGTCATGTAGTGAATGAATGGACAAAAAACTGTACTCATCTTGTAATGGTATCAGTAAAAGTTACTGTTAAGGTATGCTGAGCTTTTGCTGCTTTGCAGGTTTCCTAAAAGTGTTAATGAAGTTCTAGATTTGCTCCAGAGATTCCTCTACTATGAAGCAAACTCATCCTTTTCCAGATTTAGGAGGAGGCATATGGAAAGGGTAGTGGTCAACAGCTCCATGCCTGGGTGGGGATGTGTGACAAGTGGTGTCCCTCAAGGGTCTGTATTGGCACCAATGCTGTTTGGGATCTTCACTGATGATATCAACAGCACCCTCAGCAAGTTTGCAGACGTTATCAAGCTGAGTGGTGTGGTTGAGAAGACTGAAGGACACAATGGGTGCCATACACAAGAGAAACCTGGACAGGCTGGAGAGGTGGACTGAGGAGAATCTCTTGAGGTTCAATAAGGCAGAGTGCAAGGTCCTGCACCTAGGTTGAGGCAATCCTTAATATCAGTACAGGTTGGGGGACAATGAAACTGAGAGCAGCCCTGCAGAAAAGGATTTGGGGATGGATGAGAAGCTGGACATGAGCCAGATCATGTCCTGGGGCTTGTCAAAAGAAGCGTGGCCAGCAGGTCAAGTGAGACGATTCTGTGACTTTGCTTTGGTGAGACCTCACCTGGAGTACTGTGTCCAGGTCTGGAGCCTCCAACACAAGAGAGATATGGACCTGCTGGAGTGGGCCCAGAGGGGGGCCATAATCATGATCAGAAGGCTGGAATACCTTCTATGAAGACAGGCTGAAAGAATGGAAGCTGTTCCGCCTGGGGAAGAGAAGGCTCTGGGGAGCTACATTTCACTCTCTGAAGGGGACTTACAGGAAGGCTGGGGAAGGGCTGTTTAGAAGGGCTTGTAGTGATAGGATGAGGGACAGTGTTTTGAAACTGGAGCAGGGTAGATTTATGTTGGACATGAGGAAGTTCTTTTCAATGAGAGTGGTGAAATACTGGAATAGGCTGCCCAGGGATGTGTCTCCAGGCTCTGTCCCTGGATACATTGAAGATCAGACTGGATATAGCCCTGGGCATACTGATGTGGTTGGAGGTGTCCCTGCTGACTGCAGGGAGTTGGATGAGATGCCCTTTGAGGGTCCCTTCCAGCCCAATGTAATCTGTGAAAGCAAACCAGAACTGCCAGTTTTGAAGACTGTTACAGATTTTCATCAGTTGCCTTGCACATCTTCCTAACTTTCGTTGAGACAGCAACTAAAAGCCAGGCTGTTGGAAACAAAACTTATCCTGGTCTTCAGTAGCAAATTCCTGTATCATTGTGTTAGTTTCTGTGATGTTTTTTGCAAGTAAGATCTTGAAAAGCTAATGTCAATTGAACCATATCCTGCCTGACCTTTTCCCATACAGTGAACATGTTTTCTGTCTTTGCAGACTATATGTGCTTTGATTTGTGGTCGACCCATTATAAAACCAGAGTTTTTTGTTGAATTAATCAAAGCTATCCAGTCCAGGCAACAGCTGCCTAATCATGAAAGGTAAGTATCGTATTTTCAGTGTCACAGAACCAAATTCCTGGGATTTAGATGATCAAATAACTGTCCATCTATCTGATCATATTTGCCAGAATGTGTGATTTACAGTAACTTTATTTGTGGAAGAATGCTTAATATGACACACAATGTAATATTCAGGCAGTTTTCTTGCTCTCATCCCTAGAGGTATAAAATGAGCTCTTGGAATAGATTATATGGTTAGAGATATTAGTAGCTCTAGACAGGAACTTGTTTTTTTGATGCATTTGAAGCAACATTTAAGCTCTTCTGGGAGCTGATGCATTAAAATAAATGATGTTTTCATAGAAGAAATTATGTCAAGCTTATTTCATTATGCAGACACATCTTCCCAGTACACAGTTACTGAGTTTACTGTAAACTTTGGTTAAAACCAAGCTAGTCTGACTGTTGAATTCCCTGAAATAGAGATTTTTTTAATTACCTGTTAAGGGATGAACTGAAACTGATGTCCATTGGGGAATAAGCTGTGAAGAAGAATAGGAGTCACTGCTGGGTTTAGGTATTTGTGGACACACATAGATATGTGTATGTTAGGACATAGAGAAGGACCTTGGAGTCCTGGGTGATAATAAATTATCCATGAGACAGCAATGTGCCCTGGTGGCCAATAAGGCCAATAGTATATTCAGGTGCATTAAGAGAAGTGTCCAGCAGGTCAAAGGAGATTCTTCTCCCCCTCTACTCAGCCCTACTCAGACCACCTCTGGAGTATTGTATCTGGTTCTGGGCCCCTCAGTTCAAGAAGGACCTCAGGGAACTGCTTGAAAGAGTCCAGGACAGAACCACAAAAATGCTGAAGGGAGTGGAAAGAGAGAAAAGGCTGAAAGAGCTGGGTCTCTTTTGCCTGGAGGAGAGGAGACTGAGGGGTGACCTCACTTAAGTTTATAAGGATGTGAAGGGCAAGTGTCAGCAGGACAGAGCCAGGCTCTCCTCAGTGGTGTCCAGTGATAGGGCAAGAGGCAGTGGGTGCAAACTAGAGCACAGGAGGCTCCATGTGAACACAAGGCAAAACTTTTTCTCTGTGAGGGTGACAGCTCTGGAACAGGCTGCCCAGGGAGGTTGTGGAGTCTCCTTCTCTGGAGACATTCAAAACCACTTGAATGTGTTCCTGTGCGGACCACCCTGGGTGATCCTGCTCTGGCAGGGGGGTTGGCCTAGGTGATCTCTGCAGGTCCCTTCCAACCCCTAAATATTCTGTGTTTCTACACTGTTTTATAAGGACTCAAGAAAACTAAGCAAACTATTTAGATTCCTCTCTGAAGCATCAGACATGAGGTTTTCTGGCAGTTTGGGGATTGTTAAACACAGGTAGTAGAAGCCATCAAAACCAAGCAATAGGTTGTGCAATCTGAAGTTTGCTTGATGTAATGTTACCGAGTGGTAAAGCTGCTGTTTCTCTCTGTTACAGCAACGAGCAAACAGTGCCTTGGGCTCTGGAAACCTTGGTGCCTGTTGTCTGCTTCTTTAATACAAAAGTAGCAGTATAACTGAGCTGCAAAGTGCTCCCTGGTAATAGAACCAGAGGGATATGTTTCTTTCTTTGAAATATTTTTGCTACCTCTTTAAGGCAAAAGTAGCAGTATAACTGAGCTGCTAAGTGCTCCCTGATATAGAACCAGGGGGATAGGTTTCCTACTTTTAAATATTTTTGCTGCCTATTTAAGGCCCTCCAAGGAATTGAGCTGACTAAATGTTAGTGACACTGGCAATATATCCATTATGTAGCTTTCACAGAGAAGAGTTCTGTATCAAGCTAAAAGAGACAGCTGGGGTAATAAGCAGATCTATATTTAAAATAATTACAGTATTTTTAATAGGTGATATTTTTAAGGTGTAGCTTGTGGGAAGAGATTTGAGAATTTACTTAGCAACTGTTTGCATTTGATTTCCAAAGGTGCTTTTAACTTTCCCAGGGAATCTCTGCATGGTTAATTGTAGCTGGAGCTGGTACATCCACAAGACATAAACCACCATGGGGCAATAGTAGTTTGGATATGAAATGAGAAAGGTATAACGATGTAATAATACAGGGTGACACTGTTAATTAAATATTGATCACTACTGTAGATCTGATCCCCAAAATATCATATGGAAATATAATCTTAAAAAAACCCCACAACTTCTTTTTGTTTGTACTAAGACTATACAGAACTACAAACCTGCAGTTTGCTTGTGAATGTGAAAGTGGTGCTTCTTACTTGAGGCTTTTCATGAAGTGTATTGCCCCAGGCTTCTGGTGCTCTCTGATAACCTAGGCAGGAGCAACAATAACTGAAGATTTCACCAACAGCTGCATAAGTTCAGCCCTGTATGGAAGAATAGAATAGAATAGAATAGAATAGAATAGAATAGAATAGAATAGAATAGAATAGAATAGAATTAGAATGAAATAGAATAGAAATAGAATAGAATAGAATAGAATAGAATAGAATAGAATAGAATAGAATAGAATAGAATAGAATAGAATAGAATAGACCAGGTTGGAAGAGACCATCAAGATCATTGTGTCCAACCTATCATCCAACACCACCTAATCAACTAAACCATGCAACCAAGCACCCTGTCAAGTCTCCTCCTGAACACCTCCAGTGATGGTGACTCCACCACCTCCTGGGGCAGCCCATTCCAGTGGGCAATCACTCTCCCTGTGTAAAACTTCCTCCTAACCTCCAGCCTAAACCTCCCCTGGTGCAGCCTGAGACTCTGTCCACAGCTTTCAGAAAGGAGGGAAGTAACAGAGCCTTTAGCAGAAACTCATCAGGAATTCAAACCTGTTTATTGAGCAATTCAAGACTGCAGAGGGGTTTTTTCTGGATAATGGTGTTGCTGTTCAGAGCTTATGGGGAGGGAGCACTTCAGAATCCTAAAGTGGAAAAAAATCTGTGTTGCCTTGTGAACTTAGACACTGGATTAGAGTTTCAAAGGAAAATCAAAGGTTTCTTTGAGGAGGAGATAATCAAGCAGAGTTTCCTGCTGAAATTAAAAACACAGGCGTTTGAAATGTATTTACAGAGAAACTACAGAGCAGTTTCAAAGTCAGGCAAACTACTGTTTCCCTCTCTTTACTCATCCTCTGGTCTTTAAAGATTACTTTGTCCCCTGTATTTAACTTAGGTTAATAACTGTCTCTGCAGAACTCAGTAACAGAAGTCTTCTGGCCTGATAACTGCAATCTGAGTTGCCCTGTTTCTTAAAATGAGTAAACTTTGTCACTATTTTTGTAACTTCTCAATTTGACCAGGTTACTGAAACTGATTAAGCACTTGTGCTTGGAAACCTGATCGTTTCAGGCTGGTTCATTTCCATTGTCTACATAAAGCTTCAGGAACTGCTTGTGAACAACACAAAACCCCAAAGCCTATCATGATTTTAGCCTATTTTAGCCTATCATGCTGGAATTATGTATTGGGGTGCAGTAGAAAATTTACATGCTTATTCTTGTCTTCACCCATAAGTATGTGGATATTCAGAGTGCCTGAGGAATGCTTATGTTTACAGATGGTGCATGTGTTTCAGAAGATTTCAGTATTGCATGGAGCATGTTTCTTGCTTAGGAAGAGGTTCTAAACAAGTGCAAGGTTCTGCACCTGGGTGGGGCCAATCCTTGATATTAATACAGGCTGGGGACAATCCTTGATATTAATACAGGCTGGGGGATTATGAAATGGAGAGCAGCCCTGCAGAAAAGGACTTGGGGGTGCTGTTGGATGAAAAGTTGGACATGAGCCAGCAATGGATGCTCGCAGCTCAGAAGGCAAATCACATCCTGGGCTGCATCAAAAAAAGCATGGCCAGCAGGTTGAGAGAGGTGATTCTGCTGCTTTACTCTGCTCTAGTGAGACCTCACCTGGAGGATTTTGTCCAGCGCTGGAGCCCCCAACACAAGAGGGACATGGACCTGCTGAAGCAGGTCCAGAGGAGGGCCACCAAGATGATCAGAGGGCTGGAGCACCTCTCCTATGCAGACAGGCTGAAAGAATTAGGCCGGTTCAACCTGGAGAAGACTCTGGGGAGATCATATAGTCACATTTCACTATCTGAAGGGGACCTACAGGAACGCTGGGGAAGGGCTGTTTGGAAGAGCTTGTAGTGATAGGACGAGGGGCAGTGGTTTGAAACTGGAGCAGGGTAGGTTTAGGTTGGACATAAGGAAGGAGTTCTTTACAGTGAGAGTGGTGAAACACTGGAACAGCCTGCCCAGGGATGTGGTTGAGGCCCTGTTCCTAGAGGCATCCAAGGTCAGACTGGATGTAGCCTTGGGCATCCTGATGTAGTTGGAGGTGTCGCTGTTGACTGCCGGGGGGGTTGGGTGAGATGCTCTTTGAGGGTCCCTTCCAACCCAATGCAATCTGTGAATCTTAATTTTTGCATAAATTAAAAAAAAAAAAAATTAAACCCACATCTGTGAGTATGTATGGGGTATATGCATTATATTGTGCTGTTACACCTGATCTTGGCAGTCTGTTTCAGCCTTTTGTTGTTGTTGTTGTTGTTGTTTTTGTTCTCACATAGTATGGGGAGGATGTCAGAATCAAGATAAGTAGTCCTCTGTTCAGCCAGAGTATGTACATAAACTGCTGTTTGGGTACAGGTGTAGTGTAGTTAAAATCCACCTATAGTTTCCCTACTTTATGGCATGTTCCTTCCCCTTGTTCTATCAGAACTGCTGTAGTAGTACACATATGGCTCACAGGTCCTGTAAATACCGTCCTGAAATTAGCACTTGGATGCTTGTCTCAACTCTGAAGGCTTTATATGGTGTGGACATGACATCACTAACTGGAGCTGAGATCACAGGCAGTGACAAAAGTGAGAGTTTCGGGGCTTCTCTCTAACCTGTCCCCCAGCTGACTTCCTGGTTACTTTCCTTCTGTTGGAGAAAACAACTGAGAATCTGCAGGGTGAATCAGTTCAGTTCTCTATCCTACCCACAAGAAAAGTGTACCTTTTTTTCCTGTCATATTAGTAGGTTGCCATCTAGTGTGGTGGTACACAATTCCTTGGTCCATTAGAAGAGGAGTAGTGCCTTGTCCCCACCTGAGGGCAAAGGAAGCGAGGTGATTACTGGTGTGTGTGGTTTTACTATTAGCTAGAGTAACTGCAGAATGAGATTGCAGTCTGGATTGTCAGTACTGTTAGTGGAGAATGTGGATCTGTGTGGATGGGTTGAATACCTTTCTAAGAGTGCTGTCCTCTTGCTCAATGAAGTAGAAAGCCTCAGTCTTAGGCACTGAGAAGTTGGAGGCTCTGCTTCTTCTCAACAAGCCCTTGAAAAAAATACTTAGGTAAACAATTCTAACAGAGCAATGCAGCCTTTTAACTTCAGAGCTTTACTTGAAACTGGAAAGGACTATGAGTCAGTGCTGACAGGTAAACCTGAATTTTGTAACTTTCACTTTCTGTTCTTGCAGCTTTTATCCTCCAGTTGAAGAGCCTTCCATCGGCAGTGACAAACTGGATTTGTCTGAGCGACGTGAAAGGAGAAAAATATTCAGTGGAAAAACCTTTGTGTTTCTAACTGCCAAGCAGGTGATTGGACTTTGGATTGCAAAACTGTTGCAGGGGTAGCTAAGCACAGGTTCTGTTCTCCATGAGTTCAACACCCGTTCTGAATTCATCAGGAGAGGAGGATTTCTGTGTATTTATCTTATTACAATACGATGGCCTAAGCAAGATGAAATACAGAGGGAGAAGAGAGAAGGGCCACGAGGATGATCAGAGGGCGAGGACAGGCTGAGGGAGCTAGGGTTGTTCACTTTGGAAGGCTCTCAGGAGACCTTATTGTGGTCTTCCAACATCTGAAGGGGGCCCACAAGAAAGCTGGTGAGGGACTTTTTTGGGTGTTAGGTAGTGATAGGACTAGGGGGAATGGATCCAAGCTAGAGGAGGGGAGATTTAGATTAGACGTTAGGAAGAAGTTCTTCACCTAAGGGTGGTGAGACACTGAAACAGGTTGCCCAGGAAGATGGTAGAAGCCCTCTCCCTATATGTTTTTAAGGCCAGGCTGGATGTGGTTCTGGGCAACTTGATCTAGTGGAAGGTGTCCCTACCCATGGCAGGGGGCTTGGAACTAGATGATCCTTGGGGTCCCTCCCAACCCTGACAATTCCGTGATTCTGTGAAACAGAACACATCACATCTGCACTGGCATCACACTTGGCACTGATAGCTCATTCTACTGCTAGGCTGACTGTATTTTAAGTATTTTTATTTGCATTCTCTTTTTAGCACAAGACACTGGGGCCAGCAGTTACTCTTGGAGGAGGGGAAGTAAAGTTGATGACGGAAGGAGGAAAAGAAACATCTTTGCTAGCTTCTCCCGAAGTTTGTGTTGTAGATGTGGGAGTGACAAACTCTCAGATCCTGGTATCTGACTCCATGAGAAATTGGACTGATTCTGTTCTGGCTGTCTTGCAAAGGTGCAGCTTTGTTCTCTTGTACAGCAGTAGAGCCACTTCAGAATTTCATATTTGAACAGTAGCATGCTTGTAAAGAGGGCATTTTTTCCATTGCTTTGAGTATTTAGCATAGCAACTAAAATTGGAAACAGCAAAGGGAGTACTTGGCAGTTCTGACAGAATTTAATAGGGTTGGGGTTTGGTTTTTTGTGGTTGGTTTTGTGGAGTTTGGTTTTTTTGGAGGATCCAGTTCTACAGCAATTGTAGTGACGCTGCTTTGAAATTGCAGACACCCAAGTGTGGTTTATTTTTTTTCCTGTTATTGGAAGAAGTTTAAAAATGAATATATTCTAAGACTGGAAAAGAGCTCATCTATGATTTTTTTCAAGAAATATCTATTTCATGAAAACATGAGAGGGCACCTTGAGGTCATGTGGCTTACTGCTGTCTAATTCTGTACATACAATGGTTCTGAAGAGCAGCTTTTGTTAATGGCAACCAATTTTTGGTTTTGGTGCATATTTTCACTGTCTTTGTTTCATTTGTATGTTAACAGCAAGGATCTGAGGCCTATTCCTGAGGCTGAAATTGGACTGGCAGTTGTCTACGTGTCTACAGAAAAATACTGCAACCCTCAGATGCAGCCTGATCACAGAGGTAAATGGAAGAAAGGGAGTAGTAAATTAACAGCATTAAAGAGGCAGTATTTCTTTTTATACAAGGGCACCAAATGCATCTTGTTTCCAGTCTGATTCAATTGGATAAAAACTGTCTGACTGGGTTATGTAAATGGAATATATATATCAGGCTTTTAAAGGTAGTTATGTTGACAGTTAATTTGCTAAGAAGGAACAAATGGCATTGTCTGGGAGTTATAAAACACTTCCATGTATGCTCTGCAAACCAGAGGGATTGTAAACAAGACCTCTTCCTTTTGAGCTTGTCTCAGAACAACAAATAGCGACATATATAAGATGTTAAACTATGAGGTGTAAGTGTGTCTGTGTCTCTCTAAGATGATAGTGGTAGGAAAAAATAATGACTGTATACAGAATGAGTTACCTGAAAGGATGATACTATCATCTTAGGCTCAATCAGAATGAGGTACAGGAAGAATGTAAAGAGCTGAGAGATGGCTCATCATTAAAAGGAAATATATTTAGAAGCACAATGAGACATACATTAAAATAGTAGGTGTCAGTATCCTTTGATTTGGAAAAGACATAAGTATATGAAGACAAGGACAAGTAAAAGGGCAGTCCATGTAAAAGACATATGCTCTTCTCTTTCACAGAGAAATGATGTGAGTAGCTAGAGGGAGAGCAAATGGTATTCTAAGGCAACAGCCTGACTATAGGGACGATGAGAAACTGGCTGTGGAAGATTCACAGATTGCATTGTGTTGGAGGGCACCTTCAAAGGACATCTTGTCCAACCCCCCTGCAGTCAACAGGGACATCTTCAACCACATCAGGATGCCCAGGGCCACATCCAGTCTGATCTTGAACGTCTACAGGGACAGGGCCTCAACCACATTCCTGGGCAGCCTGTTCCAGTATTTTACCACTGTCATTGTAAAGAATTCTTCCTTATGTCCAACATAAATCTACCCTGCTCCAGTTTCAAACCATTGCCCCATGTCCTATCGCTACAAGCCCTTGTAAACAGTCCTTCCCCAGCCTTCCTGTAAGGTTCCCTTCAAGTTTCTTCATAGCAAATATAAGTTCTGTACTATTAGAAATCATGCCCAATACAATAATCACATTAGAGACCCTCATAAAGCAGCAAATGCAAGGACTCTGTGCTCTGACATTTTGCATAAAATATATGTTGCATAATTTATTGATTACATTGTGTCCATTTGAGTGTATGATTTCCCATCATGCTTCATCTTTATTTTCATCTTTATTATTCCATGACTTAATGCAGTGGAATATTTGACTAAAACTGGATCCCAGAATACAGTCCTTTTAGAACTTTTTCTTTCTTTTTGGGGTTTGTTTTCTTTTAATTAAATAAATCTGCTTAACCTGTTGATGAATATTGCTTTAAGGCCATTTTACAAAAGCCTTATCTGGTCAGTCACTGATGTGTGATAACACATGCAAAGAAACAGGTTTGGTATTAACCTTTGAATTCTTTGGTGTTGATGTTGCAGCTGTAACTAAAAGTGCTCCCATGTCTGCTGTGGTAGGAAGAACCATTTCTCAGAGTTTGGCTGCAGATGAAACCATAATGCCAACAGCTGCAGATGACAGCACACTATACATACCTGATACAGAGATGGAAGAGACATGGTAAGGTGTTCATGGAAATAGTTTCTAAGCTGCTGCTTGCAAATAAAGCAGTCTTCTGTGGCTGAGGAACTGTATCAAGGATATACAGAGTTATAAACTGCTCTTGGTATCTTGCTGTCACTTGTCTGCAATGAGAAAATACCTGCTTTTGAGGGGCCTATAACAAAACATCCCATAGGACCAATAGTACCCTGGGCTTCATCAAAAGCAGCATGATCAGCAGGATAGGGGAGGTGATTCTGCCCTTCTGCTCTGCTCTCATGAGACCTCACCTGGAGTACTGCGTGTGGTTCTGGTGCCCCCAGCATAAGAGGGACGTGGAGCTGCTGGAGCTGGTCCAGAGGAGGCCCATGAGGATGATCAGAGGGCTAGAGAACCTCCCCTATGGAGACAGGCTGAGAGAACTGGGGCTCTTCAGCATGGAGAAAAGAAGGCTCTGGGGAGACCTTAGAGCAACCTTCCAGGACCTGAAGGGGGCCTACAAAAAAGCCAGGAAGGGACTTTTACAAGGGCCTCTAGTGATAGGATGAGAGGGAATGGATTGAAGCTTGAGGAGGGCAGATTTAGACTGAAGATTAGGAAGAAATTATTTCCAGTGAGGGTGGTGAGACACTGGAACAGGTTGCCCAGGGTGGTTATGGATGCCTTCTCCCTGAAGGTGTTCAAGGCCAGGTTGGATTTAGCCTTGAGCAACCTGGTCTAGTGGAAGATGTCACTGCCTTTGTTAGGGGGGTTGGAACTAGATGGTCTCTAAGGTCTCTTCCAACCCAAACCATTCTATGAATCTCTGAGTGACTTACACAACTTGGATACTGCACATCTGATTTGGCTGTCTTCACTGCTACAAATTTTCAAGCCATTTCACAATTAGAAAAATGTATTTATCATAGCAGATGGTGTGGTTTGGTTTTAGCACACATACATTGTTTATGAGTATGCTCAAAGTACAGGTATAGCTTCCTTTAAAAGTGTAGTTCTGCAGTGTATCTCTGTGGTAGCTTCTTGTGTGTTCACCTAATGTTTTTTTTACCTCCAATGTAGTATGGAGACAGAAAATACCTGCCAGATGGACAGGCGAGGCAGAATGGCTCGGCAGAGTACAACTGCTGCAAGGGAAAACCCTAGCACAAGTGGCAGTGTAAATGCAAGAACATCCCTATCTAGAGTGACCAGAACATCTGGATTTAGCCAAAAGAGTCATCCTGTCTCACCATCTAAAGTTTCAGAGGCTGATAAACCTGGTGGGCGTGCCACACATTGCCAGTCCAACTCCATTACAAATTACTTCCAGCCAGCTAGAAAAAGGTATGGTGGAATGTTCTTGACATAACTTCCCTTACTGTTACGTTGATGTTGATTTTGTAAAATCATTCTAACTCAAGGGATAGGCATTTGATTTTAAAACATACTTCAAAAGGGAATTTTTAGGTCAGCTTCCTCGAATGGCAGGCTTTTCTTCAAGGGTACTTACATTCAAGTTTCACAATGAAGTCACTAAACCCACAGGAAGCTGTTAGCTTGTGGATGCAGCTGATCACATTCAGAAATGTCGTTGTAATCTGTCTTCCTTTTTAAATTCCTTTCTTGCTAAGGGAAAGAGCTGAAGAAGGAGAAGAAACATCTGTAGCCAAATTGGCAAAACTGGAGGAAAGGTCCCTGCCTGTTTCCAAGGCCACTAGACCCACAGCTTCATCAGCGTCTTACGGTGAAGCAGAACAGCATCAAAGGGAAAATAACATCCTGGACCCAGATCCAAATTTTGTATTAGAAGACAAAGGTATAAAGCTTACAACGGAAAGCAGCAAGCTAGCAAGGGGCAAAACAGACACTAAAACTGCTTCCAGTGAAAAGCATGCACCAATGAAGAGAAAGGAGTTAGATGACTTAGTTGAAGACAGAGAGACATTGGAAATTGTCTTTGGAAGTGCAGATCTAGACTGGGACAATGAAATGGCAGATCGTGAGCAGGGATCTCAAGAAAATGCACACAAAAAAAGATGTTTGGAAACCAAAGGAAACAGGATTCAAGAAGTAAATATAAAACAGAGAGAGAAGGATAAAATACTGGTAAGTTGTATTCTTCTCACATGCCTAATCTTGAAATTTCCAACCATGTTACAAGGACACAGATAGATCCTTCAAGAATGAGGCTGGCTGCTTACAGAAAGTGGCTTTAAACAGTTTATTTGCTTAAACCTCTATCTCTCAAATCATTCTGAACTAAACATTGAGATGATTCACAGATTGCATTGGGTTGGAAGGGACCCTCAAGTGTCATTTTGTCCAACCCCTTGCAGTCAGCAGGGACATCTCCAACTATATAAGGCTGCCCAGGGCCATATCAAGTCTGATCTTGAATGCCCATTCCATGTCTCTCTTGATGTATCTGCTAGATGTGAACATCTTACTGTTACTTCTGTCAAAATGTTTTTTGCTCTTCAGGACATTGTTTCTTTGTGAATTGAAAGCAGCTTGTGTTCAAAAAGTTTTTCTCTTGAAGTAGGTAGAAAGCAGAATATATGCCATGGTGAGACCCCACCTGGAATACTGTGTCCAGTTTTGGACTCCCCAGTTCAAGAGAGACAGGGATCTGCTGGAGGGAGACCAACAAAGGGCTGTGAGGATGATTGGAGGACTTGAACATCTCTGCTATGAGGAGAAGCTGAGAGAGCTGGGGCTGTTTAGACTGGAGAAGAGAAGGCTGAATGGGGATCTGATCAATGCCTATAAATATCTGTGGGGTGGGTGTCAAGCTGAAGTTGCCAGGCTCTTTTTGGTGGTGCCCAGTGATAGGACAAGGAACAACAGGTACAAGCTGGAACACAGGAGGTTCCACCTCAACCCAAGGAGACGCTTCTTTATGGTGAGGGTGATGGAGCACTGGAACAGGCTGCCCAGAGAGGTTGTGGAGTCTCCTTCTCTGGAAACTTGCAAAACCTGCCTGGATGTGTTCCTGTGCAGCCTGCTCTGGCAGAGAGGTTGTATTTGATGATCTCTGGAGGTCCCTTCCATCTCCTACCATTCTATGATATCTCTAGTCCAAAAAAAAATTCTCATGGTATATGTTGTGGGTTAATTATAATGTTGGTTTTTATGCTAAAGTAATAATGATATTATCTTTAGGTAATGAATTTTCTGAGGAAACCTGTACTTGACTTCTATTGAATACCAGAGTGGTGTCCAACATTTCTCAAGTCACAATCTCTATAAGTGTCAGGTGAAAGATTTATTACAAATCCTGTGTGAGGCAATTCCTCTTAAAAAACCCAGACAAAGCAAGCCAGAAAAAACCAAGCAACCCAAAACCCAACCAACCAAAGCTCTTCATTAGCTTGCTTCTTTATTTCTCTTGTGTAAATTGGGTAATTGCCTCAATCTACAGGATGCACAAAGCTGATCTGTCGGTGGTTTTTTGTTGGGGGGTGTGTGTTTGTTTTTTCAACAACTGAAGGGTTTTAAACTGTAGGAAGAAACCAACCTGTGGAATACTTTCCTGTCCTACTAATGAAATGCTACTTTTTGCATTCAAAAGCTTTTAGAGTATTTTCCAGAATGTGGCAAGGCTTTGAAGATTGTGCACACGGACAAAGCTTGCTACTGGTATAAGAACTTAACAAACCAAAAAACCCCAAACCCAAACCAGCCAACCAAAAAACAAACCCCAAGCAAGCAATGAAAACCACAAGGAAAAAGAATATAATGTAATAGTGGTTGGTTTGTGGGTTTTTTTTTAATAGAAAAGGAAAAAAAAAATCAACAATTTTAGGTAATAACATTTGCATTTTCATTTCAGTGATACACTTTAAATAATTTTTACTCAAACAGAAAGAAGAGGACCTCGGAACAGTTCTGGCTTCAGAAACGAAACGTGAGATCAAGGAAGAGTCACCAGTCTTGGTAAGAAACCAGTTAAAGGTTCAGCTGCAACCTTTGAGAAGCATTGAGAAAATGTATACAATTTAACTTGCAAGAACATAGTATTTGTGGATCCTCATTCAGAATACATGAGGTTCTGAGGCTGGAAAGTAGCCCTGAGGAGAGAGACTTGGGGGTGGTGGTGGACGAGAAGCTCAACATGAGCTCTCAGTGTGCACTTGCAGCCCGGAAAGCCTGGGCTGCATCAAGAGAAGTGTGGCCAACAGGTCAAGGGAGGTGATTCTCCCCCTCTACTCAGCTCTGGTGGCACCCCACTTGGAGTACTGTGTCCAGTTCTGGAGCCCCTATTACAAGAGGGATATGGAGGTGCTGGAAGGTTTCCAGAGAAGGGCCACAAGGATGATCAGAGGGCTGGAGCACCTCTCCTATGAGGACAGACTGAAGGAGTTGGGGCTGTTCAGTCTGGAGAAGAGAAGGCTCTGAGGTGACCTAATTGTGGCCTTCCAGTATCTGAAGGGGGCTACAAGAAGGCTGGGGAGGGACTTCTCAGGATATCAGGTAGTGATAGGACTAGGGGGAATGGAATGAAGCTGGAGGTGGGGAGATTCAGGCTGGATGTGAGAAGGAAGTTCTTTACCATGAGAGTGGTGAAGCCCTGGAATGGGTTGTCCAGGGAGGTGGTTGGGGCCCCATCCCTGGAGGTGTTTAAGACCAGGCTGGACGAGGCTCTGGCCAGCCTGATCTAGTGTGAGGTGTCTCTGCCCATGGCAAGGGGGTTGGAACTAGATGATCCTTGTGGTCCCTTCCAACCCTGACTGATACTATGATACTATGAAGATTGCTCTCCTTGAAACAATCACATGTGACCTGGAATAGTAAGGCCAGCTTATTTACTGGCTTGAAAAGACAGAGCACTGGTTAGGCCGCACCTTGAGTACTGTGTCCAGTTCTGGGCCCCTCAGTTTAGGAAGGATGTTGACTTGCTGGAGCGTGTCCAGAAAAGGGCAACAAGGTTGGTGAGGGGCTTGGAGCACAAGCTCTATGAGGAGAGATTGAGGGAGCTGGGGTTGCTTAGTCTGGAGAGGAGGAGGCTCAGGGGTGACCTTATTGCTCTCTACAACTACTTGAAGGGGGGTTGTAGTGAGGCGGAGGTTGGTCTCTTCTCCCAGGCAACCAGTACCAGAACAAGAGGGCACAGTCTCAGGCTGCATCAGGGGAGGTTTAGGCTGGAGGTTAGGAGGAAGTTTTACACAGAGAGAGTGATTGCCCATTGGAATGGGCTGCCTGAGGAGGTGGTGGGGTTGCCGTCGCTGGGGGTGTTCAGGGCGAGGCTTGACAGGATGCTTGGTTGCATGGTTTAGTTGATTGGGTAGTGTTGGATGATAGGTTGGACATGATGATCTCGAAGGTCTCTTCCAACCTGGTTTATTCTATTCTAAATATCTAAAGAGTCACCTTTCAGAATGAAAAGGACCCATAAATAGTAATGTAAATGGCTGTAAAAACATTAAGGAAAATATTCATACCTTAGGAAAGAACTGAATGAGAAAAGCAAGTCATGAAACTGTGTACACTATGGCTGAAGGTGCTCTATATAATGACAAAAGCCCTGTAAAATGCTCGTTTCATACTATCAGTGACATTCACTAAAAGTGTATTGTATTGTCTGGTTTTAGTTCTCTGGGTGGCAAGAAGATGACATATTCCTTTTGTGATCATTCAGTTTTTGCATTTACACATTGTCTCACTTGGTCTGTGGGCAAACTGTGAGAACTTCTGGACTTCCAGTCACCCTACATCCTGACTCTCACATCAGGATGAGGCTTGAGCTTGTGTGGTCTCCTGTGATCTGGTTTAGATAGAAACGAAACCCAGGTAGGGGCACAGACAAGAGCTACAAAACATTCCATCTAAACTCTCAGCCTGGGCTGATATTTCAGCATGTGCTATACATGCAGTATCAGGTCACATTCAAGCATGGTCCTTGTATAGTTAATGATAATTTTTTCAACAAGTTTGCTGATTTGTACTTCTTCCAAAGCAAGATAAAAGCTTGTATTAATTATGCCATTTTCTACTATGAGATTTTAGCTATCAATACTCTGCATAAAAACCTCACATAATACATACACTTTTCAATTAATTTGGGTTTCAATATATTGGGTTTTTCCTCTCCATTGCAAAACAAGCCTGGCCTTGTTAAACTTATGAACTTAATTCTTTATTTCTAACCTTGCAAATCGCACGGTAGGCTTTTAATATGTGATGACTGTAATGCATGAACAAATTGCAAAGTGAAATTTTCCCCTCTCCCCCCCTTCATGCTCATTCAGACATCCAGGTCTGTACTGGTAACAATTCTATTCCTCATTTCAGAAACTCAGCTTTTCCCTGTTTGCATACTTGCTACAGAAAGCAAGTATAGGTGTTGAAAGTCCTTCAAATCAGGCCTGTGCAGAAGGCAGAAGATTTTTCAGAAAGTGAGTTTCAATAATCTAAAGGAGAACACTTTGAAGTAGAACAGGCATTTTCCAAATGATATAGTGTTGACTATATATCTGTTATCAAGGAATTGTATATGCATATTCAAAAAAAAGTTTCCTGAAGGGAAAAGGAGAATGAGTTTGGCCATCTGGATTTGAGTCATTTACCTGGAGTCAGCATAACATCTCAACCTCTATGAACGCAAACCATGGAAAGTTAGATTTTTCTTCCCAGAGGGATAAAGGAAAGTTTGGTTAAAAGTCTAAATGTCAGCAGCTTCAGTTGTTATGTTAGAATACATAGAATAAACCAGGTTGGAAGAGACCTTCAAGATCATCGCGTCCAACCCATCAACCGATCCAACACCACCCAAACAACTAACCCACGGCACCAAGCACCCCATCAAGTCTCCTCCTGAAAACCTCCAGTGATGGCGACTCCACCACCTCCCCAGGCAGCCCATTCCAATGGGCAATCACTCTCTCTGTATAGAACTTTTTCCTAACATCTAGCCTGAACCTCCCCTGGTACAGCCTGAGACTGTGTCCTCTTGTTCTGGTACTGGCCACCTGGGAGAAGAGACCAACATCCGTCTACAACCTCCCTTCAGGTAGTTGTAGCCGATAGGAAACAAGAGGAACCTATTTTAGGGAGGAAATGAGAAAAGAGCAGGGGGTGGGGAGGATAAAAAAAAATGAATGTGTAAAAACGAAATTGCTCCAAGGGCACATGTCCCTAACAAAATTTAGTACAGATGATAATTTAGAAATATATTACAAGGAAAAAAAAAAAAGAAAATTAAGCAGGTGGATGTAACAGTCTGCTTTTTGACTACATAAAGAAAGATCTAGATGATTTTTATATAATGATTGATACAGCAGAAACTATTAGTCAAATGACAGACCTATGTATTCTATGTGTTCATTTGATAGTTTTCGGGTACTTTCCAGCAGTTTCCCTGAAGTTTGATTAGAAGACTCACAGAATGGTTAGAAACCAAAGATTCAGGAGATTATCTCCTTGAACTCTCAACACAAATGAGATTAGTAAATTTCTGTACTTTTACAGTTTCACTGATCAGATCTCATTTGGCTGAACCTAAGATGTAACAACTATGAATTTATTCCAGAAGAGGGAAATAGCCTTAAGCAGTGATGCTTCCTCTTCACCTCCCCATGATGAAGAGAAGAGAGAATATCCCTATGGAAATGGAGATCACCTCTCAGGAGAACAAAAGCAATCCTTTACAGCGATGTGCTGAGAACTGCATTTTACTCTACAAAGGCTCTTAATCTCAAATCTATTGCCAGATTTACGGGGTGTCTGAGGGCTCTAGCTTTGGTCCTAGTCATCAAATGGACTGCCAGATGTAAGACTATCAGTTCCATGGTCATCAACACTCAGGATTGCTGGTATTCTGGTGATAATGGAATGGGCTGCCCAAGGAGGTGGTGGAGTCACCATCCCTGAAGGCGTTCAGGAGGGGATTGGACGTGGCACTTGCTGCCATGGTCTAGTCGTGAGGTATGTGGTGACAGGTTGGACTCGATGGTCTTTGAGGTCTCTTCCAACCTTGGTGATACTGTGGCAAAGAAATGCTTGAAGTATTTGGATTGGGGAGTTATCCACGGCTTAAAATACAAAAGCAAAATGCATATTTGTTTTATTGTATGACCATATGTTTTTATTAATGAAAAAGACCAGAAAAGGCTGCTGAAAGCCAAACAGATAAGAGGAAAAATGTTAGTAAGGAATTTTGGAGGGGGAAATAAAACACTGGAATAATTCATTTGGAACGGAAAATTTAGTGGAAAACAGGAGAAGCAAATTCAGACCTAGATTATTTTTAAAAATCCCAAACAAACAAACCCCAAACAACACCAAAACCCAACACTTTCACAGAAATATCCTTTTGTACAAATAAACTAGAATTGAGACAAATAGAGTGACAAGATATAGGAGTATAGATACCACTACATTATGTATTGATGTTTCTGTCAATGGAAATTCCATATGAACACTAATTTCTATATGATCTAACAGTCAGGAGAGAAACTGGTAACAAGTCAGCTTCTATCTATCCAGCCTAGGCCACTCTATGATTCACTGATCCTGCTAGCAAACCTGAACTCAAATCCAGCCTTCTGCAGCGTTTTACTCTGGAGCTAGCATCCCTGTTAAGAGTGTGACTTTAAGTTTAAAAAGAACAAATACATTTACTTATTTTTAACGTTCAGTCTGGTCTTCAAGAAACTTAAAAAGAGGCCATTAACAGTAGATTTCTACTTAATGTTAAGAAATTGCAGGGAGGACCTAAACTGAAAGCACTTCTTCACTGCAAAAAAGCTGAGGAGGGACCTTTCAGGGCATCAGGGAGTGATAGGAATGGGAAAAAAAAAACGGGTAGATTCAGATTGGATGTTGGGAGGAAGTTCTTCCCCATGGGGGTGGTGAGACACTGGAGCAGATTGCCCAGGGATGTGGTGGAGGCCTTGTCCCTGGAGGTTTTGAAGGCCAGGCTGGATGTGGCTCTGAGCAATCTGATCTAGTGTGAGGTATCCCTGCCCATGGCAGGGGGGTTGGAACAGGATGATCCTTTAGGTCCCTTCTAACCCTAACAATTCTATGCTATGGAAATGAAGCAGTATTTGGGGGAGGTTTTGATCAACATAAGAAACACAAGGACCCAGTTTCTTGACAAATTAAGCATGTTAGTGGTCTCTTCTTTAACAAGGGAAGAGGGAAATATTCATTGACCTTTCCAGTCAGATGAGTATTTTAATTTGCTCAAGAGGAAGAGAAGGAGTCACTTTCTGGGCATGGACTTTAAACGTACTTGCAGTCCTGCTGAGATGGCAAGCATTGTTTAGTTTCCTGTCCTGACAGCAGACTGCAATTTCATTTCAGGTATGGCTTGAAGCAAGCTTCATCTCCAAAGCTAAGAGGTAATTTAGTTTCCAGGGTTATTCTGTCCCTGTTTTGCTTGATCAAAGGCTACCAATTCAATGTGACAATGAGAATTACTATCCACTAGGGGCCAAACTATGCCCACCAAATGCCTGATGTCCTTTCTGAAGCACTTTTATTCCCCAGTAGTTGAAATTGCATGCTTTTTTTCCCCTGAGTCCTTTTCTTGATATATTCAATTCCAGATTGTCCTTGAGGTCTCCAAGTCTCAGGCTGAAGCCACAAGATACAGTTTGCTTGTTCTAGAGAAACATGCAGCAGTTATTAGTACTGTAACTATATTAATCTATAAGGCAGGCAAGATGTGAAAGTCAGTCCTATTGATGTATATAAAAGACATCTCCAGATACATGGGAATTGATGCCTATTGAAGGCTCAAGCCCAATCTTTTCAATGTGTGCCACAGCTGAAAAGGTCCTGCTCACTGCATTAAAGAAGGGATTAGGAAAGGCCTCAACAGGAGATGGCTCAGTAAGGCTCTGCTTCAAACCTCAGGGATGTCAGTGGGCAGCCCTTCACACCACCTGTGCTTCTAGACCCTGTGCCCCTCACCCATCTCTGCTTCTTTTAGTGTTTTAAAAAGATGACAAATAAAGGACAGCACTGCTGAGACACACTGAAGTGTGCCCCTGGATAAACACTAGATGTTTTTGTGCTCTTTGGCAAATGACATCCAATGCTGTAGGCAGACCACACTGGGGAGAGGGGTGGAGGGAATGTCTGATGAGGAGAGGCTGAGGAAGCTGGGGATGTTCATCCTGGAGAAGAGGAGACTCTGGGGGGGACTTTATCACACTCTATAACTACCTAAAAGGAAGTTGTAGTCAGGTGGTAGTCAGGCTCTTCTCCCAGGCAACTTGTGACAGGACAAGAGGGCATGGCCTGAAGCTGTGCCAAGGGAGGTTTAAGTTGGATATCAGGAAGCACTTCCTGAAAGAAAGGTTGATTAGGCAGTGGGATGGACTGCCCAGGGAGGTGGTGGAATTGCCATCCCTGGAGATCTTTAAGAAAAGCTTGGATATGGCACTTGATGGCAAGGATTAGCTGATGTGGTGGTGTTAGGTCATAAACTGGGCTTGATGATCTTGAAGGTCTTTTCCAGCCTCAACAGTTCTGTGATTACTTACAGCTTTCACATAAGGGGGGGTGGGGGGCGTGGGGAAGAGACCTACCTCTTGCCTTTTGCTTGGATGGCAGGGTCCTAGGACACAGCCAGGACCTGCTCTGGCAGCTTCCTGATCCATCTGCCCAGGCACTGGGTGTCAGAAATGGAAGTAAATAAGGCAAACCCCTGGAAGAAGCAAATGTGTACCCAAAGCACATGCCTTCCTCGTGCAGCCTTACCTGTGGTTGTTCCAGCTGATACCATACCCAAGCTCTGCTGTGGCCCTGGGGTACCAGCCACCCCTTCACCCCTTCCCCAAAGCTCTGCTTTCACAGACCACAGCCTTTCTCTAGGATTGTGATGTGCTTGTGATACCACACAGAGGAGCTCAGCACCAGTAAGGAAGCCCAGCCAGCACCCGTGGATAATATTGGAGTAGTCATCAACTCTGTTCCTAACAACCGGGGGGCCACCAGGCCCCCCGGCCTTTGTTGTCACCACCACCATCACCCAGTGTGCACCATGGGCACTCACCAGTGATGAGAGGAGGATCCCTCAGCCCAAATGGGCTCAGCTTAGGGCTTCTGCCTTTCCTGGAGGGGATTAAAAAGGGGAGTGGATGGGTAGGGCCAAGTGGCCACACCTGGGGTGGGAGGAGACTCCAACAGAGCCCAGGTGCTCTGGGATTTGAGGGTAAAAAGGGGGGAAATGAGGCAGGTGAGGGACTTTTAGAGTGTCAGGTAATGATAGAAATGGGTAGATTCAGATTGGTTGTTAGGAAGAAATTTTTCACCATGCAGGTGGTGAGACACTGGAACAGTTTACCCAGGGAGGTGGTAGAAGCTCCATCCCTGGGAGTTTTTAAGGCCAGGCTGGATGTGGCTCTGGGCAATCTGATCTAGTGTGGGGTGTCCCTGCCCATGGCAGGGTGGTTGGAACTGGATAATCCTTGAGATCACCTCCAACCCCAACCATTCTATGATTCTAAAATAATTTTGCCGTTTAGGCTGTATGTTAGGAAGAAATTCTTCAGAGAAAGAGAAATTGGCCATTGGAATGGACTGCCCAGAGAGGTGGTGGAGTCACTGTCCCTGGAAGTGTTTAAAAATCATACTGGATGAGGAACTTAGTGCCATGGTTTAGTTGATTAGATGGTGTTGGGTGATAGGTTGGACTTGATGATCTCGAAGGTCTTTTCCAACCTGGTTAATTCTGTGATTCTAATTCTGTGATTCTATGAAAAGCAAGCTCTGATTCATCTGCATGCTTCTACAGTGGAGTTTGGGTGGACTCCCAAGATGACTGAAAGGACAGAAGCATGACGTAGTTGTATTAATCCTTCAATGCACTTAATGCTTGTCCTGATGTTTTTGTTAGGTCACTGCTTAAAGGCCAGACAAGAACTCTTGTCCTTGCCTTCTCTAAGGAGATTGCAACTAGAATGGAAGACATGGACCAGAAAAAGAGATGTAACATACAGTGATTGCCAGTAAATAGTGTGTGCTAAGTTTGTTATAGGTGAGATGAATAAAGGCAGCAGGGGAGGATTGCTGGGAATGGCAGGGAGGCACAGAATGAGACCAGGCTAGATAAAACTGAACAGGAAAGATTCTGGAAGGGTAGACCAGGGTATAGCCCATCAAAAAGGGGCAGGTTAAAGCCTTCTTGCATATATCCAGAAAACAGTCCAAGAAGATGGAATGCTGTGCAGGTAATACCAATGTGCAGGGTGAGCTCAGATTAAGAGACTTTGATGTAAAACAACTGTACTGCATCTGGGCTGGAGCTGTCCATGAAGATAGTTTAATGTTACTTGTAAACTTGTCCTGCACCCAGACTTGCTTTTTAATCCATGTAGGCCTAGCCCCAAGCAGTGAAGTGTGTCTGCAAACTTGCTGGCATATGAACATTCTCATGCACAGGAAAAAGTTGCTTCATTGATCAAGTCCATCTGACAGCCCTAAAGTTGCCCTAAATAGTAAATCTGTAGGTTAGAATTGAGCTGGGGAGGTTCAGCTTTGTCTTCCATGGTGTCAGCTGGAGTTCCTATTAGAGTAAGCATGCTTAATTAAATGCCTCCAAGTAAGAGGCAAGATGGAGAGAAGTAATTCTTGGATATTAAAAAAACCCAAAGAAAACCAAATCATCTTGAAGTAAAATCCTAGTGAAATGAGGTATGCTGCTGTTGTTGTTACTATTACAGTTCTTAGTGCTCATGTCTTTCCAAGAGATGCAAATATGAGGTAAATGTACTGATCTCCCATCTCTATTGGTAGTGTACATAAGGAGGCTGTGAAGTACATCCACTTTCTTGGCTTGTAGCACTGCTGTTGCTTCCCCTCACCCTTTTGCAATCCTAACTTTTGCCTCAGCTGCTCTGAAGCTGATTTCTCTCTTTCAAGTTCATAGTGTTGGAGATGCTGTATGTCTGGTTACACATCTGAAGTGATCCTTCCTTTTTCTTCCCACACAAGAACCACAGTGAACTGCAAGATGATTCCAAGAATCTTCCTAGCAGACTTCTGTTGACAGAGTTTAGGTCACTGGTTGTCAGCCACCCAAGACAGAATAGTCAGCTTACTGAATACACCAGCTCTGCGGGGAAGAGGAACTTCAAGAAGTTCAAGAAGGTTGGTGTGGATGTGGCATGGTCATGAGGTGGCACTATTTAAAAATACTAAGAAGCACTCCCTTAAGGTTGTAGAAATCTTAGGCTGCCAGAGTTGGAGCTCTTCAGCCTGGAGAAAAGAAGGCTCTGAGGAGGCCTTATAGCAGCCTTCCAGTACCTGAAAGGAGCCTGCAAGAAAGCTGGGAAGGGACTTTTTACAAGGGCTTGCAGTGATAGGATGAGGGAATGGATTGAAGCTTGACTGCATATTAGAAATCATGGTGAGGTTGGTGAGGCATTGGGACAGGTTGCCCAAGGGAGATCACTGAAGCCCTCTCCCTGGAGGGGATTCTTTTTGTAAATGCTTTTTCCCTTCCATTCTTTTAAATGTGATCTCTGATAAATACTATTCCAAGGAAAACTGACTTTCTCATATGATATCTGAAGAGACTTTCTGAATTCCTTAAAATGGACCTTTCACTTGCAGTGCTCTTGCCTTCTACAGTAACTGTAAGAATTTCTTTCCTCACAGGTACCTTATCCAGGGGCAGGACAACTTCCATGCATTATTGGAGGATCAGATCTGATTGCTCACCATGCTAAAAAGAATTCAGAGCTAGAAGAGTGGTTAAAACAAGAAATGGAGGTAAGGAATTATGTCTTAAAGATGGTCAAACAAAAGCTTCACATAGTAAGTTTGTCCAGTTCTGGGCCTCTCAATTTAAGAAGGACATTGAGACTCTTGAATGTGTCCAGAGAAGGGCAACGAGGCTGGGGAGAGGCCTTGAGCACAGCCCTGTGAGGAGAGGCTGAGGGAGCTGGGGATATTTAGCCTGGAGAAGAGGAGGCTCAGGGGAGACCTTACTGCTGTCTGCAACTACCTGAAGGGTGGTTGTAGCCAGGAGGGGGTTGGTCTCCTCTCCCAGGCAACCAGCACCAGAACAAGAGGACACAGTCTCAAGCTGCACCAGGGGAAGTTTAGGCTCAAGGTGAGGAGAAAGTTCTTCACAGGGAGAGTTGTTAGCCATTGGAATGGGCTGCCCAGGGAGGTGGTGGAGTCCCCATCCCTGGAGGCGTTCAGGAGGGGATTGGACGTGGCACTTGGTGCCATGGTTTAGTAGTCATGAGGTGTTGGGTGACAGGTTGGACTTGATGATCTCTCAGGTCTCTTCCAACCTTACTGATTCTATGATTCTAAGTGGACTTACCAACTTGTGGTCATTAGTGAAATGCTTCAGAATCTTACTTGTGAAATAAAAAATTGGCCACACATGCTCACAGGAGCATGCACATGCACATTAGAAAAGTTAATGAAAGTTAGAGGTTAGTGGTAAGGTTCATCTTTTCTCCTGAACATTTGAATTCCTTTTCATGCACCATTCAGCCAGAAAGACTGATTTACAGCAAAACCAGGAACCTAAGGAGAATTTTTTTCCCTTTTTTTTTTTTAATAAGCAAAATAAGCATCATGGAAACTTCTGATTTCCAAAAATGTGAGAGTGAGGTAGGAAGAACTCTTACATGGTTCAAAGTGTTGCACCGTACAGTTGATATTTCACTTACTTTGGGAAGGAGTTCTTCACTGAAAGAGTTAGCAGATATTGGAATGGTCTGCCCAGGGCAGTGGTAGAGTCATCAGCCCTGGGGGTGTTTAAGCAGTGTGTGGACCTGATGCTTAGCCTGGAGAAGAGGAGACTCAGGGGTGACCTTATTACTCTCTACAACTACCTGAAGGGAGGTTGTAGACAGACGGATGTTGGTCTCTTCTCCCAGGCAAGCAGTACCAGAACAAGAGGACACAGTCTCAGGCTGCACCAGGGGAGGTTCAGGCTAGATGTTAGGAAAAAGTTCTATACAGAAAGAGTGATTGCACATTGGAATGGGCTGCCTGGGGAGGTAGTGGAGTCGCCATCACTGGAGGTTTTCAGGAGAAGACTTGATGGGGTGCTTGGTGCCGTGGGTTAGTTGTTTGGGTGGTGTTGGATTGGTTGATGGGTTGGACGTGATGATCTTGAAGGTCTCTTCCAACCTGGTTTATTCTATGTATATTCTATGTATTCTATGGTTTGGTGTTGACCCTTCAGAGCAGGAATATCTTGTCCTTCTCTTGTGTTCATTAGCTTCACCCTCAACATCTAACATTGAATATACTTCTTTCCTCAGGAGCAGAACCGGCATGCCAGAGAAGAATCACTTGCTGATGATCTCTTTAGGTAAGAGTTTTGTGTCTGCACTTAGAACATGTACTTTTTTTGCATCACATCCTTTTTTGGGGGGGCAAATTCCAATTATAAAAGACTGCTTTGACTGTTCTTTTCCAAATGCCATGTATTCCTGTGTATGGAGTATACCCAGAATGACTCAACAACTTTATATGCTTTAACCTTTCACTTTCGTTCAGACTTGCTACAGTTTTTCAGTAAGACCCTTCTTGAACCCAAATGTGGCTATTTCCTGGCACAAGCCTGATTGTTCACAAAGCTGGAATTGATTCTGGGGTCAAGCATTAGTGCTTGGTAGAGTCTAATGAGTTACAGATTCATAGAATGGTCTGGGTTGGGAGGAACCTCTGACAGTCATCTAGTCACAGAATCGTAGAATCATAGAATCGACAAGGTCGGAAAAGACCTCAGAGATCATCAAGTCCAACCTGTCACCCAGCACCTCATGACTAACTAAACCATGGTACCAAGTGCCACATCCAATCCCTTTTTGAACATTTCCAGGGACAGTGACTCCACCACCTCCCTGGGTAGCCCATTCCAATGTTAACAACTCTCTCTGTGAAGAACTTTCTCCTCACCTTGAGCCTAAACTTCCCCTGGTACAGCTTGAGACTGTGTTCTCTTGTTCTGATGCTGGTTGCCTAGGAGAAGAGACCAACCCCCACCTGCCTACAACCTCCCTTCAGGTAGTTGTAGACAGCAATAAGGTCTCCCCTGAGCCTCCTCTTGTCCAGGCTAAACAATCCCAGCTCCCTCAGCCTCTCCTCCTAGGGCTTGTGCTCAAGACCTCTCCCCAGCCTCGTTGCCGACCCTCTCTGCAGTAAGCAGGAGCATCCTCAACTAGATGAAGTGTTTTGACCTTACAATTAAGTCAGTCATCTGAACTGCAAAGAAAAGGGATGAGGTCTGCCATGTTTGCATTCCTTTGTCTTGCCTCTGCTGAGGCACTTGAGGGAGCTAAAGCAACAGAGTACTGGCTGTGTGGGAACCTGAGCAGCAGGAATGCTTTTCCTTTTCTTGTTTTGAGTTTGAGTTTTGAAGTAGTGGTTTTCAGAATTTAAAAGGAAAAAAAAAAATTAAGACCCTCATTAATTCCTTCAGTATCCCTCCTGTCTCCCTTATCACTGAGACATTAAACTGCTTTCAAACCCATTTACAAGTCAGGAACTTCTACTCTTTAATTTCATTAGAAACTCCCTCAAATCCCACATCCCTGGTTTTCAGACAGAGGAGACATTTTTACATGGGTTATTCTGTGCACTTGACAGTTTAGCAGAGTCCTTTTTTCTGTCCTAATCAGTGCTTACACCACAGGAGACTGAAAGATTTCATTGGTAGGTCCAGGTTCACCTTGGCTGTTTGCTTTTTGCCTTCGCTCATGACACTTGCCTCTAAAACGCAGCCTGGTACAGCAGTTCTCTTTCAGTATCCTTCACGTCAGTTGTCTGCTGCTTTCCTTAATCTCTTCTGATTAAGTTGATTTCCTGTCCTGTTACTTTCACCTGTAATCCTGATTTAATGATTTATAACCACTTTTTAATTAAAAACAATTCTAAGCCTGAACAGTTCAGTACCTGAAGAAGGCTGAGGGACTGTTTACAAAGGGCTGCAGTGATAGGACTAGGGGCAGTGATTTGAAATCAGAGAAGAAGGGATTTAGGTTGGATGTTAGGAAGAAGTTCTTTACCATGAGGGTGGTGGGACACTGGAACAGGTTGTACAGGGAAGGAGTTGAGGCCCCATCCCTGGAGCTATTCAAGGTCAGGCTCGACAGGGCTCTGAGCAGCCTGATCTAGTGGAGAGGGGATTGGACTAGATAACCTTTGGATCCTTCCAACCCAAACCATTCTATGGTTCTGCAGGCCAAGTTTGCCACTTTATCACAGAATCACATACCCATTTTTTACATCTGCAATAGAGCCTTTAAGTGTATGTCATTATGAAGACATTTATAAAACTGTGGGGCAGCTTGATTACTGTGCTGGATTACTAATATAAAAGTACTGAAAATACCTTGATTTGGAACCTTTCATAACAACACCAGTGGAGACTTAGGTAGTTCACATGCCTTCTTGCTTAGGAAAGTTTTTATCTCAACTCCCATTTACTTAGGATAGGTCTACTTACAGAAGTTTCCACAGTCAAAAATATTAAAACACACCATTTCATGGTCAACCTACTTCTCTTTTGTCTTTAATCCTAGGTAAAACTACTTGGCATAATGCTAGTGTTAACAGCTGCAATTTCCCATGGAAATGGCATTTGAAGTTGCCATTAGAAAGAATTGTGCACTGTTCCAAGGTAGAGATAAGCTAGAAAGAAAAGCTGTGCCCTCAGCTCCTGCTGAGTACATCCTCAGATAGAGGAGGAAGGGGAGGCACAACCCACAGTCCGCTAAGACTATTAATAAATGGATTACGTTCAGGAGCAGCCCTTTGTGCCCTTCACCCCCTATTCCCAGCAAGCCCTTTTGTTTCTTTGTGCATTCACTCAGTAGTGGAATCTCAGTGGTCCTTTTTCCATTTCAGGCCACAGGCACTGATAATGTTTGGTTTCTTTCTGTCTGGAAAGCATCATCCAGGCTTCATTTAACATGGAAAATGGCTAGAGCTGGAGTGGGGGAAGTTACATAAAAAGATGTTCATGACTGTCAGTGTCAGTATCTCCACAGACAGGCACAGGCAGGGTTGAAGCTGTTGGTGTCTTAGAGGCAGGTTTCCATCATGAATTATCCCCTTGTTCTTTCTGCTTGTCTTTGCCCCCTCCTCACCCCGCTGCCCCACCCCAAAGCAGGATTTGATGTCCAGGACATGCTTAAGTGTTAGAACTAACATGTTACAGCACTGTAGCAATAAATCTAAAGATGTGAGATGTAATATATAAGGATCTCATTTTGTTTAGCAAAGATTTCATTGTTTTCTTAGTTTTTATGCAAAGAAACAAGCAACCCCTGCTTGTCTTCCCACCTGCCATGGGTTTGGCTAGCACTAAAAATGATGGATTTAGGTAGAAAAATGTCCATGGTGAAGAAGGATGTTTTTGTCCAAGTCACTGTCAAAAGAAACAGCATGCTACTTGTTAGTGTGTGTGAGAGCCATTCAGAAGGTCTTTAGCAGTTCATACCAGAGCAACCCCATGGATCAGTATAGGCTGGGGATTGACCTGTAGAAGAGCAGTGAAAGGGAAAGGGACCAGGAGATCTCAAAGGCCAATGGCATCCTGGGGTGTATTAGAAGGGGTATGGTTAGTAGGTCTAGAGAGGTTCTCCTTTCCATCTACTCTGCCCTGGTGAGGTCACATCTAGAATATTGTGTCCAGTTCTGGGCCCCTCGGTTCAAGAAGGACCTCAGGGAACTGCTTGAAAGGGTCCATCACAGAGCCACAAGTATGCTGCAGGGAGTGGAACATCTGCCTTATGAGGAAAGCCTGAGGGAGCTGGGTGTGTTTAGCCTGGAGGAGACTGAATGACTTTATTCATGTTTATAAATATGTGAAGGGTGAGTGTCAGCAGGACAGAGCCAGACTCTGTCCAATGATAGGGCAAGGGGCAGTGGGTGCAAGCTGGAGCAGAGAAGGTTCTACGTGAACCTAAAGAAAAGCTTCTTCACTGTGAGGGTGACAGAGCACTGGAACAGGCTGCCCAGAGAGGTTGTGGTGTCTCCTCTGAAGACATTCAAAACCACCTGAATGTGTTCCTGTGTGGCCTACTCTAGGTGACCCTGCTCTGGCAGGGGAGTTGGCCTCAATGATATTTCGAGGTCCCTTCCAACATTCTGTGATTCTGTGATTTCTTTCAAAGGATGCAAATGTAAATTTCACCAGAAGCCTGAGCTGTACAGCAGCAGCAGTGACTTCTAATACCTTTCCATTTATGTGGTGATGTAATTTGGCTTGCAAGTTGTCACATTTTCCTGTCTAAGCAAAAAAAGGTCTTGATGAATACGAGCAGAATTAGTGGAAGTAAAACTGGCTGATCAGTCGGCTGTGTCCCTAAGGCACTCATGCGTGAACACAAAACACATCAGAACTGCAAAGTGACACAGGATTTGGGCAGATGAAGCACAGATGGAGAGGAAGAGAAAGCCAAGGGGTGGCAGTGTCAAGCAGAGGCTGTCTTAGCCTAGTGCAGTAAACTGGGTAACTTCAGTACATCCAGAAAGTAGATGTAAATTGCTGAAAATCAGTCAGAAGCTGTATAAAGGGGAAAGCAAGGCAAGGAACTGCTTTATGTGGGAGTAGGAAGCAGTAGAAGGGTTTTGCCTGACTGAGCTGTGGCCTAGTGTACATGGCTGTGAAGATGCAGTGCCCCTTTGCCCTCCCTCTTTTTCTTTTTTACTGTTATTCTTTGTTTTTTTGTAAGGAACTTCACATTGGGACAGTAAAGGCTTGGAGAAACTTGGCCATGCATCAGTTCTAAAGATTTTGAGTAGTTAGGAAATCAGTGAAAATTTTACTCAAGGTTATCTCTAGTCCATGCACAGGTTCTAGCTTCTGCATCCTACAGTCACATTGTTAAGTGCTGCAGTTAATTGTAGAAGTGCAGCCTGGGAAAGGCCTGAGCACTGCTCAGTCCCTTGTTGTGAACATAGCATTACAGAATGCTGGGCATTGGAAGGGACCTCCAGAGATCAAGTCCAACCCCCCTGCAAAACATAACCACTTAAAGCAAGTCACACGGGAACGCATCCAGGAGGGTATTGAAGATGCCTAGAGGAGACTCCACAACCTCTGGGCAGGCTGTTCCAGGGCTCTGTCACCTTCACAGTAATACTTTTTTTTTCTCATGCTGAGATGGAATTTCCTGTGATTGAGTTAACATCCATTGCCCCTTGTCCTGTCACTGGGTATCACTGAAAAGAGACTGACTTCATCCTTCTGTCAGCCACCCTTCAGATATTTGTAGACATTAATAAGGTCCCCTCTCAGCCTTCTCCAGACTCAGCAGCCCCAGGTCTCTCAGTCTTTCCTCGTAACAGAGATGTTCTAGTCCCTTAACCATCCTGATAGCTCTCTGTTGAACTCTCTCCAGTAGCTCCCTGTCCCTCTTGAACTGGGGAGCCCAGAACTGTACACAGTATTCCAGATGTGGTCTACCTAGAGCTGAGTAAAGGGGGAAGAGAACCTCCCTTGATCTGCTGGACACACTCTTCTTAATGCATCCAAGCATAGTGTTGGCCGCCTTGGCCACCAGGGGACATTGCTGGAACGAGTCCAGACAAGGGCAACGAAGTTGGTGAGGAGTTTGGAACACAGCCCTGTGAGGAGAGGCTGAGGGAGCTGGGGTTGCTTAGCCTGGAGAAGAGGAGGCTCAGGGGTGACCTTATTGTTCTCTACAACTACCTGAAGGGAGCTTGTAGCCAGGAGGGGGTTGGTCTCTTCTCCCAGGCAGCCAGCACCAGAACAAGAGGACACAGTCTCAGGCTGAGCCAGGGGAGGCTTAGGCTGGATGTTAGGAAGAAGTTCTATACAGAGAGAGTGATTGCCTGGGGAGGTGGTGGAGTCACCATCATTGGAGGTGTTCAGGAGGAGACTTGATGGGGTGCTTGGTGCCATGGGTTAGTTGTTTAGGTGGGTTGGATTGGTTGATGGGTTGGATGCGATGATCTTGAAGGTCTCTTCCAACCTGGTCTATTTCTATTTCTATTTCTATTTCTATTTCTATTTCTATTTCTACTTCTCTTCTCTTCTCTTCTCTTCTCTTCTCTTCTCTTCTCTTCTCTTCTCTTCTCTTCTCTTCTCTTCTCTTCTCTTCTCTTCTCTTCTCTTCTCTTCTCTTCTCTTCTCTTCTCTTCTCTTCTCTTCTCTTCTCTTCTCTTCTCTTCTCTTCTCTTCTCTTCTCTTCTCTTCTCTTCTCTTCTCTTCTCTTCTCTTCTCTTCTCTTCTCTTGCTGTCCATGGATAATAACTTATTTACATCACACTGCTAACTTGGAGTATCAATAAGTATTACTTCTTTGTGACAAATGCTCTTTTTCTGTTGCAGATATGATCCTAATGTGAAAAGGAGAAGATAAAGCACAACCTGAATTTGCAGTGGCTCTCTAGCAAAATGTGCTTTCTGTTCCTTAGGCTGGCTGGTTACAGAGGGCAGTGTATACCTGGCTATGACCATTTGAGTTACCTCTTCCTGGAAAACTTGTTTCTCAAGTCTTGCTTTTATTAAAGGAAAAGAAAAGTTTCTTTCACTGCTTGGTGCTTACGGAGTGTGTGTTTTCAAATCCTGAGCATTATTTGCTTCAGAGCAGTGCTCAGTAAAATACCAGAGGTACCTGGGATTTCTTTTTAGGCTGTTCATTTCTTACATGTGCTTAGCAGTGCTATTTGGGGGTTAAAATAGAAAGGAAGTTAGCTTCAGGCTTTTTTTTTTGTCTTCAGTTTTGTTTTGTTTCGTTAATTAGATTTTTCTATGTGGACAATTTTGTCCTGAAGTGGAAAGTTTTGAAGACTCCGTGGATAAGTTAGTTTAAAGTTTTAATTTGTATCTGAGTAAACAAGTTTTAAGGATTTAATATTGCTGTAGTCAGCCTTCTTCCTGTTTTTGAAGCTGGTGACATCAGATTATTTTTAGCCAGCCCCCAACTTTGTGTGATGACAGGTTTGAAACAGATGTTTACATTCTATAATCCAGTGGGGTTTTTTTGCCCTGTTATGTCTTAAATTCTTCAATACTTGTTTGAACAGCTTACAGTTAGACTAGAAACACTTAAAAAAAGCTCATCTCTGCAGCAGCAACAAGCATTTTTATTCTGGTTTCTTGGGCAGCAGAAAAGAGGCCAGTGCAGGTTGCCCTCTCTCCCTCTCCCTCTCCCTCTCCCTCTCCCTCTCCCTCTCCCTCTCCCTCTCCCTCTCCCTCTCCCTCTCCCTCTCCCTCTCCCCCTCCCCCTCCCCCTCCCCCTCCCCCTCCCCCTCCCCCTCCCCCTCCCCCTCCCCCTCCCTCTCCCCCTCCCCCTCCCTCTCCCCCTCCCTCTCCCCCTCCCTCCCTCTCCCCCTCCCTCCCTCTCCCCCTCTCTCCCTCTCCACCTCTTCCTCTCTCCCTTTCCCCCTCCTCTCTCCCTTTCCCCTTCCCCCTCTCCCTCTCCTCTCCTACAATTGCTGTTTGACTGTTTAAATTCTGGCACAGTGATGTCTCCTGTTCTGTAGTTGGTTTCATTTGTGATAAGACTCAGAGGAATAGGAGACTGAATGCATAGTTTCTAGGAGTTAGGCTGGGGGAGGGACAGGGAAGACACTGACAGACCACTCCCAAAATAGGACTTAAAAAGACTTCTACAAAAGTGGTTGGAAGATGGGGAGTAAATGGAAAGATGGAAAATAGAATAAAATTAAAAACAAACAAACAATCCAATAAAAAAAACCAAACACAAACCCCAAACCAACCAACCACAACAAAAAAAGCTCACTTGAAAGGCCTAGATCTGGTGGTAGAGAAGCCAAAGGATTCTCCTTGGTCTTGGAAAGGAGAAAAGGGAGTTAAGTGAGGTTCTTCAGCACACTTCCACGGGTATTTTAAATGATTTGACCTTCTTTTCACTCCTTTACTTTGCAATCACTGTGTAAAAATCATAGAATGGCCTAGGCTGGAAAGGACCTCAGACATCATCTCCTCCAACCTCTCCTCCATGGGCAGGGAAATCCACAGCTGGACTCGGCTGCTCAAGGCCTCATCTAGCCTGGCCTTGAACACTCCCAGGGAAGAGGATTCCACAACCACTCTGGACAATCTATTCCAGACTCCCACCACCCTCATACTGAAGAATTCCTAAGGTCCAGTCTAATCCTACTCTCAGCTTCAAATCATTCCCCTTTGTTCTGTTACTAGACACCCTCCCTCTGCAGCCTTCCTGTAGGATCCCTTCAGGTATTGGAAAGTAGCTATGAAGATCCCCCCAGTTTTCTCCATGTTGAACAACCCCAGCTCCCTTAGCCTATCATCATAGCAGAGGAATTCCAGCCCTTGGATCATCTTTGTGGCCCTCCTCTGGACTTGCTCCAACAATTCTGTGTCCTTGTGATGGGGACACCAGGACTGGATGCAGTGTTTAAGGTGGGGTTTCAGGAGGGCAGAGTAAAGGGGTAGAATCACCTCTTGATCTGCTGCCCACACTCCTCTTGATGCAGCCCAGCATACAATTTGCCTTCTGGGCTGCATGAGTGTGCTGCTGGGTCATGGTGAGCTCACCACTCAATACACCCATGTCTCTTCAGATCTGCCCTTCAAAATAACTCTAGCATCTGTATCAGCAGTGAAAGCTATGAAGTACTTACCCCTTCTTGGCTTAGGAGAGCTCTCCTTTCTGATCCAAGAATTTGGAAGTTGAGGCATTCCCCTGGAATCAGAGTGAGAAAATCCTTCCAGGCTTTCTGCTCAGCCGTATGAAGCCATCAGGTACAGATGAACAGCAGCTCAAGTGCATCCTGATTAAAGAGGCAGGCTGGTAGGATCTCATTCTTCATGTGAGGAGCTAGTCTGGTTGTTGGAATTGAATTTAAGTGCTCGTTAACAAAACTGCTTCCTCTGGGGAGTGCTCAGAACATACAAGATGTTCTGCAAGAGCAAGCAAGGTGAGCTGAACTGTTTCAGGCC
Organism: Dryobates pubescens; assembly: GCF_014839835.1. Taxonomy (NCBI): domain Eukaryota; kingdom Metazoa; phylum Chordata; class Aves; order Piciformes; family Picidae; genus Dryobates; species Dryobates pubescens. Next base: position 5,007,992 of record NC_071625.1, read on the forward strand.
ACTGGGCTGTTTGTTAGATTTTAAGTGCAGCATGGTCAGATCTGTGCATATCAAGGTAGCAGAAATGCTGAAGGTAATGTGCTTGCTTGGTCTCAGAAAATACTTGGTCTTTAAAAACCACTGTTTCCTTAGGTCTGGCTTAGCATTTGCTTGATCACTTGGTCAGTAATGCCCAGAGTCAGAGACAAAGTGCAAGAGTGATACCTTTGAGTTCAGCAATAGCTGTGAGAGTGTTTTGGTAGTGTAACTTGCATTAGGGCACATCAAGTACCTTTCAGCAGTTGAAATATTTGCTGGTTAAGAGCTCCTGACTGCTGTTTATTGCACATTCAGGTTGAGTTTTTCTGCTGTCACAAAGAATCCCCAGCTTTCCCTGTTGAAGACCCAGGGAGGCTGCTGTGGGTGACCTTTTTGCTTGTTATTAAATTCAAGCCTGGATAGCACTGTATCAGTGCACAAGAGCCTTCAGAAGGATTGTTTACAGCTGCAAAAACCAGAAGCTGTCATTCCACTTTAGAAGATCCCAAAAGTCACAATGTACAGTGGCCTTCTGAGAAAGAAAAGGTTAAGTCCTGTGCTGCTCTAACTGCAGTCTGCTAGGCTTCAAGCAACCCTGGTGGCACATCTGAGGCCACTCTTCTATCCACCTGACAGGACTTAAGAGTTCTTGATATCCAGTTCCCCAGGCACTTGAATTCAGCAGCTTTGCTATTTTATGTTAGTTACTGTCCTAGGACTGATGGACTCACTGACCATGTGACTGTAGATGTTTTGAGATGTCTTCTTTGTACCAACACTTTCCAAGGTCATCCCCGGATTTCTTTGCAGTCTTTCACAGGCAGCTGTGTGCTCTTGAGAGGGGAGGGCATTGTGGGGATTTACACAGCAGGGCCGAGAAAAAGTTAGAATCAGCACTTGGCTAAAGCTGGACCCAGTGTATGTTCCTGGTTTGGATCCAACTCAAGGCTGCCCAGTAGGTGGTGGTTTGGTTTCTAATTCACTTGCTGACTGCTTGCTAAGCCTGGGTGCATGAACCTGAGCCTTTTTTTGCAATTCAACATGAAATTATGCTTCCAATTAAAAAAGAAACTTAGACATCTCAACCTCTACCCCGTGCCCATCATTCAAATGGTAATTCCAAGTTCATGCATCAAATCCTATTCACAGTCCTGAGGCTTTCCTTCCATTTTAGCATAATTTTGTCATGATTTTCAGCTCCAGACATTAAAGGAAACACACCTGTTGTGTTACTGGTTTGGGACTTCGGTTAGTGAAGTTTCTAAGGTAGATGATAAAGAACAGGATTACATAATCCAGGTCTTGGGAGCCTGAACATCCAGGAAACTACATCAGCGTTTGCCTAACCCCTGTAGAGATATTAACAGACATGCTAATAATAGCTGTAGCTTGACCTGTGGGTTCCTTCATTTTCTAAAACACACTTTTGTGGGCTAACCCCAGCAGGCAGCTAAGCCCCATGCAGCTGCTCATTTGCCCCCTGCTACCTCTGCCCCAGCAGGACTGGGGAAGATTGGGTAGGGTAGAAGTGGGAAAACTCCTGGGTTGAGGCAAGAAGAGTTCTGTAAGTGAAGCAAAAGCTGTGAAGTCAAGCAAGGACAATTAACTTTGTGTTCTGCAGTTCAGAACTTTTGCTGCATGCTCCATTTTCATTTTGTAGGGCTTGTGCTCTGTGGTTTCAACATTCAGCTCACCACTTTTCTGAGAGCACTCATGTGATGTTCACGCTCTTTAGAAGGTTTAAAAAAGTTCAGTAACTCAGACAAACATCTAAGGCTTCTGTCACCTGCCTCAAACCACATCTGCAAGTGTACCCACCTTTTTGACAAATTGATGCTCTTCACTTAAAAATACATCAAAGCAGAAACTTTAGATCTTGTTTCTTGCATTTTTCTCTGTAAGAGTTTGGGTATTTTGGGGGGGGATTGCTGTTTTACAGCATCTATGATCTTTCTTCACACTGCTCAAAGGAATGAGATGCACACAATACATAAACTAAATATAGTTTTTATTAGCAAGGCTTTTAAAATACAGTCTTGCACTCAGCAGATTAGCTGAACAGTTTAAAGCAGATTGAATTACTCCATGCACCACTGGAAGAGAGGATGGGTGCTGTATCCCTGCAGGAACAACATGCTTTGTTTCCAGTGTAACTCACAGCACTTTCAGCTGCCTGCCTGTCTTGCCTGCCTCAGCTGGAGAAGGCACTGCCTTTTTTTGGCAGCACTACCAAGATACTCTTGCTGTTGAAGTTTGTTTTCTATTTCTGTCCATTCACACCTGTGAGTCTGTTCCTGTTTCTTCTACTCTTACTTCCCATCTTCTTCAAGACTGGCACGGCGTGGTGCAGCAGGGCTGGCACTGCACCAGTTCCTGTATGCTCAATGTGTGTTTGCAGGCAGCTTCAATTTCCTCTGTCAACTGATGTCCCCTTTCACTGTGATGTCCCACAGTGCTAAGCCCCTTTCATTACCTCCATTCCTGATGTGTCTGAAGCTCTATTCCATGTGCTTACCATCAAACATCATTTCATAACTGAGACAGAAGCTGACATCTCTGCTAAAGATTTACCTCCAAACCCTCACAGCTGTCCTATTCCCAGTCCACTTGTACAGGTGATTTCTCACTCCTTACTGTTGCCTTGTCTTTTCCCACCCTCTCATAAAACTGTCCCTTCTCTTGCTCTGCCTCTGTTCATGAATCTGTCCTCAGTCACATTTGGCCATGTTTAGTGTTTGGTTCACAAACTTAAGCCAAACGTGGTAAAACCTGAACTGTCTTCCTTACCATTATTCCTTGCTCTTCCTCTTAAAATGTTTTGATCACCACCACATTCAAGTGAGACAGTTATAAAAGTGCTAGACAAAGTCAGATCTCCCCCAACAAGCTCATTTTCCCTGCCTATTGCTTTAGCACTCTGCCCATACCATTCTGACCCAGCTTCAACTAGCAAGAATCTCTCTCAAGCATTGGCTACAGCACCAGATCCAGGCAAACCAGCACCTTTTCCCTCATACTGAGCAGCTCCCTCTTACTCCCAAGTTTTTTCCTATTTCTCCAAACCAAAATAATTGTCTTCAAGATGAAACTGTTTTAGTTAGTCCTTTAGCCCTCAGTCCAGCATCAATTTTCACATATGAAAACAAAAAACAAGCTTAGCATGCAAGCCTCGGGTAGGTTTATCATCTCATCAAAGCTGAGGTTTTCCTCACAAGTTGCTTGCAGCTCAGGAGGATGTATCTCAGCTGACAGCAGATGTTCTGCACACATTTACTTTGTTCATCTAAAATAAAAGGGTATGACCTGAACATCCTCCAGCAAAAGCAGAAAACTGAGGCATGACACATACATCTCCATACACAGCATCTCCAAGCCCAGGTGTAGCATGTGTGTGACCTAGGTAGATGAATACAAGCCTTTATCTCCTTTAGAACTGGAATTCCACAGCCAGCATATCAGACCTATCAGAGAAACAGGCAACACCACAAGCACTGGCTTTCCAACTGTGCCAGGTAGATGCAAGGTAGCAGGCTCAGCTCTTGAGCAGCACTAACTCTGTGTTCACACAGAAGCTGGTCCTAGAATCCAAACTGAGAAACGAACCATTTCCTTCTCCTCAGAGTATCCCCTACAACAGTATTAATCTCTTTGAACACCTTGTCTCTAGCTTCCTGTCTGGGGACAAGTATTTTTTTGTCTTTATACACCTAGTTACAAAAGAAAAGAAAAAAATTGCCAGGCTTCCATAATATTTTGTGAATGCCTAACAAATTTAGTTGTTTTCTTTATGCTGGCATGTAGGTCTAACAAAGGGTGTTCAGGAGCATGAAGCTGAATCTCAGTTTATTGAAGAATCCACTGTAGGTAGTGTAGGCTGATGCTCACACGTTGCCAGTGATCTCAGAATAAAGCGATGGAGGAGGAAATGCAAATTAGACTAACTTGGTCTCCAAGTTGTTTCAAAAAGACAGGAGAGCTAAGAACATGAAGTATATATATAAATATTTCTATTCCCCCCCCCAGTTTTTATGACTACTGATGACCACTGAGTTTTAAGGCTTAATATACCTTTAAGTACCAAACTATCACTGCTAGAAAATCAGCCAGCACGCAGATAGGTGTAATGTGAACTCAGGTCTGGGGTTTGTTTGAGCTGCAATGTTCTAGTGGCTGCAAGATAAAAAAAAAAACATTTAAAATGATGCTTAGCTTCACTATGATTATTACATTATACTAAAAATGGTTCCCCCCCACACCATAAGCCTTGATCTTTACACCAAATTCATCCTTAACCTTACAACCCCTCATGTAATTTAAGATTCAAAAATTAGCTAAACAGAAACACCCTAAGGGGTACCATATCCCCCAAAACAGTCTTCATAAAAAGAGTGGTTTGTAATTCAATATTCTCACTTCAGATTTGTACCCCTATTGCGACCAAAGCCTTCCTTCCCCTGTCAAAGACTCCATTTCCATTGTTTCCGCTAAATCATATCAGCTATGAAGGTTATTTCAAACAAGGCATGACTTTTCTTTTAGGTTGAGCAAGGGAAAAAGGGGGAAGTAAAGGGCAAACTCACTCTCACATCAGTTGAGGTTCTGTGCTGTGATCTTGCTCTCACCTCAAAAAGTAATCCCAAATTGACAGAGCATTGTTACTGTAAGGTTCTAAAATATTAAACACCAATGTAACAGTATAATAAACCTCTCAGCATTTTTTTTGTGTTCCATAACTCCTTTGAAATTAAATCATTACTATATGGATGATAATAAAATTGAACAATCAGCTGCCTTTAAGCATAGGTGTGCTACCTCTTGCTGTTTAGAAATGTGTGGGAGCCAGCACAGATTCCACTATTCCATGAAGATACCTGCTTGCTTGCTTGCTTGCTTAGGACCAGAAAATGTGGTACCAGAGCAACCAGGTCTCAGCTCTTGGAACACCACCTTACTGATCCAGTCCTACAACTTCTGGAGCAAATACAATTGCTTCTAGTTCACTGCACCTCAGTGTAAATTCAGTTAATATCCAGGTAAAAGTCCATGGCAATGTATTAGACTAACAGCTCTGGAACAGAGCTCTGAAGTTACAGTATGCACATCTTGCCACAGCAGGATCCACTTCAGCACCCACAGGTTTGCAGTCCACATTGCACAGATTCTTTGATGCTTTCTCCTTTTCATTCCTCACTGGTCATTGCTTGTTATCAGTGAGCACTCACTAGATGTTTGCAAATTGTACACCCTTTCTTTTTCTCTCAAGACCAGTTGGCGTCTAAACTTCTCTTCATTTCAACTGGGTGTGCAGGTAAGGCCTGCCTGAAAGTTTGGATCCTAATTAAATTTCCCCCAGCTTTGAGTAAGTAGTCTGGATATCTGGCTCTGGTCTTCTTTTCACAGTTCTTGAGCTGCATGGGGAAGAAGCTACAGCTACCTCCTTCCCCTTGATAGGGTGCTTGATGCCATGGGTTAGTTGTTAGGTTGGATGTGATGATCTTGAAGGTCTCTTCCAACCTGGTCTAGTCTAGTCTACAAAATCAATGGTTTTCATTAAGCAATCATTGTCCTCTGAAATTCATCATTAAAAAACCCCAAATGTGCCTATACACACCAGGCCCAAAGAAAAATACAGGATACTCCAATAATTCCTAAAGTGCTAGGGACCTACAGCTGCGGGATGCTCAATGCATAGGTGCAGTTCCTAGGAGCTCTTCCCTTTGCTGCTTCTAGCCCAAGGGAATGCACTTTCATGAGGGAGAGGTGAATCTGATGTTATTGTCACTGCTTTCTCTTGCAGAAAGGATTCCTGCCAGGGTAAAACTTAGCCTTAACTCTCCTGTGGAAAATGTTTTAAGGAGAAGTCAATCATTCACTGGAAACCAAAACAAAGGCTGTGCTGTTTCCTGCCCATAGTCAGGTACCAAACAGCTATTGTTACAATAATCACATAGGAGGCTGATCGTTAGGGAAATCTCCTCTGACAAATCAGTCTCAGTTCAACAGCTGGATACTACTTAAAATAATCTAAGCAACAATTTGCCTAGGAGACACACTCAACATTAAGAACCAAACCCAGGCATAAGAGACATTTCCCCACTGGCCTATTAGAAAACATACAGCATGGGTTGACATGCTTTTACAAGTCCTATAAATCAAAACTAAACTCCTTTTGCTGAAAATGATATTCACCCTGTCTGTATTTTAGTAACAAAGCTTCAGAAACAGGCATCTTATTAAAATCTGTGATGGTTAGAAGCTTATCACTGAAAGAAGGAAACAGCCTCCTTCCTGGGAACTACTGCAACAAACAGGAAATTCAAGTGTGGTTTGTTGGGTTTGGGGACTTTTTTTGTGTGTTGTTTGTTCTTTCCTTGTTGTTGTTGTTGTTGTTTGGTTTGTTCTTTTGGGGTTATTTTTGGTAAAATCTGAGAAACAATTTGCCCCCAAAGCAGCTGTTCAATGCCAACATCTAATTCATCACAAATGCAGTAAGCATGATATAGTGCTTTAAGTGAAACTATCCTAAGGCAAAGCTTCAATTCTTACATCTCAAAACACCAAAGAGGAGAGAGACAAATTTCTCTCAAAAAATCAGAAACCCTTATGACAAAAAAATCCAGCTACAGCTTGAAACCCAGCAACTCCTAGAAGAAACAGGATCACTTTCACTGAAGCTTTGGTTGAAAAAAAAAATTCTTTTGGCTTAATAAACATGGGCACTGAGAAAATTTCTCTGCCCAACAAAGGGGTCTCACATGCATATCTCAAAAATACTGGCAAGACTGGTAAGAGAAAGAGCAGCAGATACAGTTGAAGGTGCTGCAATTCTGCAATGAAAGCTACCCGGGTGATAAAGTTGCTCACACCACCACACACAGCTTGTAAGCAACTGCAGCAGCTGAGGCAGGAGGTTTGGCTGTCTGAAGCTTTTTACTCCTTTTTGCAAAATAGCTGTTTCAGTAAATGACTTCCCTTTGGTTTGCTGGCATTGCAAAGGTTTCATGTGACAAATGAAAAGCAGTAATGTGCCATGACGTGCTGCATTCATTTATACTGACCAAAAAAAAATGAAGGAATCGGTGTATTCCCCATATATTAACTGTGATAAAGTTCTACCATCAAGTATTTATCACTTGTAATACTGATTTCTCAGTTAAAATTACTAGGTATCACAGGTTTAGGATGGATTTATATATGCACAGCTTCTGCCAAAAGAAGGCAAATTATAGATTCTCAATTTAGTTATGAAGAAAATAAGCCTAGAATTGAGCATAATGAAAACCAGCTCAAGTATCAATACAAAAAAGTATCTGAACTCATATTGACAAGGCATGGCTACACCAAACCACGCCAGCAATGCAGAAAGTAACATGAATGTTGTGTTTGTGTTTGGTTTTACGCTATTAAGTTGGCTCTAAATTAAAATGTATCATTAGTAGTAGCATGACTTAGTGAATTACCTTGGACCTCCCCTGAAAACACAACCATTTCAATCCTTTTCAACTTCTGTGCCCAGTTTGAAGTAACTTACTCGGATGCACAAAGGCTTGCAGCAGCCACAGAATCCCCCAGTTCAGTAGGCACATAAACCAGGCTTTTATTGCATATAGGTTACTGACAGCTTAGGAAACAGCCAGCTGGGAAACCAGCAAGCACCACTACCACTTTCACAAAGTCTAGGCCAAATTTCCTTCTCAAAATCTGTTCAGGTTCTAAGATGGAGAATTCAATCATTCAAATACAATGCCTTAAACTAACACAATCTTCTTCAAGACAAGAAAGCAAGCCCCAAACAAAAAAATTAAATAATGGCTATTCACTCACACTGGACCTGAATGAAAATGTTTGGCAATACATCAGTTACAACCAAGACCTCTTCTTTCTTTTGTCATTTAAGAGTTCTGGAAGATAATTAAGATGTCTACTTAACTGTTGCTTACCTTCCTATGGTGAGTAACTCATGAGTGTGTGTAGGTAAAGCAACTACTCTAAAACCTGGCAGATGAAATCTAGGTCTTGCATTATGGAGCAGAAAGGTAAAACTTCAGTTCAGAGGTAGGTACAAGTCTTTTGTTTTTTATAAGAAGCTCTAAGATTTATAGGAATTATGGCATGTTTGGTTTGGGTTTGGTTTGTTTATTTCTTAGCTGGCTGTGAGACATAACCCCATTTTCAAGTTTCAAGAACTACAGGCTAAAGAAGTTGTAGTGCTATGTGCTGCTCTAGAAAAGAAGCTAAATAACCAAAACTTGGTCAAATGGTAGATGAGAATATCTATCACCCACTTCCATCAGTCAAGTGATCCCATTCAGTCTTCCTGAGCTAGGAAGCAAAAAAAAAACCTTAAATTTTCTCATGTACTTAATTTTTCAGTAGTACACTAGGTATTAATTATATTGACACTGTAATAAGAGCACTTACATCAGTACTTTATTGTTCATGTTAATGAGTATTCTCAGAAATGTACATATCACCGTAGGGGACCATTTCATGTTAGTCTTCCTGCACTCACCCAACTCTAGGCGTAGCGTGAAAAAACATCAATGGATTGTGTCAAGTCAGGTGTTAAAGATCAAATGGGAATGCTTACTCTTTCATTCCAATTATCAGATAGGATCATTTATAATTGTTGAGGAATACTTCTGGCTTACAGAAATCCTTCCTGCAGTAAAAACCGTCTTACTAAGTGCTCATTCCAAGTACTACGGCAAATAAACAAAATCCTTGTTTCAAGCAGAAGGCTCAAAATTTGCTTTGGGACCAAGAATCATTTTGCACTAAGCAAGCTTTCTGCTTTTAGAAGTTGTTTCAGTTTCATGGTGAGAAGGTTTTGTCACATTTGACACTAAGGTGTAAAGCCACTCTGATAGGCATTGCTTTTCCACAGCGGAAGTCAGCTCTTTTAGCTGAGCAAGAGATGACAGGCAGGTCAATAGAAGTTAGTCTCATTTTCTGTTTCTCTGGAAGTAATTCCAGTTGAGCAGAGATCAGTTGTAACAGCAGATCAATTTTTTGTGTGTTTTGAAAAGGCGAAGTACTGTGGCATCAGCATCCTTTACCAAGCGACACAAGCGTGGGTTACTTCGACACAACAGAAATGGGACTGCTATCAACTTTCGCTGTCAGTGAGTGTTCTGTTAAGACTACATCTGTAATCCTGGATGTGAAAGTTTCTACACCTCTCACTTATGGAACCCCATCACCTCCTCCATCCCCACTTTGAATCAATTCATGTTTCTTCTTCTGCCTTATTGCCAGGCAGCGTGCAATGCCCAACGCCCCTCCCTTTAAAAACCGTACAAAGTTGTCTCCCACCAGAGGCCCTAAAGCAAAGAGATTTGCTTCTTTAGTGCATTCGTACGTGTATGGATCAATCTCTATAGGATTCCCCTTGCATGTGATGGGCTGATTAGAGTGATGACCTATGCTATGTCCTTGGTCCTTTAGAAAGAAAAGATTTGGGTGAGAACCTATCAGAACTAAGGCTACAGAAAACTTCAAAATTTTCTTCAGTCCAGAGGCACTCTGAAGAACACATTTCATTTCAGGCTTGAAGGAAAGTACATTGTGTTCAGGGAAACTAGTGTAAGCAGAATGTAGATTAGAGTCCACACTGTGGGACTGAGTACACATCATATGGTAGACCTTATGGTATTCAGGGTAAAGCTTTTTAGGTAACTGTTTGAAAATCAGGCTTGTATCGGTAACTCTTCTACGAAACACGTGGATTACTGGGATGTTGTTGTTGTAGGCACACAGGACTGCATCAGCTGCTGTAAGTCCAGCACCCACAATTAACACAGGGTCTGCCTTCCCACGTAGCTTTCCTTTGCTGATAGCAGCCCCAAAGTCAGACATGGAATGAAGCACAAAAGGAAAGTCTTCTCCTTCAACCTGTAGGCGGCCAGGAGAATCAAAGGTTCCTGTGGCAAGAGCCACATTCTCAGCAAAGAGGCAGAAGGGCACATGAGAACCATCTGTTGCTCGCTGGTAACCTCTGATTTCCCAGTTTCTCTTAGTCACTGATTTCTGTCCATCTTCCATTTCCAAATGCTGTGCTGAAATATCTTCATTTAGCTGACTTCTATCTTCATCGTCCTTCCCTCGGTAGAGCCTGGACACTGACGTTATGTAAGCGTTGTCTCTGAAATTCTTTTGGAGGCCCATGACTTTAACATAGTGTTTATAGTAACAAGCTATTTCTTCTGGGGTTACTCGATCACTCTTTATGTTTCTGAAACAAAATCAAATGGCTCCAGTTAATATTGAGACCTTATTGGTAATGTGAATATCACTTACGACACACCACAGGAGAGTCAAGCTGAAGAGGACTGAAGATTCTCAGTGTAACTGACACTGAGTTGGGAATCTATAAACACATTCAGTTTATTTGTTCTCTTGATGCCTGGTACACAAGACAAGCTTTTTCTTTAATAGCAGTGAATCTTCACAATGTAGAGTGATATGGTGATCAATAAATTAAGTGTAAGAGAACTCTGCAGTATCATGGTATATCTGTGTGGAAGTGTTTTATGAAGCCAGTTTAGCATCGGGACTGTCAACAATATAACACTGGCTGAACTTGCTCATGGTGACAATACACTTACCTCTATATATATAATACACATTAAGAAATACAATAGTAACTGTTAAGTGATAATGCAAAACTCTCAGTTCTTAATACTCCTTGAGTGAAGTATTCCTCATTATACTCTGCCAAAGACCTCTCCCTTGTGTACAGGTAAATTCAGTAAGTCTCAAAGTAGTTTGGTATCACAGAAATGAACAAAGTAAGGATGACACAAAACTTCATGCAACTATGTAAACAGGACTACAGATTAAAAAACCCCAACCAAACATTTTTGCACAGAAACCCTGCTATTACATCCATGTTTTCCTCATCTTTATTGCATCCTCACTTACAAAACTGAAATGAAAAATGTAATTATTCTGAAGAGATTCACGAGTTTTGCTGCTTCTTTAGAGCTAAGCTTTAGGAAGAAGGCAAAAGAAACAGCAATGAACACCAGGACTGCCACTGAATTACACTTAGAAGCATATTCACAAGAAATCAGGCTACTCATTCTCATAGGTTAACCAGACTAACAAGGGCACAGGTTACTACTCTGAAAATCCTGATGAGAGATTTATTGTAGAGGACGCTACGACAGTGTGACGCCTGTTACAATGAAACTCAAGAAACTATTTTACATGACCAGAAGTTTTCATCACCATCAATACTCTTAAATGTGCTTAATTGTACTATAATAGGAAGCACTGCCGAGTTTAGTACTGTTGAAAACTATAATATAAACAAATTAGCTTCAGGTTATAAGCAGCTTATGGGATTTCAGTTAATAAGGAGGCTAGATTACTGTGGTTATCTAAGAAAGCAATTAAAGAGCAAAGATACAGTATCTTCACTGGAACTGTTGTCCTGAAATGAGCAAGTCTGCCCTTAAAGACATCTGCCCAAGTAGTTCCACTCTTTTTTTACCATACATTGTACAATCACTACTTCCTTTAAGTTTGCTAGACTGAAGTCAGGAAAGTTACGATTTCAGAATAAGCTTATGTAGAACATTCTTAGGTTCATCTGCTGACACACACCTTTATGAACTAATTGTATAACTGAAGTAAAAACAGTGAGCTTGTGCAAGACAGGAATTTTTCTGCCCTAAAATTTCCTTCAACTCTGAGCAAAACTGCTCACAGTTAAGAGTGCTTCTTTGTGAAATGCAGCTAAAACACACCACTGCTACTCTGTGAGCTTCTGATGCACTCAAGGGCTAACCACTGTCCTGTTTCTCAGCAGAGCACACACAGCAGAATTTCCAGTGCCATAGGGCAATTTAATAAACAAAACAAGAAGCCCTCATGTGAACGATGAAGTTTGAATGTTTCCAGTTCTTATTGGTTAACAGGATTCTTACAGCACCTGGGTTTCCCAGATCCATTATGCACTAGCTTTACCTGCGTTTGCTGGCTGCCCACTCCTTGAAGGTAAGGCCAGGCAATTCCATCCAGTCTCCAAAGCTGATTGTTAGCATAGAGCCCTCCATGGACTATGGAGACAAAAACCAAGATGTGTAACCAGATAAATTTCAAATGGATACATTCATGTAAAACACAGTGAAGTTCTCATTGTAGTCATTTAGAGCAGCAAGCAGACGTAATCCCAGCACATTACATGAAATGCTGATGAAGTGGGGTTTATATTGCAGATAAATGATGTAGTTTTAAAACAAAGCAGAGGGTGAAGAGAGATTGAGTGAAATGCAAAGTGAAAGAATAGAATAGAATAGAATAGAATAGAATAGAATAGAATAGAATAGAATAGAATAGAATAGAATAGAATAGAATAGAGACCAGACCAGACCAGGTTGGAAGAGACCTTCGAGATCATCGTGTCCAACCCATCATCCAACACCATCTAAGCAAGTTATTTAAAGTATAAAACAAGAGGAAATGTGAAAACAACAGCAGGTGGACACATATAAAAACCCCACACAGAGCACCAATCATTGTCACAAATCCTCCAAACTTTCCAATGTATTTTGGCTTTACTAATAAAGCAGTTGAAAGGGCAGTTACCATTATTACATAAACCAGCCTTAGACAGTTAAGTACTAAGTTACCCTAGAAGTGAGATAAAACTTGTACTCACATGCCAAGCCCCACCAGGTGGCCCTTTACCAAGCACTATATGGGGAATATAATTATGCTGCTCTAGCTTCCAGTGCAGAACTGGTGGGTAGTCGTACCCAAAGTCAGCATCAGGATGAAGCAAGGTATCAAAAAGCACTGCAACTGGGTTTGAAGAACGTCCTTCAAGGCCTTCAGACAGGTACTCCAGATCCTAAAGGATGAAAAAAAAAGTGCTGTGTTCATGCAGCTGTTACTGTTTATTGCTATTCTGGAGCACAGAAATTGAATTTTGGCAGAGAACACAATTAGTTCAAGCTGTATTTTGAGAGAAGTATTAAATATAGAACACTTTTCAGGAATAACTGCCACAGTTCAGTTCTTCTATAACTTTGAAATAGACATTTCTCTCATTTAAAAGGCATGTGTTAGTAAGAGTACACTGGAGCAGGCTGGTATTTGAAATCTGTAGTAGAAAAAGAAATACAGGGACAAATACATGGTAGTGTTAAGTGGCATCCCTCAAGGGTTTGTACTGGGACCAGTGCTGTTCAATACCTTCATCAATGATATCAAGAGCAAGACTGAGGCACCCTCAGCAAAGTTTGCAGATGATATCAAGCTGAGCGGTGCAGCTGATAAGACTGGAGGATGCAGTGGGTGCCATCCAGAGGAAATGGAACAGGCTGGAAAGGTGGACTGAGGAGAATCTCATGAGGTTTAAGAAGGCAAAGTGCAAGGTCCTGCAACTAAGTCAGGGGAACCCTTGGTATCGCTACAGGCTGGGGGTTGGCAAAACTGAGAGCAGCCCTGCGGAAAAGGTCTTGGGGGTACTGGTGGATGAGAAGCTGGACATGAGGCAGCAATGTGCACTTGCAGCTCAGAAGGCAAATCACATCCTGGCATGCATCAAAAGAAGGGCAGCCAGCAGGTTGAGAGAGGTGATTCTGTCACTTTGCTCTGGTACCAGGAGTACTGTGTCCAGCTCTGGAGCCCCCAACACAAGAGAGACATGGACCTGCTGAAGTGGGTCCAGAGGAGGGGCACCAAGATGATCAGAAGGCTGGAACACCTCTCCTGAAAAAATTGGGGCTGTTCAGGCTCGAGAGTAGAAGGCTCTGGGGAGACCTTATAGCCACATTCCACTACCTGAAGGGGACCTACAGGAAGGCTGGGGAAGGGCTGTTTAGAAGGGCTTGTGGTTATAGGTAGAGGGGCAGTGATATGAAACTGGAGTAGGGTAGGTTTATGTTGGACATAAGGAAGAAGTTCTTTACAATGAGAGCGGTGAAACACTGGAACAGCCTGCCCAGGTGTGTGGTTGAGAACCTGTCCCTGGAGACGTTCAAGATCAGACTGGATGTGGCTCTGGGCAGCCTGATGTAGTTGGAGGTGTCCCTGCTGACAGCAGCAGGGGGTGGACAAGATGACCTCTGAGGGTCCCTTCCAACCCAATGCAATCTGTGAATATTCAGAGACCAGAGCAACTTAGTAACATTCCCATTCATAGGCAGTGGACTGCTTTTAACAGAGATCTGGTAGTATTTATGGTAGCCTCCTTTTGATAAAAGAATAATTGGATTCTAAAAACATCAAGTGTTAAAAATCAAGTAGGAAAAACTCCTTTAATAGTTCTTAGGGAGTTCAACACTAACTGTATCACATTTTGAAATAATGGAAGTATTATAAGTATTCCTTTGAAAATACAATTAAAGCTAGGCTTATTTTACAGAGTAGTTAATGCTGAGAACAATTCCTAGAACTTGTAAACTGTTCCCATTTCAGCATCTATTAACCAGCCATGTTCTAAGAATGTCACAACACAGAAGCAAGTACTTGAAAGCACAATAGGGATTTGAAGAAAGAACTGGCCACAAGGCAATTCTTTGCTGACAAGACAGGACAGTTTAGCTTCTTAGACTGGGAAAATACCAGGGGGTCAGAGGAGGATGAAGTGTGTGAAGCATCTGTGGCCAAAAGCTTAGGCAACTTACTCTCCTGACGAGAAACAAATAAACACAGGACTTAAGGTCAACATCACATACCACCAGCACAGCACTAAAACAAACCAAACCAACCCCAGATCCGAACAACCCTGCTTCCCCACTACAAACACATATGGATGTTTGTATTTCAAATAAATTATTCACACAGTCAACACAGTTAGTGATATCACTGCGAGTGATCCAGCAGGGGTATAGTGAGGTGAACAGAAAGCAAATGATAACATGGTAAGCAAACACACAATGGGGGAGAGAAATAATGGGGGAAGATTTAACTAAGCAAATCAGACAGAAAAATTGGATGTATATGAGGTAACAAATACAGCACAAGAGCAATTGGGAGAGCAACACAAACAGTGATGGATGCATACTGTTCAGAGAAGAAAAATGGGCTGTTTGTAGAGGACCTGTGTCCCTAATGTTACTAAAAATGAAGTCTTAATGAGAACTGCTCTATTTAAGGAGTTTTTAACTTGAAGTATGTGTACTTGAAGTATGTTAGCAGCATGTGTTCTTTGATGATAGTGCCCAAACATCCTAGGACATGAAAGCTGGAATTCCTGCATCAGCTACTCACTGATGAAGTGGTGCTTTAGACACTTTTGGCAAGTGGTAAGAACACGACAAAGGGCAGGCTGTAAAAACAAAACACACCACAAACAGAAAAGCACAAGAACTACAAAAACCACCACATGCCCCAGGACTGGATCTAATGGTCATGAGTTGGTTTTCTTTAAATTAACAGAATAACAAAATAAACTTCCCAATGCATCAGAAATGAGATTAGGTAAAGTACACTGGCTCTTCACAATGCAATCTGCAGAATGCCTTTGGATAAGCAGTTCTTAAAATACATTGCTGTTCATCTGAATTGCCCTAAATATAAATTGTTACAAGTCACAGAAGGTAGGAAAAAGAGAGGCCCAAATATGAAGCTAGTTGCTGGAGGCCCACACAAGTTACTCAGCTTTGCTGAGGTCTTATTCCTTGTAGGGCAAGAACATGAGGAATTTTCTTGTCCATGGCACTACTTACGTAGGTTGCAAAAGCATTTGAAACAGGATCATCAAAGAAAGCCCACTGTTTTATAATCCAGCTTAGTGTAGGAAAAGAGCCAGACAAGATAGCAACCAAAGCTTACTTGATCAACAATGGAAAGGTGTCGAGCTTCTTCTAATTTCGTGTGTAGGATGGGGTTTGGGTGTATAGCTTCAGGAGACAAATAGGGCCTGTATCCAGAGAGCAGGTAAGAAAGACAAATTCCTGAAGGTCCATTTCCTATTAAAAAAAGAAGTTACTACTTTAGCAAACATGTCAATGATCTAAAGTTTGCAAGTCACTAAATAAACAGCAACAAAAATCATACTAAAGTAGGATAACGCGATGGTGTTCTGATTCAAAGCAGCTTACAAGCTTCACAGTAAAATAAAGCCTACCACAGGAACCCCCTGCACATAAACTGAGCAAAAATCTTTTTCAGATAACAAGGAACAGATGCATGACTGCTTACATCACAAGACAAAAGGTGCATAAAGGAGTTTCATGATTTAGTCTGGCAAATTCACTGTTCTTGTGTGAAACTGGTCTGATGGGCAATATCTGCTCTGCCTGTCAATCACTGTGATCTCTGACTATTATTGCCATCTTATGACTTTAGATTCCCATTTACACTGTGTTGTGTAAAACACAGAACAGAAAGGCAAACAGAAAGGTCTGCCCATAAAATAAAAAAGACAGAAGCAGAAAGCTGAAGACTGCGACTCAGATCAGATCTCACAGACACAGCAAAGTCAAAGACAGCTACAGTAAAATACAAGAAACTCATACAATCCCACATTCATTGTTCAGCAACAATACCAATTCAAACATCTTTCTATATCCTTTCTGCAGCATAAGTGCACCATTGCCATTTTAATGGACTAAGCTAATTTCAAAATGTTATAAAAGGTGGGAAATGAGAGGGACCAAAATGTTACCATAGGATAATTATTTTTATTTGACCAGTATTAAACAAAGTAGGTGACCAGCTTTGTAACATGCACACACAAAAGTAATGTCCCTATTGCCAAACCAGGTATCAACAGCTAGGGAAAGCTGAAGTCAGAAATGCATGTGCTATGCTACAGGAATTAAACATGTGACTATGAACTGTTATTTCTGTAACTCCTCTTCCTCATCAACTGAATGAAAAGCACAGTGTTCTCCTAATGAGGCACAATTTAGTCATTTGTCTTTGTTTTCCATCTAGAGTGGCACACATGGTGTTTACCACACACTGCAATACTGGGCTAAAGCTACTCATGCGTTCACGTTTTCACACAGCATTCATTGTAAGGATGTTAGCTCTTATTTCCTACCATTTCAACAGTTCATCTCGAGAGTTCACCCATCTTTTCCTCTTTCCCATCACCTCTGCACACACTCTATCACCTGTTAACAATCCCACTTCTCCAATGCCTGTCTCTTCTCCCTTGTTCTCCCTTGTCACTAAATCCCCCATCCCAAGTCTCGTCATAAAAGGGATCTCTTTTTCCTCTTCCACCAGGCTACAGACCCCACTGTGGTCCCCAGTGGCAGCACAGATATCCCACACGTTATTGCAACAGACAGCTCACAGCCATGGGCTACAAGTAACTTATGTAGCCTCACTATAGATGAGTTCCTCAAAGGCTGAGACTGCTAAGGTACAAGAGATCTTCAATAAGCATGTCTCCTCTGGAGGCCTAGAACCCAAGGAAGCATGTGAGACTGCACAATGGCTCCAACCAACTAATCCAGGGTTTTGCACCCAAATATAGAAGCAAAAATAAATGTCTGGGTATTGTAAGGGCCAAAAAGGACTGGAAAAAGACTGTCTAGGAAAGCCAGGGATTTCCATCATTGGGACCTTCATGACAGGTACATCAAAAGTCTTTTATAAAAGGTGCTAATATTGGTGATCCTGACTCTACCATTTCCCAAACCACTTTGGTTCCTATTTTGACACTGACAAAAAAAAGACCTTAAAGAATATTTGAGACAGTGGAAATACTCTTCCTTATTCTCACACTGTCCTGCCCTCCCACAAAGAGATCAACATCAGACAGCTGGGTACACTTCAGTCCAGGAGTTCAAAGCTCAAACCTGATGCAAGCCCCTCCCATCACCCACTTGCCACGGAAGAGAGATGTGAGAGAGAACTTCAGCAATCCATTGAAACCATCCACAACAAAATCCCATGAAACTGTGAAAACACCCTAATTGTACCTACAGCTCACAAGCACTCCCATGACTGAGTAAATCTGGAATTATATCTTGTACACAGTAAAGAATTTGATTTCTCTTTACAAGTGCATAGCTTGATTATTTATTTTTTCTACTGCAGTCTAGGGGAAGCTAGTCTACAACACTGAAAAAAAAAAATATGTGTGCTATATCCAAGGATGCTGATCTGAAGATTATTCCTACTGGGTAAGACTAAAAGGAACCAAATGGATAACAAAAGTTGCTAAAACAAAGGCTCGAAAGGGACAAGGAAATTACTGAGGATGGGATTAAGTTGAGGTGAATTACCATCACTGAGCTCCCTAGTCACTCCCCTGGGACCATCCAGAGACCATCCAAAGCCTGTTACTGTTCTTTGAGCAGACTGAGTCCAAGAGGAAGAAATTCCCTTGTGGATATGCACTGAAGGTCTGCAATTAGACTTGCTATGACTTTCTCAGAAAATCTTTGATGGGGGGATATAAATCTCCCTAGGCACAGAGCCTCCAAGAATGACTCTGATCACAACTGAAAGATATTACTTTATACAGAGTTTAGATATATGATCAATATACCCCAAATCACTATGGCCCTGTTCATTTAAGGGGCAGTCAACTGTCTGCAGCAGAAGTTTCCCCTGATCAACAGTAAACTACAGTACTATCAGCTTTGCCTTACATGTGGAAATTTAAGTAGATAATCAACCTGAAATGTAACAGCTGTGTTTGGATGAAAATTTAAAACCTTGTCTTCACACAGTAATGATGAAAAACAGTGCACAGGGTGAAAATGTTTAGCACAGGACATCCTCTAGACTTAGAGCTCCAGCATCAACCTCTTCAATCCCAACTCATTCAAATGGAACATATATAACTTCTTCCAGTTTCCTGAAGACAGTAGCTTAGTACTTCATGCAGAACAGCAATAGAGTATGCAGCACAAGCTTAGAATTAAGTCTTAAATTGGGCATCATACAATGACAATGGGGATGAAATTAAAGAAAGGAATTGAAGTTATTGTTCCATCAGTCAGTGAACTCCTTACACACATGCCATCTTTTTTCGTTCTCACTAATAAAACAGTGGAATGAGAAGATAATGGCACTAGGAAGCTAAAAGTATGTTTGACTCCAGCTATATAGGAATCTAACAGAGAAGATTAAGCAGTGAGCATGGTTCTGTATATGGGGAGGATGACAACTATTTTGGTATGCTTCTACATTATTAAATCATTTTGGATCCCTTCTAAGGCTATTCAGATAGCCAATGAATTAGTGGTAACAGACTGCCAATGGAGATCAGCTTCTAAAATATCTCCAGTGTACCTGTGGAAAAACATTTGTGGAACATATTTGTTTTTCAAGGAGAGGAGGAGAGGTAGTCGAGGCAGCTGTGTTTGGTGTCAGCACACAGAAAGGCCCTCTAGACAAAGTAAGTATCAAGCACAGGTATTTGCATAAAGCCTATCTGCAAAACTAAACAGCGAAGACTGAGTCACCAACCATATGGCAAACCTCTACTGAGGTTGACAAAAAGCCAAAAAACTGTTGCTTTTCAGCTGTGATGCAGAACTCAGAGTGATTCCTGTCTGTCACATCCACGTAAGTCTATTACATGAGCCCTATTTTAAGCGAGCATGGAGAGAGCTTTGAGCACAGGTACTGTACAAACATCAGTCTTTTACAGTTGCGGAGCTTTACTCTGAGCACGCTACGGTGAAACAGCATTCTCTGCCGTCTCTGCTTGTTTGCAGGTACAGTTAAAGCTGTTCATTTGCTGCAGTCCCAACAGCTTTGGACTAGATTATTGAAAACCTCCTTTACTCCAGATCTTTTCTTTATCCCCTTGTCAAGTCATGGTGATAAGGAGCTGGTGACCAGCTGTTGCTGAAAAACCTTGGCCCAATACAAATCGTCCTGGCATTCTCAGTTAAGCTGTGCACCTAAGGAGCCTGCTCCTTCGGCTATCCTATCATTCAGCAGGATTTTACAATAACAAGCCTTCACCTATTTAATCAAGACTACAGTTTTTTGGGTTTTGTGGGTTTTTTTAAACTGGTGGAATTGACTTGGATTCATTTTGGAAAAGATTCAAGGGGGTGGTGATGGATTCATCAACAGAAAAGGCAATTAATGACAGAAGTTAGCATCTAATCCACATACATACACACAGCACATTATGCTTTTCACTGTCTCATGTGACCCCCCTTAATTTCTACTGGTGCACCATCAACAACTCCATGCAGCTCGAAGCACACATACCACATTAATCAAACCCTATGTGACCAACACTAGTATCAAAACAATCCTCCTGGTAAGACTCATGTGTCTGCTGCCAAATAATATAGCTCCTTCTGTCAAAGCACAATTTAAATTCAAATATACTCCAATAGCAAGTCCCTTAACATGATTTTATAGCACTGCTGTTAATCATAACACCTGTATTACCCTAATAAACATCTTCACTGTCAGCTTGCTAAACATTAGTTGTTATTTCATGATAAATGACTTCACACAGGCCTACAAAGGCAATGGGAGTGACAGAGAACTTCACAAGAAAAAAGGAAGACTCACCTATTATTACTACAGGCAGAGTAAGAAGGGAGTCCCCAGGCACCACAGTTTCTTCAATTAAAGGCATTCTTTTAATCTTCCTCCCAAGGCTGTCACCGAAATACTGGACGAAAGAAGTCAAAAGCTGTCCTTCAGTTTCAGGGCTTCTGTAGCTTCTAATCAGCAGGACAGATGGAAGAAAACTAACATGGAACTGTTGAACTGTTTTCACAACAGTTCAACAGTTTTCAGAATGGTTTTCAAGACTAAAGTTGAGCAACTTTACTTTAAAAGCGATAAAACTGGCAAACCCGAGGCCAAAACAGATAGGCTTCATCCAGTCTACAAAACTTTACCCTTCAGCACAGCTTTTCTAATGGAACCAATTCTCTTTTTTAAGGTCTATTTTCTCTTAGAAAGTCAACAGAAGGATAACAAAAAGGCACAGATGGCTCTGCAGAGATGCAGATTTCCAATTTCAGTTTATACACAGCCAAACTATAACAAGCAAGCATTATTTTGATCCCCCACACGGCAGAACTCATTCCTGGCTATCCTTATCAAAGAGCAGAGACAGACCCCCACCTAAGCCAGCTAATATCTTGAAGGCCAGGCAGAGACTGAAGGAGCAGCTAAAGAACAACAGCAGCCATCCACAGCACTTCTTACCTGATGAGCAGCAAGACTACTTCACCTCAACACATTTCTGCTCTGGTAGAATTAAGGCTGGTTAAAGCTGGCAGTGGTGTCAAGATGGAGAAGAGTGTGATCCCTCTAAGCCCTAAGTATGGCCCATTTTACTGGTGGTAAATTTTGACCACCAGTAAGCAACTGCCATGTAGTTGGGTCAGGTGCCATGCAGCAGCCTGCTTTCACCCCGGTCATGTTTCTAGATTTCTTTGTCTGCAGCATCTGCTCAGGTTCCTCTCTCAATTATCCATCATCTAAATTGTGTTTCTGGACTACAAAGACTTGTTTTATATTGTTTGTCGTTTAATTATTGAGGAGCCCTTTCTCAAGTCCTTCCAGGTCATTGAAGAGGCACACATCCTCAGTTCAGCTAGAAACCAGGGGCAGATTAGTCTGTTATTGGCAGGTATTTTGTTAAGCCTTCAAAATAAAAACTTTCCGACTTTTTAACTAAAAATACCCCCACCAACTGATAGGAACATTCTTCTCTTTACAAGATGTAATTACCTTAATAATTAAAAGAAGTCTCAGTTATTTCCTAAGAATCTGCATATCTTAAAGCTCTTCCAGTATTTCAGGAATTATTTTCTACAGAGGACCAAAAGCACAAGGCGCTGATCCAACTCCCATGGCTTTCAAGAAGCCACAAACACTACGTGCCACCTCAGCTCCCACAAGACTGAAGGTTCTGCTACATGTTCCAAAAGCCTTTCCTCAACGGGGAAGTCTGAAGTAACCTGGAGACTGAGCTGTACAGTAGTAACAGCACTAGCACACACTAACACATCTCTCTGATAGTCTCTTCCTTGTTAAAAATGGTGAGGAGCCACCCTAAGGCTGTATTTATTTCAGAAAGCAAGCACTTGGTGTCTGTATTCCCTGCACTCCAACAAAACAGGTTTGCCAATTAGGTGCTTGCTGTTTGATTACAGCTGCACATTAGCTCGTCCTGATCTTGGAAACGCACAACATGCAACCAGCACGAGATGAAGATGAGCAGAAGGCAAGAGAGAGGGCAACTAATTATCATACAGCTTTTTTCAGATAGGCACACAGGCTATATTATTTCCCAGCCTTTGCTCAAAGTTAACTAAGGCAATACCACCCTGTGCTTTGCAGAACAGGTTTAAAGAGCATCTGCAAGCTTCAGTGTGGTTTTATTGTACTTGCTGCACCAGATGGAAGATAAAAACCAAAAGAAACGTTCGAAACCCTCTTTTATGGGCTTATACACACAGTGCTGTAGGCGACAGAAGAATCTGTAACAATAAAAATGTTGTTTCTGTGCAGCTTAGATAGTGTATCACAAACTACCCAACTGGTTTAGCACAGAGTGTAACTTTGCACAGAGACATGGGGCATACAGCACGTAGTTGTTCAAAGCACACAAAGGACTGTGGTCCAGGAGCACGTTTCTCCTTTGCAAGAACATCATACCACAACCCATCAAGATCTTAAGTTAGAGGCCACCATCTTCCTCACCTCTGAACAACGCTTGAAAGCCACCAAATACCAGATTTTATCTTGATAAGAACTCATGGTAGACAGCTTTGCAGTGGTGGAAACTGAGTAAAAATATCAATGGCTGTAGTCCTACAGAGATTCAAGTGGGCACAAAGATGAGTCAGTCCCAAAGCTAGTGCCTAGTTTATCCTGTGCTGGTCATACCAAATAACCTCCAGAATGACATTCTGTCGAACACCTACATTCTAAACAGGTTCACCAGTTCGTTGTGGGCATTTTTTTTACTTGCCTTTTAGTGCTTTCCCGTTAATTTTATTTGGATTTGATGTCCAAAATCCCATTAAGAGAAAAACCACAGCATATTACAGAAAGGATTTCCTCTGATAATGAAAATAATAATTCTTTCCCAACAACTGTCTTAATGCGCTGCAAATTATTGTAATAAGAGGTGCCCTTTGCAGGTAGCAGATTTGTAAAATCCGAAAATTCCCTGCATACTTTTAGCAAGCAAAAAAATAATGATTAAGTAAACTGACGGCAGTGGGCGGTTAGCGGAAAACTCGTTATATAAAAGCAATTCAAATTTGGTCTCCGGCCGCCACTTTGGGACACAAATTTCACACTGTCAAGATTGTTTGTCGGGGAAGGGGGCGGCGGTTTAAGTAACCCAGAGCAGTGACGCCCACGAGGACCGGGATGCCCGGCGGTGCGGCGCTACGAACCCTGAAGCGAAACCGAGCATCAGCTTCCTCCAGCGCGGGCTGCGTCTCAGCGCTGCCCAAGGTCACGACGCGCTTCCCGGGGCACCACCTCCCGCGCCCCTGCCCCCCGGCGCAGCGCAGGGGGACTGCGGTGCCGGGCAGCGTCGCGGCCGATCTCCACCACGCAGCAGCCCCGCCGAGGCCGCAGCAGCTCCCCGCCTGCCGGTGGCCCCGTTCTCCCCGGCACCGCCCCCCTCCCCCGATCACCTCACCCCGCTGCTCCGGCGGCTCTGTTCCAGCGCCGGGGAGAGTGCGGCGGGTAGCCGCCCTGACCCACTGGCCGCTTTCCCCCATTGCCTCACCTGAAGTGACCGGTCAAGGAGCAACGGCAGCACCACACGGGCATGGGGAGCGCCGGTAGGGCCCAGCGATGAGGCTGCGGGGGAACGCCGCGCACCCGCTACCGCTCCTCCTTCTCCTGTCGTCGTCGCCGCCGCCACACTGGGGCCCGCGCGGCGCCGTCCCTCCTCCCCGCTCACATGCGGCTGCGGGTCACACGCGGGAGGAGGAGCTGCCGCCAGCACCGGCACGGAGGGCGGAGGGAACGGGCGGGGTGAGCAGCGGAGGACGTCGCTTCCTCCTCCCAGCTCCGCCGTGTCTCCGTGAGCCGAGGCTGAGAGCGGCGAAGGAGGATGCTGGATGCGCCGCCTCTGCCAGGGAAGGCGGGGAGGGGAGCCCCGGTCTGGCGTCAGCGTGGAGGAAGGACGAGCGGGAAGGCGGTGCAGGGAACGGGAGACACCTCTTGGGCCGCCTGCGCCCCCGCACAGAACTACCCCAGAAGAGGACGGAGCCGCTCCGGGCAGCGTCCCCTCAGCCACCCGCCGCCCCGGGGTCTCCCCGCACACCTGCGGCTTTGGCTCGGGCAGCAGAGCGGAGCATGGGGGGTACCCGGTTTCCGGGAAAAATTACAGCGAGCTGGGAGGTCGGCGGCGGTGCAGCTATCGCCCATCCTTCCTCCCGGCCTGGAGCCGCCCGCTCTGCCCTGGCAGCTTTCGCGGGTGAAATTGACAGAAACCAAAGCAGATTTAAAAGTCTCGAGGCGCTGTTTGACTAAGAGCCACCTATTTGGGGGCAATGCACGTAACTGTTCTGTTAGCTGCTTTAAGTCGTCTTAGAAGTTGCAGGTGTACTTATTTGAGAGAAATAATTTCTTAACCTAGTTATACCCAAGTCACAGAGTGTCTGAGGTTGGCAGGACCTCCGGAGATACCCGGTCCAAGCCTAGAGCAGACTGCCCAGGAACATGGCTAGTTGGGTTTTGAGTATCTCCAAGGATGGAGACTTGATCACCTCCCTGAGCATCCTGCTCCATCCTCCTCCACCTTTCCCAATGAAAACATTTCCTTGCACTCACGTGGAATTCCCTCTATTTGAGTTTGTGCCCATTATCTCTCATCTTGTCTCAGGGAACCACTAAGAGAAGTCTGGCTCTCTCCATTCCATTGTGTGTTTGTGAACAATAAACATGCACGATTTCTGCATCAAAGAATTAAACCAAGAATTTAGAACAAGAGGAAATGGCTTCAAGTTGCACCAAGGGAAGTATAGGCCAGTTAATGATGGGACTTGATGATCTTGAAGGTCTTTTCCAGTCTAGCCAAGAATTATCTTAATACTATAGTAGGATTGACAGGAGCAACTTTTATTTGCCTGAATAGCTCAAAAGGGGTCTGCAGATGATAGAAGAATTCTGCCAATGAAAGGTCAAAACTCCCAGCCAGATGAAAACTGCATTGCAGTGATATCATTAGCACATGGAAGGAACCGGCATTTCTTAGCACTGCACTGAACTGCTTCAACGGATGAATAAAATCAGACTGGAGAAAACCTGAAAGCTCATGATGCAAGAAAGGTGTAGAGGCATAAATGATTTCTGGAAAATGATGCACATCAACAGGATTAACCAAGTGAAGTCATGCTGATGTCAGTATTCCAGCCATTTAGGGTAGGAGTATACAGATCCAGTCCTCCATGTGAGCAGTTAATGCATTTTTCTGCATATTAGTGGAAACAAGTTAATCATAGTTGTCTTTTGCAAGGTAAAGGAAGAGAATTGTAACTAGGCAATAGATGGTGGCAAGGTGACTGGGGCTTTGTGCTACCTGACTGTAGAAGAAATAGGAGTGATGCCAAACCTTCTTCGAACTGTTTGACTGTCAGGGAGTGTCAGGACATGGGTTTCCTGAGGTTAGTCTGGAAGTTGTGTTTCCTTTTAGTCTTCTGCAGTTCTCCAGTGTGACCTTTGAAGGAGCCGTTAGCACTCTCTGCCTCTATAAATAAACAAGCATTTATGAAAAGTACACTTGGAAAACATATGAAAATTGTTTTAAGCTGATGTATGAAAAGAAGCTGTCAGTTTGTTGCATGATGTTGTGTCTCTGTTTTATTTATGTTCTGACTGACTTTATGTTCTAAACCTAAAAGATAATAAATCATCAGTTCATAATAATCTACCTTGGTACTTACAAATGCCACCTTTGTTTGTCCTCTCTGGTTTTTCCTGCAAGTTATTTTTACCCAGGTACATTTCAGTTATGTTTTTAAGAGTGCTAATGTAAAACTAGGCCTAGTTGACTAGAAGGAATCAATAGAAAATATTCAATATATGGATAATTCCACTGATAGGAGCACACTGTTTCTGGTAGACAGTCAGACAGCTCAGAATCCTTCCTAGCTCTAGCTGTAACTCTAGGCACCTTTGGTAATAAGCACAAGGTACTGTTTGCAAGAAAAGAAATCAGAGCCATGCCAGAGCTTACATAGGCAGCTGAACATCTGCCCTTCCAATTCTAGGTTATTTTGGTATTATGTTAAGGAGAAATAACAATGAAAAAACATTCTGTATGGGGACATGAATTATTCAAAACCATTCCGTATCTGATCTGAAATACAAAATGCTGCAGTGCAGGAGCAGATGAAAAAAAAACTACTGGGCAGAGCAAAAGTGGTTGTGGATTCCTGTCATTTCAAACTTAGGGCAGTGATTTGCTTTCAGTCAGTTTGCTATCAGGCAATCTTTACGATGTGTTTATAGGATGAGTAAGACTGGAACCACGCTGCTGTGCTTCTAGGCCACAGAAGTGTGGTGAAGCAGGGCCTCCTATGGTATCATCCCACTGGTGCATTTGCAGTAGTGTTCTTCAAATAGGTACTGCAGAGAGCACATACTTGCTCCTTGCTTCATAGTTACTCTTCATCTCTGTATTTTTGCAGAGTGTGTTGTACTTTGAAATGACTGTTCTGGAAGAACTAGATAAATATTTAACAGACTTGACCCTCAGTGTTGTAAACCACCCTCAGTGAACTAAGCCAAGTGCCGTGCTGGGGTAAAGTCGTTATGCTGATCCGCAGAGGCACCAGGATGGATGGAGCTCACTACCTGACCTGAGCAAAATGTAAATGTCCTTGCAGCCTGTGGCAAAACCCCTGTAAGGGTATCTTCCACATAACAACCAGCAGTTTTTATTTGATTTGAAATGTCTCATTCTGTAAACAATCCCATCTAACATTACTGATAATGTTAACAACTAAAAATGCTACATTATATCATATCTGACTATCCAGATGCACGTTGGGTTTTGGAGAAGCAATTCAGCAGTTTTTAATTAGGAAAGGCTTCCTGCTACTTTTGAGTTTTTCCTATACAAGGACACGTGTTTTTATTTATAGATAAGTACTTTTCAAAAGAGGAGAACATTCCCCTCCCCAGTGCTGCCAGATCTTTCTCTGTGCTCATTATTTTATCAAAGTCCAGCTCCTGGAGTCTGATCCTCTACGTTCAAAAATCTGGGAATGTGCCTCAGTCATAGTTTGGATCTGGCAAAAAGTTTCTGACTCCATAGATTTTGTACATCTGGTCCATGATTTCTTAAACACTTGGGGCTGGCTTTAATTGTGTTGCTTTTACTTATTTTAGCTCTACTGCTGTGCATGCAAACAACATTTTTGTATAAATGTAAGAACATTCAGCTTGCTCCTGACAGTGTCCAGGCTTCATGCTGCCTTCTCAGAGTCAGTGGTGCAGGCAGTGTAGAGCACTGAGTCTTGTCCTAGGAGGTGTTGGAGAAAGAGTGACGTAATTCCAAAACTGTCAAACTTTTGCACTTGAATTCATCGTGAATTTCATGTTTCTCAGTTCTTCTGTAATGACACACTGATTGTTTGCAATCACTCCTGAACCTGCCTGATGTGAAAGTCAAGTTGTGTGTCTTAGGGGACAGGGGCAGATCCATGGGGAAGCTTTGTGTGCTTGCATGGATGTTTCAAAAGGGCGAAGAGAGGATTGTGTGTGAAGCAAACTGATCAAGGCTGGTATATATGAAGAAGGTACATGGGATTTGAGGAACAATATAAAGAGTGATAACAATAGTTTTCAAAATGAGGACAAATTCCCAGGGCTTGAACCAGCTGAAATTCTTCAGTTACAATAGGTTGCAGTGATTTGTGCTCCAGCCAAATTTCCCCCCCCCCACTGTGGCTTCTGCATTCCTCCCTCCTTTAATCTACTCAAAATCCAGCTGTAATAAGCATCCTATTGCTTTTGCTGCTTCACACATTTCTCTGAGTCACGTTGTTGTATTGTCCAAGGGGGAAGGAAAGAGGAGAAGAGAAACATCAAAACAAAGGTGTCAAGTGCTGAAAGATGAAGCATTCAGGAATAGCTCTTAAAGATGTTTAGTTAGAAAAGGAAAAGAAAAGCTTTCATTCATTGACTGTAATTATTTGTAGAGTCTTGGAATCACAGGTGTTTCCCCCACCCTGCTTTTTTTCTGTGTCACAGCTATTTGTAGCATTTTATTTATGATTACATTCTTCGGAGAGCAATGCCTGCTTGAGTGTTTGGGTGGGTACTGCTGTTCTCCAGCCTTGGTTTTGACTGGGCTTTTCAACTTGAGCTGTAAATCAATTTCAGCAGCTGAGATTGGGCGGAAAAGAAAAAATAACAAACAGCAAACCAACAAACCAAAACTAGGTGGTCAGAAAATTGTGGTGAAAAGTACACAGCAGTCAATCTCACTTCAGTATAGCTGAGGCCATCAGTGGGTTTTTTGATTTTTTGTTGTAAGATGATCAAAATGTTAGTCTGTTTGCATTCTGATACTCTTATTTCTTAAAGCTGACTGGCAATAATTTAAAGTGACAAATGTAGGGTTGTTGTTTGGGTTTTTTTTCTCTGTGGCCATTGACTTGCAGGTTTGCCACGGAATGGGAGAAGCAATTGCTGAAAATTAAGGGAAGTCACTTTTCACAGCGCTCAGCACCCACATCCTTATTTCAAACCTTCTGCCTTTCCTTCTGTTAGGTGACAAAGGAAACCAAAAGAAGAGCCATACAAAAGGGTTTGTCCCTTTAAAAGTTAACGTTTCTAAATTTTAAGAGCACTGTACCCACTGACAGTTTGGTCGTGGCTGCACCTCCATATCAACACCACTTTGGCCGCATTTTGCAGTTGCATGTGGATGCACTTTGTTATTTTAAACCACACTGTATTAGTTGTCATGTCTGTTAACTGCTTCATGTTAGTAAAATGGATAAGGCTGCAAGGACAGACTGAGGAAGTTTGGGCTATTCAGTCTGGAGAAGAGAAGGCTCCAAGGAGATCTTGTTGTGGCCTTCCAGTATCTTAAGGAGGCCTACAAGAAAGCTGGGGAGGGACTTTTTAGGGTGTCAGGGAGAGATAGGACTAGGGGAAATGGAAAAAAAAAATAGAAATGAGTAGGTTTGAGTTGGATGTTAGGAAGAAATTCTTCACCATGAGGGTGGTGGGATGCTGGAACAGATTGCCCAGGGAGGTGGTGGAAGTCTCATCCCTGGAGGTTTTTCAGGCCAGGCTGGATGTGGCTCTGAGCAACCTGATCTAGTGTGAGGTGTCCCTGCCCAAGGCAGGGGGTTTGGCGCTAGATGATCCTTGAGGTCCCTTCCAACCCCAACAATTCTATGATTCTATGATCTTGGAATTTAAATAGTTAAATAAGAGGTGTGACCACTGTGTAATGGATTAAGTGGGTGGAAAGCAGAGGCTGCAGGCTACAGGAGAAGGAACCAAAAGGGAGGTCACATTGTCCATGTGCATGTGTGTGTGCTACAACTACACATAGGTGTCCTGAAAAAAAAATGACCTAATCCAGTGCGAAAGGAAACCAGCCAATTAACAAGTATTGCAGAAAGATTTAGAAACAACAATAGGATTTTCTGTTCTGTACCAAATATATGGTCAAGCCTCTCATAAGCCTGCCTAATCATAACTTTCCTCACTCTTTTGTAACTCAGTCTTTTGTTTTGTGTCCTGTCTTGTTTTTCAGACCACAGGAATGGTCTGTAGCTTGCATGTGTTGGAGGATAGAATGGGATTTGACTTGGGTGGTGACTTGGCAAAATTTTTGGAAGCATTTGCCAGTAATAACTGTACTTGTAGCTTGTTTGTTTTGCTGAAGCATGTAGTGCACTAGATGGGCATTTTTAAGGACCTATTTGAGAAAACATGTTTCTAGAGGCACATAAATAGATAAGTACTTACTATATCTGAGAATAAATGGATTATTCCACAATCCACTGAGGTAGTTTTTCTTTCCTTTTTTTTTTTTTCCCTTCTTTTTCTTTAATCTCTCTGTTCTGTGTCCGTGGGCTAAAGGATTATTTGTCTGAATGCATGATTATTCCTTTCTCATTGCTGTAAATACAAAGGGAGTTTGCATAAGATGTGCTGTATTGAGTAGTAGATTCCAATGCAGTTGTTCCTCTTTACCTCACCTTAGAGAAAATACAAAATGTATTGCAACTTCAAGCATGCATTTTGAGAGTTAGTGCAGACCTCTTGGTATGAGGCACTAAGGGCCGCAGTTTTGCCCCTTAGGAGCTAAAGTCTAAAGCAAAAATTGGATTAAAATATTGTCAAGTTGCCTCCTTATGTTTACAGAGTAAAATTACAGTTTCTAAAAGAGGAGTCCTACATATTATTTTAAGTATATCTGATGTGTTTTGCTATAGATATGTTTGTTTAATTTGCATTAAAGCCTTCACATGCTAAAGTAGCATTACCTAGCCTGTTAAAACCCAGACAATTACCTGACCCAAGGGCTGTTATCATATGTTCTTTACCAAATGATGTTTAGTATCAAAGGTGAGGGGTGGCAAATGCAGCTAAACTGGAGCATCCAGAAGACAAAGGAAAACCAGGATAATAGGAAATATTTGCTAAGCTCACATTGTGAAACAGGAGACCAGCCACAACACAGACAACCCAAAATAGTTTTGATAAGTTCCAAAAAGAAAGTCTGGGGAAAGCTGCTTTACAGAAATTTTAAGGTCAATATTAAATAAGGACATTTGTTCCTTGAAGAGCATTTCAGTCCATCAAAATTAGCAGTTTTGCCACTATTTTTTTTTCTTCTTTCCCTAGCAGGCTGTATAACAAACTTAAACATTTGGCTACCTCCTACTCATATTTTGAGAGTGAAAGCTGTGATATCAATGGTGTAGTTTTTATGGCCTTAGGGAGTCTTCAACTGTGGAAGTGCAAACAACTTTGGAAGGAGTGAAGGAGAGATAAGAAACCCCACCTAGAATGGGCTGATTTGTGCATTAAATCTACATGAGTGATGGTGAAATTGCTTGAGTGAATCAAAACAATTGAAATGAACCATGAAGTGCTACCCATACCCAACAGTAAGACTTAGTTCGCCTGTGTCTGAAGGGCAATGAGGCTGGTGAGAGGTCTTGAGCACAAGCCTTATGAGGAGAGGCTGAGGTAGCTGAGGTTGCTTAGCCTGGAGAAGAGGAGGCTCAAGGGAGACCTTTTTGCTCTCTACAACTACCTGAAGGGAGGTTGTAGGCAGGTGGGGGTTGGTCTCTTCTCCCAGGCAACCAGCACCAGCACAAGAGGACACAGTCTCAAGCTGTGCCAGGGAAAGTTTAGGCTCAAGGTGAGGAGAAAGTTCTTCACAGAAAGAGTAATTGGCCAGTGGAATGTGCTGCCCAGGGAGGTGGTGGAGTACTGTCCCTGGAGGTGTTCAAAAAAGGATTAGATGTGGCACTTGAAGCCATGGTTTAGTTGTCATGAGGTGTTAGGTATTAGGTAATAGGTTGGACTCGATGATCTCTGAGGTCTTCTCCAACCTTACTGATTCTATGATTCTATGAAGGAAAACAATAGCAATTAATTTGATGAGGAAGGTAGAGAAATAAATTCTACTATATATTTAATAATAATGCTTTAAAAATGCTCACAACAAATAGTCTATATTTTCCTAGTGCTTACAGGATGATCATGGCAGGGGGAGAGTTGGAACCAGACGATCTTTAAGGTACCTTCAAAACCCAAACCATTGCATGGTCATCACTCTGTCCTTTGTTCTGTCACTCAAGTACAGAATTTTTATAGACTCTGAGGGAAAGGTCCTGCTTTCATTGTTTTTACAGCATCTAATACTATTGCAGGTTTTTCTGGATTGTAATCAGGGGGAACACTACAATACAAAGATATGTTTTTCATTACATTTTCAATGAATAAGGAGCATTCAGTACCAGATAAAAGCAGATGCTATTGTATCCCCCAGACTGTATTTATCTCAGTAGTCAAATATAGTTTGTTGGTGACCAGATGTACTGATTTACACCTTCAAGGAGTATTTTGGGATGAAGTGCATGATGCAAATAAAATCATCTAGCTCCTCAGTGGGGCTGCATAAAAATCTACTGGGACACGTTCCTGTGAGCATGGCACAGAGGCAGACAAGCCTCTTGCTTTTGCATGTTCTTAAGCGGTTTAGTGTTGCTGGTGCAACTTTGTTTTGGGCTCAGCCTCGGTAATACACATAGGTCTCTGCATTTGCTTATAAAGCCCCATGCTATATCACTGAAACAACAGATGAAAGCCTCACTGATAATAGCTTTATTCAACCTTGATGAAAATGTTAAGCCTAGGAACAAGAAAGGCTTAACTGTTCTACATGCCGGCCAACTGGCCTTTGCATATTACAGCAAACAATTGGAAGCATTTAGCATTGCAGTGTACATCAAGTAGGGCGACTTGGGAATGCAGGATCTGCCCCCCCTGTCCCGCGATGCACCTGCCCTGCAGAGTGGCAGAAATACACGTTGTTGTAATCAGTATTGGTAACCTCATCTTTGCAAACCTACATGTGAAATGCATTTCTAGTTTGCTTTCACACATTCAGACAAAGCTGGAGAGATAGAGATTGCTTCACAGAATTTATGACTGCTCATTTTGCACTGACCAGGCAGACTGAGGAAGGCAGGATGTTCTCTGCAGCTTCTGTAACTCACCTGGCACTGGAATTGGGAATGATTTCCAGGTACTGCATGCAGAGCCCAAAAAGGTGAAATTAGCATCAATGAAATTGGAGCCAGTCAGGTTTACTTGCCAGAGCTGTATCAGCCAATTTAGTGAGAAGCACCATCTTTCCAATCCAGTGTTGTTGCCTTGTGAAGCTTTTCTGGGGAGCAACAACGCTGGTGAATGAGCAAAGGTTTTTTTCAGCAAATTCAGAATCACAGAATCAACCAGGGTGGAAAAGACCTCAAGGATCATCAACTCCAACCTATTACTTAATACCTTACACCTCATTCAGTATTCAGTATCACTAAGGTTGGAAGAGACCTCAAAGATCATCGAGTCCAACCTGTCACCACAGACCTCATGACAGGCAGTTGAGGCCCCATCCTTGGAGATATGCAAGGTCAGGTTCAGCAGGGCTCTTGGCAGCCTGAGCTAGTGGAGGATGTCCCTGCTGACTGCAGGGCGGTTGGACTAGATGACATTTGGAAGTCCCTTCCAAACCACACCATTCTATGATTCTTCCTGGTGAGTTTAAAAACAATCTGTGGAGATCCACCAGCCAAAATGTTGTGGTGCTACTGATGGCAGCAATAGATTATCACACTTGTTATGAAATAACAGCAGAAAGGTCTCCCCACAGGTGCTGGCAGATAATGACAGAGGTTTTTCTATAAAGATCACCATCGATTTTAAAAACAAGGCCTTTCCATAATCTTCCTCTTGGAAACTGCTGAGCTGTAGTCTATGCACCTTGTTCTGGCATGCACTTACAAAATCTACTGACTTCATAACGTTTGTGTTACCACTTCCAGAATAACGCCCTGTGGCTTTGGCCACCTATTATTTCCACAGTGCCTGATACCCGTCCCATGAAGTCAGAGCAGTATCCCTGATATTTTCAGCCTAGCAATTCTGAAGTTATTTTGCCAAGCTTTCTGTTGTGGTACAAGGATAGCATTATGACAGCAAGTAGAATAGAATACATAGAATAAACCAGGTTGGAAGAGGCCTTCAAGATCATAGCGTCCAACCCATCAACCAATCCAACACCACCCAAACAACTAACCCATGGCACCAAGCACCCCATCAAGTCTTCTCCTGAAAACCTCCAATGATGGCGACTCCACCACCTCCCCAGGCAGCCCATTCCAATGTGCAATCACTCTTTCTGTATAGAACTTTTTCCTAACATCCAGCCTGAACCTCCCCTGGCACAGCCTGAGACTGTGTCCTCTTGTCCTGGTGCTGGCTGCCTGGGAGAAGAGACCAATATCCGTCTGTCTACAACCTCCCTTCAGGTAGCTGTAGAGAGTAATAAGGTCACCCCTGAGTCTCCTCTTCTCCAGACTAAGCAACCCCAGCTCCCTCAGCCTCTCCTCATAGGGCTTGTGTTCCAAACCCCTCACCAACTTTGTTGCTCTTCTCTGGACTCGTTCCAGCAAGTCAACATCCTTCCTAAACTGAGTAGCTTGCATGGTTCTCTTTAGAATAATTTTTGGATGTGCAATACCAATCTCTTTTAGGAACATGTGTCTCTTTTTTTTTGTGTCCTGAGTTATATTTTCTGCTGCATGTTTAGGGAACTAGTTTAGAGTGTTTGGAAATTTTCACTTGGATCAATTTCTTTGTTTTGGCTTTGAGAAAAGCAAAAGAGGTCCTGTTACTAGCTTGTGTTGCATTTCTGATTAAAAGCTTTCCATTATGTGAGAGGGAAAAAAAAAAGTATTGCAGATGCCCAGGCTAGATTCATCTAATCTCCTAGGAAAAATCACTCCATAGCTGTATCCCAAAGAGAAAGAATGCTTTGCTGAGGCTTGGATCACATGCTCTGCACTGCCAGTGTTCTAATCCAAGGCAAAATGAAATGTTTCATAGCATCCATGAAAGACATTACAGTGCTTGGGGCAATGGGGCATCCAGCCAATACTTCTAGAATCACTTTTTCTAGGGCAATCTCTTTGTGGTAGAATAACACCGTTTCCACTTTGAGAGGGATATAGCAATATTTTCAGAACTGCCCTTGCTGGCCACTTTATTTTTGAAACAATTGCTGCAAACAGTAAGGATACCAACAGTATTCCCTTCAACACCACCCATTTGCAGTGTTTGGGTCACATCCTGAACAGCTCAGCTGCCTTGTCACATCAAATGATTGGGAGGCATTTTGACATCATTTAGCCTCTGACCTTAATAAGCAGAAACCAAAACATACCCCACAAACCACTGAGAAAATAGAAACTGCGACTGTGTCATTCCAAAACGAATCCCTAGCGCTGCAGATGAGATATTTCCCTGCCTTCACACAATAGATGCTTTTATTTATTACTGTCAAGACTGGAGCCAAACTGAACAATCTCCCTTTGTATACAGACACTTCTTTTAATTTGTTGGTGGGCTGATCCTTTTAAAATGGCTAATTAGCTGAGCTGTTACCAATGTGACTCAAATACCTGGAAAAATCTGGTAGTCTTAGGATCACAGGGTTTTTCAACTGACTGATCCAGAAGTGCCACTCGTTCACCTTGTAGGTGAAGTGGTGTTTAGCCCAAAAAGAAAGATGTAGAGTAACACACACCGATCAAATGGACAATCAAAGCAGTGTTCTCATTAGAGCATTTTAACACTTCCCATACTCACTTTCTTTAGCAAAAAAAATAAGCTACACTTACTGCAAAATTAATAGAAAAAGTGAGAGCAGAGAAAGCATTTTCCATTCCCCTGTTTCTCAGGACGTAGTGAAGCATCTTTATTGTAAGGCAGGTTTTACTACAGACCATAAATCCTTGTCTGTAGTCTTTATTAGGCTAGTAAGTCTTTCAGTTCCCTGGTGTCTGTCAGCACACATTTTGCAGTAGGTTTCTACTGCAAATTTGGTTTAATGTTACTTTTGACAGGTGCCACATTATGACCTGACTGTTTGAACAGATGCTACTTGCAAAACCAAACCAAACCAAACCAAACCAAACCAAACCAAACCAAACCAAACCAAACCCCAAACAAATAGAAAAAAAAAAAGGCAAAAATCTTCATCTGATCCTTGATAAAAATAGAGGACTTAATTATTGTGATTAGAATAGAATAGAGCAGGTTGGAAGAGACCTTCAAGATCATCACGTCCAACCTCTTATCCAAACCACCTAATCAACTAAACCATGGCACCAAGCACCCTATCAAGCCTCCTTCTAAACACCTCCAATGATGGTGACTCCACCACCTCCCCAGGCAGCCCATTCCAAAGGGCAATCACTCTCTCTGTGTAGAATTTCTTCCTAACCTCCAGCCTAAACCTTCCCTGGTGGTTACCTAAAAGAGAGCAGCACTGCAGTCTTTGTTGCAGACATGCAGATGAACGAGCAAGGAGAAATTCTCCTTACATCAATTGCTTTAATGCATGCCAATCAAAAAAGAGCTATGTAAACAGATTTCAGCTAATAGAGCAGAGCTAAACTTTGTCGTGTTAGCCTGCCCTGAACTAATGAGATTGCGTGTCACATTTTATTATGAACCATCACACAAATGAATGTGACACTGACAAAGGTTCATTATATTGGCAGAACTGTTCAGATTTTGATTTTATTTCTGTAAATATTAAATTCCAAGGACTGTGGTCCTTCAGCACTAAGAATATACCTTTGAAACACTAACCAGCAAAGGTTGATTGCCTCTTTTCCTTTCATTTTGGGAGCACCTGTAATGAAATCTTGGTGACTAATTGCCTGACTTCAACTACAAGATCCACCAAAATGCTTGACCTCATACATCTGCAATCAAGCTTTCCATTACTGTAACAAGCTGATATGATTGCAGAATTCCAGAGGTAATTTTGAATACAAGATTTTGGGATTTTAATAGAGCAATTTTTACGCTTGGTTGCTAATTGGACATACTTCAGATTATAAATGAACTCAGTTGACATTTCATTCGTGAGACCGAAAGCTGCTACCAAAATAATTCATTAATATGATTACATGAACAGAAAATGAGAAGCATGACCAGAAAATCCAAGAGGAATTCTTATGAAAAAGCTCTTTCAAGCTCCTGGAGGCCATATCTTCTGCCCACAGGCTGGCTGAGGAATTGGCTAAATGTAATTTTTTGTTTGTTTGCTTGTTTTCCAAACCTCCTGTAAATGGCTCTCTCTGTTCTGCACTCTTAAAGGTGGTGAAATAAAATCATGGCTTCTACCTGTCTGATTTGATGCTGAATTCCTCAGGCCAACAGAAGTCCTTCTGAAGCCTGTGGTAATGTTGTCCAGCATAGGCTACCTGGGGCCACCAGTAAGTGCTACCTAGGGTATGGAACAAGTCCATAGCAGTTTAAAGCAGGACTCTGCCTTTCACAGAGCTTTTTTTCCATGCATTTCCATGGCAATATGGATTTTGTGTTCATGCTTTAACTCTTTATAGAGCTTGGGGAAGCATAGGATTTCTTGAATTTCTTAGGAGGTTTCGGAAATGTACAGCCCAAAAGTTGTTCATTATTAAAACCAGAAGAGATTTAGGATTTAGTTTTCAGGGGCACCTGAAGGACTTTTCTTTTACTCTGAGCCCTTTATTTGCTTAGACGTGTCTGAGAATGCTGCATGGAGCCTGTGGTTTTGTCTGTGCTTTGTTGTGGCATCCTGTAGCTTGAAGAGGGGTGTGTAAATGACCTAAGGGTATGCACTTTCACAGAGTACAGCATTCAAAAGCAGTCTTGTTTGAAGCAATTTAAAAATGATCTAAACCTGAAATTCATGTCAGATGTATATCTAAAGAAAGAGGCCTCAAAGCAAGAAATAGTAGTGTTTTTTAAGCAAATTAGATGTTTTTTTGTTAGCAATTGTTGAGTCTCTTGAGAAAAAGCCGAGCATTTTATATTAATCCACTTGGTGTAGTTAGCTCAGTACTCTGGGGATGTGTGAGACATAGTAATGAGCAGAGGAAGAATGACTCTTCACCCAGTAGGGTTTCAGCAGGCCCTCTCTTGGCTACCTATGCCCCAGGGGAATAAAACTCAGGCTCAGTAGTCATAAAGGCTGCTGAGGCTTCATAAGGTGAAGCTGCACCAGGGGAAGTTTAGACTCGAGTTGAGGAGAAAGTTCTTCACTGAGAGAGTAATGTGTGATTGGAATGTGCTGCCTAGGGAGGTGGTGGAGTCACCGTCCCTGGAGGTGTTCAAGAGGGGATTGGACATGGCACTTGGTGCCATGGTCTAGTCATGAGGTCTGTGGTGACAGGTTGGATTCGATGATCCTCGAGGTCTCTTCCAACCTTAGTGATACTGTGATACTGTGAAGAATATGACAAGAACATCTCTCAGAGCCTGCCTAAATTCTCCAGTTCCTAGAGTCTGTAACTTCTGGCCCTACCATGTCTCACAGGACTTTTAAGCCCTGTAATCTGCCTGCTCCTTTATATTCTCTTTTCTAGCACCTAGCCCCTTCCCAGACCATGACCATCACACTCCATATAAAGGGGGAAGCTTGCTAAGAGAAGCTTCTTGGAAGGGCTCCTTTTCATCCTGTTCCTTATTCAGGCTGGACTCGATGATCTTTGAGGTCTCTTCCAACCTTGGTGATACTGTGATTCTGTGATTAATAATTTTGTATTAACAGCAATACTTAAAAAAAAAAAAAATAAACCAAAGCCCCAAAGTTTAGGTTTGGAGACTCTCAGTATATGAGTTTAGAGTGAGGCAGGCATTGCAGTTGCTTTTAGGTGGTGCAAAACTTAAGAGAGGTGAAACAAAAGAAATTAAAGTCATGACATCAAGGCTGAGGTATTCTGTATGGTTTTAATTGTTGTTTTTTCTTTGAGAGAAGAGCTTGAAAAATTTGAACAAAGTAAATGGGATACTAGAGAGCTAGCAAGCATAGGTGTGAGAAGCTGTAAAAAATTGTGAAATGCGAGGAAGGAAAATGAGCTCCTGGCAGTTCAAAGCAGGATGTGAGAAGGAACAGGATCAAAGACAAAGGTTACTGTATCTGAAACAGGGAGAAGAAACTCCTGCAGGGCAGGGGAATTATTTTGTGGAGGAAGACTACTACTCATACTGTGTTCTCACTGATGAGTTTGGTGCCTTTTTGAAGACACCCCCCTCTCTGCTTCTTGGTTGTTATTCTGGGGAGCTCAGGGCTGATGGGCTCAGGGCTGAGGAAGAGCACAAAATAGTCTTTCAAATAGGTAATGCACATCACAAAGCTCTCATTTTGAGTTCTGTATCTTATGAAACAAGCATCCCTGATCCTTTCAACTAACCCCCTGAAACACTAACAACACAGTGAAATTGCTTCTCTCTCCCCTGTGGCGTACAACTGCAGCTGGGTAGAAGGTGATGCTCAGTATAGATATGTGCTCGTGCTGGAATTCAGGTGTCTGGCTGCTATGACTGACCTTTAAAGAAGGCTGAAGACTGAATATGTGACTAAAACTCTGATGGATTCAGGATGAATGTCTCCAAATATATGTGAAGATCACCCCACACATCTCTTAAATAGGCATCTTACTCAAGAAAGTAGGCAGCTGGAAAACAGATCTCTGTGACTCATCAAAAGCAAGGCAGCAGTCAATGAAAGGAGTTTGATGTGATAGTGTTTGCTTTACATTTAGCAGAGCAGGCATTTAATAAAGTAAACTAATCTGAATGTCTGAAACAGTTATCAGGTCCAGAGGAAAGTCTGAGAGTAAATTTTAGTATTTTATGTGAAAATATTGGATAAAAATCATCTTTCTTAAATATATGTTTATGCATATATGTAATTACTAAAGCTAGTATTTCTGTTCCTTTTGGCTGTATGGCTTTGGGTGGAGGGCGCAATGCTGCCACAGGAATCACTCTTTTTTGTGCTGATGAAGGCAGGTGTCATTCCCCTCCACCTCATTCACTAGGTCCTTTTTATCTACATTATATTTCTAGGACCCATATTTTTTGTTGTGGTTGTTATGGATATCTATTCAAAATATTTGCATGCCTTTTATTTCCTCCCTCTTCCCTTCCCCCAGTGTGTGCTTATTCAAACACTCTGACAGCCTGCTCTCTTGGCAGCCTCATTTTGCTTATGTCTCTTTTCACTCTATGCTTGTATTCTCC
Organism: Dryobates pubescens; assembly: GCF_014839835.1. Classification (NCBI taxonomy): domain Eukaryota; kingdom Metazoa; phylum Chordata; class Aves; order Piciformes; family Picidae; genus Dryobates; species Dryobates pubescens. The sequence continues at coordinate 5,047,736 of NC_071625.1, forward strand.
TCTGTGTTTGTTTGGCAAATGAGCTCTTCCTCTTGTTACAGCTGAGTTTTCTATTTCTTCTCAAGAAGACACTGCTGATAGGTGTTAGCCTTTGCAAGAAGTAAAAAGAAACCTGAAAGCAAAACCCATATCCCCTCTATGCTCAATTAAGAATATTCAGTACAGTCATAATGTTTTCCCACAAACAATATCCATTTAGTTCATGAGTTGTTCTAACATTGGAACCCCATATCATTGGAAGACCATATCTCTCTGTTCTGTCCTTATTTTGATTGAGGTGTTTGTGTAGGTCTTTTGAAGTCCCAAGTTCCCCTACCCCTTTGTTGCCCACACACACTCTTTCTTTCTGAATTATGTCTCTGCTGGTTGGAGTACTATTTGTAGTGCTCTCTCCTTCTCTCTCTGAGCCATCAGTCAAAAAAACAGTGCTTGGCTTATTTTAGCTTCATACATCACTTATGGAAAGATGAAAATATCTACTGACTGACTGTGTCACATGAAGAAGAATGGTGGTGATGCTGTTGTTATGACAGCCTAAAGACATAATCAAGACAGATTTTGTTGGTGGAAGCAGTATCTTTTAATAGCATAGCTTGTATCCTTGGCAAAGTTAGTCAAGTTTTTGGACATGTGAGTCCTTCTTCAGGCCTGAAATAGAAGCAGCAGACTTCAAAGCTAATCACAAACTGAGAGTATTGTCTTACAGTTATAGTGTTAGTTGTATCTCAAACCGTCTCAAAAAGGAAGTAGCTGATGTTTTTGAAGGAAAGATGTTGGGGGGAAGAAAAGAGAGAGGAAGAGGAGTCTGAGAAAGAGAAGCAACAGGGTGGTGGTGGTAGGTTTTAATCTCACAGCAGCACTGTCTGTGAGTTCATGGGTTTTGATAGCAGATTTGTGAAAGCACCCAAGTTTTCAGTGGAGAATGCTGTAGGATGCTGTGAGGCTCAGGGCTAAGACATTCAAATGCTGTGATTCTATTCTAAGAAATGTTCCCTCCCTGGTGACTGGGCACTTCTGTCCTTTATGGCTTGTACATGGCTCCTTCCTTCTTGGCGCAGTGTGGTTGCTTAGTTTCATGGGTACAGTTAACCTGAGAGTGCTCTATGAAATGTGTTATGTCCTCAGAAATACAGCAATAGGAGTCAACCTATGTTAAGAGGTATTTATTGTGCTGCTAGTGTAGTGTTAGTTACATTTTGTACTTGGGAAGGGCCTAAATACACTTGGTTTGTTTTGGCCACAGGCAGCTTGAGTCTCTTAATGGGTTTAGTGAGGTTGGGGCCTGTGCAATTAGAACGGTGGTTCTGGAGAGCCCTATTTCAAAACAGGATTATCTTCCAATAAATCATTTAGTGACTGCATGTCCTAGTACATGAAATTTCAAGTGGGAAGGATGTGTAAGAACTTGATGATACTTTGCTAGGGCTACACTATTTCAACACTGTACATGTCTGCCAGTTTATCTTGCATTCCTACTTGGGGCAGTCTGACAAAATATATTATTAATGCACACAAACAAAACCTCCATGCTCTTGCTTTTCAAAATAACAGGTCCTAACAGCAAGAGACGAGGGTAAATGATGCTAAGGTTAGCTTTTGTATGGTCTGCATCACCATGTGTTGAGTATGCTGATTGAACTACAGTTAACAGGGCATTTATGCAACCGATTGAATCACTGTGGGGGAGGATTTGCTAATACTGCTGCGTTTAACCTGTTCCCTAAATCTTTTTTGTTTAGTTAGTGGCCCAACACAGTGATCAGTATATGATCAACATTAACTTGTCTTAACCTCATCTGTGTCTTGATCTTTTTCCCTTCTGCTGCTGCTGGTCATTCTGGGTGACTACTGGCAATGCTGAAGTACAGCTCCTAGGTGAACAACCCACACTCTGCTGTTCATTGTAAGGAATCCATCCTGGGTCTGTATATAGTACTATGACCTTTTCCAAGAAATGCCTCCTCTGTTTGGGAAATGGTTTATAATCCATTTTTCCTTGGTTTCTCATAAAGCTGTCCTATGATGTCTTTCAGCCAAAAATTTGCCTGCAGTCCATGTTCCCTGAATCTCCAGATGTCCAGGGAGGTAGTGGAGTCACCATCCCTGGCGGTGTTCAAGAGGGGATTGGACGTGGCACTTGGTGCCATGGTTTAGTAGTCATGAGGTCTTGGGTGACAGGTTGGACTTGATGATCCTTGAGGTCTCTTCCAACCTTATTGATTCTATGATTCTGTTGTCTGCTGTTACATGACCAAGTTCTCCACAAGAGGGAAGTCTTTAAAGTTTCATCAGTACATAGTACAGGTGGGTAGTTTGCCTTTGTGATGCTTGTAATATCAGTATTACACTGATTCAGATTAACAATATTATTTGGTATTAAACCTTGGAAGATTTACAGAAGTGGTGCTATCAGTACTACTTGCACTTGCATTTCTTTGGAGTTTGGGGATGACAGTGGTTTGCAGAAGAACTTCCACAAAGCTGTTGCATTCCTTAGCAGAATACAAGTGAAAGAGGTAGTTGTCTGCAAATGGCAGTGATGCTGGTCTCACTGTGTCACATCTGAGAGGAGGATCTCAGCAGCCTCTGTTTATGGATTTGAGAAACTTCCAGTTCAGGACTAAGTTTGGCCAGCAATTTACTGGGGGTTGATTGGTTAAAAACTTAAGAGGGGTGAAGTTCAGGCAGACCATGGATTTTGGATAAAGATATAACTTCTCCCTGGGTAAATAAAACAACAAAAATATAACATGGGGAGTTGCAGCAGTTCTTAATCTCTGGAGTTCTCACC